>NC_072427.2:28070576-28380769 GCF_028878055.3 Symphalangus syndactylus | reverse complement strand
AACTTTCACTATTCTTTCATCCTGCCTTTGACATCAGAACAACATCTGGACCCAAGTGAGACTTTTCCATTGGCTTAAATCAGTCAGTACCTGTAAAGATGTTCAGAATATTTAAACTTACATGAGTCTCCCACATGAGATTTCTGCAGGGGGAGCTTTGCAGCCAGCCATAAAGAGGATGCTAAACATAGTGGCTTATAATGAAATAATATGTTTATCTTGGCTGGTTTTATAGCAGATGTGATTGGGATATTTACTGGTTGTTTCTTAGAATTAGAGGAAAGCAATAGTTCAGACCAAATGAATTACAGCAACAAAACATGCTAACAACATAAAAAAAGATATAGATTATGGAAAATTATAAATTGTGATCATGCAAAGAGAGGTCTCACTCTAGCCTGAACACTGGTGACCCACAACTAAATGGGGCCAAGATTAATCATGCCTCAATCTTATACATAAGCCAAAGGATATTTTCTAAAGATTATGCCTATTAAAGCAGCAAAGACTTTTCTGCAAGATATATCATAATGAGCTCCAGACATTTAATGAGAGACAAGTGCTACGGTTGAAAGTGGTAACCTTCAGCATCAAATCTGAAAATGAAGTGGGCCTGCTTGCTCTGCAAAATGAGGCCCCAATCCAGTCTGTTTAGGTGAAGAGAAGTCTCACATGTGTAGATGCTCTGTTGCAGGCAAACCTTAAGTCTTCTGGGAAAGGGGGAAAGGCTTTTGTTTGTTTTTATTTTTCTAATTAGGTAAGGATTGTACATGCAAGGAGCAAGCAGCTGACGTCAGGCTGCAGCCCCAGTAGCTTCCAAAGGCAGTAAAGACAGCAGGCGTGGTGGCTCACACCTGTAATCCCAGCACTTTGGGAGGCTGAGGCAGGTGGATCACTTAAGGTCAGGCATTCGAGACCAGCCTGGCCAATATAGTGAAACCCTGTCTCTACTAAAAATACAAAAATTCACTGGGTGTGGTGGCACATGCCTGTAGTCCCAGCTACTCCGGAGGCTGAGGCAAGAGAATCGCTTGAACCCAGAAAGCAGAGGTTGTAGTGAGCCGAGATTGCTCCATTGCACTCCAGCCTGGGCATCACAGCAAGACTCCATCTCAAAAAAATAAAGAACAACAACAACAAAAAAGCAGTAAAGTGGAAAACAGCATCAAGGAAGAAACTAGCCTAAGGAGTTACATAGAGTGTCCCAAAAGCCTCTGGAAGAATACGCAGCACTCCAAGGCCAGGAGACCTCAGCTTCCATCTCTGTTGTAATGGCTGCATCAGATGAGGACAATTGCCTGGCCAAAAAATAGCAGCATGAAAGAGAAGTGTCACCGCCCCTTATTCCTTGTTTTTCATCCCCTAGAAGCCCCTCATCCAAGGACTTGTATAAAGTTGTGTCCGCCCCTACTTTGATCTGCAGCAGGAAATGCTGGGATGCATGTCCTGACCCTCCTTCCCCCACTGCAGCCCTCACGAATGGTAGGTAGCTGTCTTGCAGACAGGATGCTGCCTCACGTCCTGAACCTCGCCACAAATTCCTGCCCCACTGGCTGCTTCTGGCTTCCTCTTGCAATCCCGGGAGACAAAGGACTGTGAGGGAGGAAGGGAGCCGAGCATGGTCTCCCAGGCAGAAACCCTTTGGAAGATGCTGGAGCCTCAGTCTGCTTGCTGGGGTCGGCCTTTCTGGGTGGGAGGAGGGGTGGCTCCCTACTCCCTCCAAATGTCCCTGTCTTAAACCCATGCAGCACAAAACAAGCCAGTTCATTGTGTTCTTGGATATAAATATTGATTCTAGGTGATGTTAACATTCTGTTCATAAAAGAATGTAACATATTTCTCCCACACCATATTAGACTGATGTGTTGTTTGGCCAAGAGAAGTACCGATTGCTGGCTTCTGCGAGAAAATGTGGACATTTAAATGCATGCAGCTTTCAGAAGTCTAGGGAGCAGTCTCAGAAGAGCAACCAGGCCCCTGGGTTGGCTTCAGCTCTGCCCTCCTCCATCCAGTTTCTCCTTTCCCATCTCCATTGTTTGCACATGCCTTTGGTATTTCTAATCACTTGTAATTTAAGAAAATGCTTTCTTGGAATTATATCTTCTTTCTCAAGGACCTGTTAATGTGGGGCATTTGCTTTCTTCAGGAGGGCCCGGAAGGTCAGGACCAAACATTTTTAGTTTTCTTCCCCAGGGGAAAAGATCTGGGAGGTCCTGTCCTCCTGTTTTCTTTTTCCCCCTCTCTCCATGTCGGAGGGAAGGGCAAAGGCTTCAGACCAGAGGTGGTCCCGCCAAGCGCTCCACCGAGGCCTGACCAAGCCCAGGACTCAGATGTGTTGGCCGCCTTGGCAAGGCAAATTCCCCACATTCCACAAGTGCTCTTGAGGGAGAAATAGAACTAATGAGAAAGTGGAATTCTTGATGTGTATGCGTGCTCACTCGGGTGCCAATTCCTCTGACACAGACAGATCCCTGGCCCTATTTCGCAAGACAGTGATAGAGCCCATTTCCAGATGTGCGGGAGGACGGCCCGGGATCCAGTGCTGGCAGGAGAGCCGGCGCCCTCTGCTGTCCCGGCCAGGAAACACTGCAATGGTGGGAAAGAACCTGGGGTTCCTGAAAGCTGGCAGCTCTTTTACAATCCATAGCCGGCCGTCGCTGGTGTGGAAGGGGCCTGCGGCTCATTGCTGTTCAAATGACGAGCCTGCAAGGGGCTGGATTCCCTCCTTCTAGCTGGCTGTCTTTGTGTTTTGTGGCTCTAAATGAGCCAGAAATGATGCGGATTTACAATAAAACCCCAGCCTCCCACAGCATCTGCTGATCCCGTCCCCGAGAAGGTGAGGAAGAGTGGCACTGTCTCTGGCCTGTGAACCTGGCCAGCAGGCCTAGGCAAGGCAAGACAATGAGGGCAGCTTGCACAAGAGGAGGCCTCCTGCTGATTAGCAGCCCTCGGGCCATACCCTTGCCTGAGAATGCAGCTTCTGGAGGCCTGGCTGGCTCCAAGGCTTCCAGCCGAGTGGAAGCTGCAACTGCTCCCACTCAGGCATACTGGCATCTCTAAGGGGCCTCAGAGCTTGCACAGCCAAGAGACTGGCTCAGCTTACAAGCTTAGACAGAGCTGCCACCCCCTCTGCCCTGCTGCCTGCCAAGACAGCAGCACAGCAGTGGGTCTGGAGCCAGGGCCAGGCTTGCTGCTGCAGGAAAGAGAAAGAGATATTAATAGAGAGAGAGAGAGAGAGAGAGTGTGTGTGTGTGTGTTAGTGAAACGTAGGGTGGAGATATTAGGGGGATGCAAGGGGGATGGCTGGTGAGCTATACTTCTTGGACAGCCTTTCAGTTCTGCAAAAAGGCACAAAACAATCAGTTTTTGTTTTCTGGAAGATTTTTAATTTTTTTTTTTTTTTTTTTGTAAACCAATCTCTTCCCTGCTGGGAGAAGAAAAACCCAACCCGCCAAACAACCCCCTAAAAACAATGCCCTTCTCTCTCTGGGACCAATTTTCAGGCTGCACAGCAGTCCTGACAAGGTCAACAAGCTGGAGCTGTAAGTGGAAGATCTTTATCTATGTGGGAAATAGGAAAATCATTTGACTGATAAAAGGAAATACAATAAATAGCATCTAAATTCCTGGCTGCATTCCCCCAGGCCCCTCCTCTGCTGGAGAAAGTGCGTGGGCCAGGGATACATGTGCTGCTCCAGCACGTTTAAAAATAGCATGCAGCACACAGCCCTTTCTTACCCTCCAGAAAGACTTCCTTACCGGATCCTCAGCCCTGAGCCTGCAGAGCTGCTGCCGGCACTTTCTTCTCCCTGCGCTGGATTTTTCTCTTTGGAAGCATTAAGGGAGTGCATGTGATACATTTTACTCACGGGCCAGCTCCTGCTCAGCTAGTTTCAATCTGGGCACGTCTAGAGCTCACGTTGAAAGTCCATTGTATTTAATGGGGTGTTAACTCTGTTTATTCCCTGGGACTTGTGCAGTAATTTTACACTCTGCAAAACTAGCAACTTGAACCAGAAATGATATTCGTCTTTCCCCATGCCCACCCCAGTGGGCTGCAGTCCCCAGGCACCTCTGGCCCTGCTTCCCAGGGTTCCTGTAGCTCAGGTAGCCGAAGAAGTTCTGCCTGCAGTGGGAGATGGGAACTCTGGGGTTCACATCCGGTTCTGCCACTTGTTAGCAGTGGTGCAGCCTGAAGCAGGTCTCTTCAGCTCCTGGAGACATTTTTCACATCTGTGAAATGGAGATTTTAATCTGCCCCATGTATCTCAAAAGGCATACAACAATCTCATAGTGGAAAAACATTCCCCTGCGTTCTACAAAGACACCGTCCTATTATTCCCAACTGGGCCACTTCAGCATCACCTCGGAAGCCACTTAACCCCTTCAGATCTCCGTCTCTTCACTAAAACCTTGGGGATTTGGATAGCACTATAAAATCCACTAATCAGGCTGTATCTTCACCATGCTGTTGTGATTTTTTATAAGTCCATTGTTCCTTCCACCTTCATTGGCTGGCATTCTACTCTTGGGAAGACTTTCTTGTCTCCCCACTTACTTATTTTCAGGGCCTGGCCCTAGAAGGTCCTGAAGACTTCATATAGGACCGGATGACCCCCTCTAGCTCTCAATCTCTGAGTCTCCAGGAAAATAAATGAAGCACATACTATTCTAATACATTCTACCATTCTGTGGGAACTGTGCCTTCCGTTATTTCCACCTAAAATCCTGACATTTAGGGAGCTTCCAGGGTCCTTACTGCTCAAACATCATCTGGACCTTGGCATTCCTCCTCCAGCGCCAGGCCTTCCCTCCTGCATAAAACAGCTCAGAGCTGAGTCGCCCTCGCTAGAGTTCCTGATCTCTCTTTCCAACTCCCTCAGGGCTTCTCCATCTGGCATCCTGCAGAATCCTCAACTCAATTTGTCCAAAATTAAATATGTATTCTCCCCAAACCCACATTTTCTCCAGTATCTGTCAGCTCAGTTAAAAACTCCACTGCTCTCTGAAGCTGGAGAGCCTGGAATCCTTCTACCCGCCTCTCCCCAGCTCTTTATCCTTCTCCCAGCCCTCCACATCTCATTCACAGAATCCCCTCCCTGCCACACTCAGCCCTGGAATCCCCCTAACAGCTGGCCCTTCTCAACACCCCCAGGACAGGCCTTTGTGGGGATCTTCAGCATTCAGCAACCCCCGGGGCTCTCCTAATAGCCCATTGTTTTGTTTTTCCTCTCTTTTGCTATTGACTAGTTCTATAATAGCCTTCTAACTAGCCTTAGTATAGCCAGTCTCATTTGTCCCCCTCTTAACTCCCCTCCACCAGTTCATCCTGCACACCACTACAAAAGCAACCTTTCTAAAATGCAAGATTGGTCTTGCAAATATCTTTTACTTTTCTTTTTTTTTTTTTTTTTGAGACAGAATCTCACTCTGTCGCCCAGGATGGAGTGCAGCGGCACGATCCCGGCTCACTGCAACCTCTGCCTCCCCGGTTCAAGGGATTCTCCTGCTTCAGCCCTCCCTAATAGCTGGGACTACAGGGGCACACCACCATGCCCAGCTAATTTTTGTATTTTTAGTAGAGACAGGGTTTCACCATGTTGGCCACGCTGGTCTTGAACTCCTGACCTCAAATGATCCACCTGCCTCGGCCTCCCAAAGTGCTGGGATTACAAGCGTGAGCCACCGCACCCAGCCATATCACTCTATTTTAAATGAGATCACAGTTGTGGTAGTTGCTTTTATTTTTAAGCCTTACAAAAATTCTATACAATAAGAATTATTAGCATGAAACTAAGATGAAACTAAGACTTAGCTAGGTTAAAGGACCTAAGGCCACATAGCTATTACACCTTGCAGAACCAGAATTTGAACTCAGGTCTGCTTTATAGTGCAAAACCCATGTTTGAAAGTATTTAAGGTACCTGGCACAGAGCAGGTGGACCAATGTTATATTCTTTATATTCCCCCTTTTTTATAAACTTCAGTCGCTTCAGCAGGGTGCAAAGTCCTATCCCATGGTGGGTGGCGTATGTCTCCAAATGCATCTCCTGTTACTGTGTGGCCCATCATCACCACTACCCATTAGGCCACATCAGACCACTCGCTGTTCCCCAAACCCTCCCTGTTCTTTTTTTTCTTTTTTTTTTTTTTTTTTTTTTTTTTTGAGACGAAGTCTTGCTCTTGTGCTCTTGTCTCCCAGGCTGGAGTGCAATGACACGATCTTGGCTCACTGCAATCTCTGCCTCCCGAGTTCAAGCGATTCTCCTGCCTCAGCCTCCCGAGTAGCTGGGATTACAGGCATCTACCACCACGCCCGGCTAATTTTTATATTTTTAGTAGAGACGGGGTTTCACCATGTTGGCCAGGCTGGTCTTGAACTCCTGACCTCAGGTGATCCGCCTGCCTTCGCCTCCCAAAGTGCTGGGATTACAGGCATGAGCCACCACACCCGGCACCCCCCGTTCTTCTTTAAACTGTCTTTTTGAAATCCTCTTTCCTACTGCTTGGCAGGGCTTTTCTTACCTTGTCCTTCCTGCTCTGCAAGCCCAGGTCAGATAGCACCCATTCTGTGATGCTTTTCCTGATCCCCAAACTCAGAATTCGTGGCTCCAACATCCCTCTTGCCAGCACCATTTGTTATGTGTGTCTATTCTGATACTGATCATATTGGTGTGTGGCTATTCAGTCCTGTCTCTTCTCATCTTTGTATCTCCAAGCCTGGCACTGTGCCTGGGACAAAGTAAGCACTCAATAGTAAGTCTGTTGAGTTTAGTTCAATCCTTCATCTTTCCCTATGACTAATGCTTCATTTCATCTGTCTTGCAAAGGTTAGAACGTCTCTGAAGACTTGTTTGCATCACCTCCGCTCTCTCTGATTTCCACACCCACCACCCCATTGAAGTTGCTCCTGGCAGGTCTTGAGAGACCTCCTCATTACCAGAACACTCTCTTGTCCTCACCCTCCAAAAGTTGCAGCAGCATTGGGCATAATTTCCAACCTTCTTTTAAGTGACTCCTCTCTCTCAGCTTCTGCCATCACAGTCTACTGCTTTCTTTTGCCTCTCAGGCTCTCTTGGGCCTCCATCTGAGCCCCGGAAGTAGAGAACCTCAGGGCTCTGACCTGGGTTGCATTATTGTCCCTCTACATTCCTTCCTGAAGAGACTTGTCTATTCCCATCATTTAAAGTAGGACCACTATCTTCAGCTCTCAGCTCTAGATGCAGATATGTGACAAGCTATTTGACATCTCACTTAGATCATCCTTAGGTACTTTGGGCTTGAAAGCCTAACAATTGACTCCCAGGTACACCCCCAGACCCTTCCTCCTTCAGTCTTTCTCTGTTCAGTAAAAGGCAACATAACGAAGGGTCCCCTTCTTGGGATGTTGGGAGCCACTCTCTAGGAGGGAAGGTGACTTAGAAGACGGGGCAAATCTGGGGATATCTGAATATCATGCATTCCTACCTCTGACTTAACCTTGGAGAAACACCGGATACCTTAACCATGTATTCAGTGCCTGGCATGATCTGGTCCCAGCATCCCTTTCCAGGCCCAGGTTTCATCTCGCCTCTAGATCAGAAATGGGTGAAGTATGGTCCATGAGCCAAATCTGGCCCATATGTTTTTCTACCACCTGTAAGCAAAGAATAATTTTTTATATTTTTAAGTAGTTGAAAAAAATCAAAAGAAGAATATTTGGTGACACATGAAAATTACATAAAATTCAAATTTCAGTGTCTATAAATAAAGTTGTATGAAATACGGCCATGCTGGTTTATTTACTTTTTTTTTTTTTTTTTTTGAGATGGGGTCTCGCTCTGTCGCCCAGGCTGGAGTGCAGTGGCGCGATCTGGGCTCACTGCAAGCTCCGCCTCCCGGGTTCATGCCATTCTCCTGCCTCAGCCTCTCCAAGTAGCTGGGACTACAGGCGCCCGCCACCACGCCCGGCTAATTTTTTTTTTTGTATTTTTAGTAGAGACGGGGTTTCACCGTGGTCTCGATCTGCTGACCTCGTGATCCGCCTGCCTCGGCCTCCCAAAATGCTGGGATTACAAGCGCGAGCCACCGCGCCTGGCCTGTTTACTTATTATCTGTCTCTGCTTTCTAGCTACAAAAGCAGAGCTGAGTCATTGGAACAGAAGACTTATAACCTACAAAGCCTAAAATATTTACTATCTGGCCTTATACTGAAAAAATTTGCCAAGCCCTGCTCTAAGCCAGTCCCCTGTTCCCTAAACACACCTTGCAAACTTCTAGTTTGGCACACACTGATCTCTGCTCCTCTCTATCTAAATCCTACCTCTCTTTACTCCTTGCCAATCCAGCATCTTCTGGAATCTTCCTTGTCTCCTCCATTCAGTGGTTTCTCATCCTTCTCCAAATCCCTCTGCTAACATGTAAAGTTGATGGACTTACCACCCAAGGCCTTAGATGACTATTAGTTTCTGGTGTATGTCACATGTCCTGTCCAGATTGGGAGCCACATGAAGACAGAGATGGTAGCTGTTCATCTTGTATCCCAGGGCCCAGCACAATGCTTAGCAATATTGTAAGTGCTTAGAAAGTAGGTGTTAAAGGCCAGGTTCAATGGCTCATACCTGTAATCCCAGTACTTCGAGAGGCCAAGGCAAGAGGATCACTTGAGGCCAGGAGTTTGAGACCAGCATGGGCAACATAGTGAGACCCTATCTCTACAAAAAATAAAAAAAAATTAGCCAGGCATGGTGGCATGCCCCTGGAGTCCCAGCTACTCAGGAGGCTGAGGTGGGAGGATCATTTGAGCCCAGGAGTTCAAGGTTGCAGTGAGCTAGGATCCCACTGGACTCCAGGCTAGGCAACAGAGTGAGGCCCTGTCGCAAAAACAAAAGCAAAACGAACAACAAAAGAGTCAGTGTTGAGGTACTCCTTTCTGAGTGGTTTCATCTTTCCTGACAATCCCCTATTTAACTCTGAAAAAGAGCTGTCTACTTATCAATTTCTATCCAGCCTCCCTCCAGTTCATCCCCATGAAGTGCTGAAGACAAAGCATAGATAGATAAGTTGCAAGAACAACTTTACACGACTACCAGGGCTTATGGGGAGAGGGGGCAGTGAGATGGAACTGGGCTGGACTCCAGTCCCAGTTCAGTCACTGATAGCAAAATCTGATAGCAAAAGCATCAGTTTTGCTATTTCACCTGTCATTCCTCAGTTTCGTCATCTGTAAAAGTGTTGACTGAAAATTGAATGTCTGCTCAATCAAAGGATTCCCCAAATCCTTTCAGCTCCAAAACCTGAGGATCATGTTTTTCCTATAAGCCCTCAGGGTGGTGGAAATTCCCAAGCTTACCTCCTGAAAGAGGCAGGTTTGTCAACCCTAGCTGACCCCACTTGAGCACTCTCCTCAGGACACGCTCTCTGATGCTTATTCCTTATATAAGCAGTGCAGCCACCCTAGGGGAGAGGCATTATATTCCCACTTGGCAGACCCAGAAAATGAGACCCAAAGAGGAGAAGTGATTTGCCTGAGCAGGAGAGCATGTCACATGATTCTAGGGGTGCTGCTCACACCCTGGTCAGTGGTGCTCCCTCGGATCTCCCACTTGGGTGTTTAAATCACCAGAGGATCTCGTGAAAACAGATTTTGATTCAGTCACTCTGGGGTAGGGCCCAAGAGTCTGTATTTCTAACAAGCTCGCCTGTGATATGGATGCTCCCCGTCTCTGGATCCCACTTTGAATAGCGAGGTTGTGCACAACCTGTACAGCTGCACATGGCAGCTGTACACACAGCTCAAAAGCAGCACAGCTGGGACTTAAATTTAGGTCTTTGGACTCAAAGTCCAGTGTCCTCTATGCTGAGCCAGAACTTTGCAAAAAGCACCTCTACTCTGGGCATATGAGTGCCTGGGGATCTGGAGGAGATTTGATAGGGAAAAAAGTATATTTAGTAAAAGAGAAAGAAAGTCCTGCCTTTGCTGGCCAAGAGTCCTCAGCCAAGGCCTTCTGGGGCAGGCATAGATAGATGTCTGCATAAGTGGGGAGCCCTGTGGGAACAAGAGGAAATCAAGGGACCCCACACCTAACCTAGTAGCAACCTGGGGTCCAAAGGAAGGAGGAAAGGCAGCTGGGCTCTTTGTCTGCGGCTCTCAGGGTGGGTAATGAGCAGGGCGTTCTTCCTTGCAGGTGCTGAGAAGTGGGATGAGGCTTGTAAGGAGACAGAGTACCAAGCTGCAGTCTGGGAGGCCTTAATTCCCAGAGTTCTCCCTGCCACAGCTGAGCTGGCTCAGGGCCCATTTCTGTTTGCTTGGAACAGTCTGACATTTTGCAAGGAACCCTTTAAGCAGGGTGAGCCTTCTGGCCTCTCAAGGGTAATTGCCCAAGAGAAGCAGGTGCTCCCTGCTGGGGCTGGAGTTTCCGTTGGGGAAATCAACCTGACATAATATACTGGGGAAAGCTTTGTACACTATAGAGAGCTATGCAAATGCCAGCAGTCCTGGGGTGGAAGGAGGGCCTGCAGTAAGGCACAGCACTGGAGGACCGCTGGAGGGGCAGCGCTGAAAGATGGGCTTCTGTTGGAGATGCCTGGGAGGTCTTGGGGGAAGTTGGCAGCAGAGAGCTGGGCATTACAAATGGGGGGATGCAAAGGGCAGTGATCTTGTAGGTGGGAAACTGGCCTTCAGTGCTGGCCCCACCACTCACCAACTTCAGATAAGTTTCTGCAGTTCTCTGAGGCTCCATCATCTCCTGTGTCTATGAGGCAATGAAGCAATAGGGGCCATGACATGTCTGCTGTATTGTGGGATTTTAGCGTCCTTGGGGGTGCCTGGCACAGTGTATGTTAGTTGACTCACTGAGGTTTGGGGTCATATGTGGCAGACCCCTGAGCACTGAACAGGGGATGTGAACACCTGTTTGGACACAGAATCCTGGACTGGCCTTGATCAAACACCTTCCTCTCTTGAGGCCTTGGTTTCCCCCATGTGAATAGGAGGAAGCAGTGGAGTGACTGCCCACAAGTGCCCTTCCAGCCCTGGGCCTGTGCTCCAGATGGCTGCATGTCCTGGCCAGCAATGCCTGAGTTGGGACGTCCACTCTGAGGCTTTGCCTCATCAATAAGGCTGAAGCAGGCAGAGATTTCCAGGTTCAAGGTGAAGGGCCTCAGCCTCTGCTTGGGCAGCTTCCCAGAGCCGATGGAGCTCGGACATGTCTTTCCTAGGACATCTTCTTCAGTCAGCGGCCTCAGGATGAACCAGTCACCAGATGCCCAGCTGGACAGAGCAAGAGCCTGGCAAGGTCATGTAGGGACAGCATGCTGAGCCCAATGGCCTTGATCATAGGGCTCTGCCTCACCCTCTCTGCTCCCACATCCCACGCCTCCCATGCAGGAGAACCAGCAGGACATACTGGCTTCTGCATCCTCACCAGCCAGCACCTGCTCCTCCGCATGTTTAAAAAATACAGGGCAACCTGGGGCCTGGAGGAAGGAGGAAAGGCAGCTGAGCTCTTGATCTGCCGCTCCCATCACATTTCACCAGCTAGAGAAATGTGATGCATGCAAAGATATAAACCAGGCTGATGTGGGCTGCAGGGCTGGAGGGCATGTCCATAGAGAACACCTGTGATTCACTGGTGTGCAAGCTCAGGGGCCCCTGGGAATAGATGGCAAAGCCAGATCTGCAGCCCTGAGCTGTGTCTTCCTTCTGCCACACCACTGTCTTCTTGAACAGACCAGGTAGCTGCTATTTCAAAATGCAACCATTCCATCTTCTAGTCTAACTCTCCCAGGACAGCCCTTCTGGAATTGGGAGCTGGTGCCCAGAGTCTGCCAGCTGCTGGGATAAACTACCTGAGTTTCTTCAACCACTTTTCCCATGTAGGATTTCTACCCCCCACCTAGGGTTGGTAGAGTTAGCAAAAAAACCCATTAATTAATTAATACAGGACACCCAGTTAAATTTGAATTTTAAATAAACAACAAATAATTTTTTAATATAAGTGTGTCCCGTGAAAAGTTCAACTTTAACTGGGCATCCTGCATTTTATCTAGTGATCTCACCCATATCCCACCCAGATCCCAGCCAAGCCCTCTCTGGGAAAAGCTAGAGAAGGTTTCAGAAGGTCACGGGGCCTCGCATTAGGATCAGGGTGTCTTTAATGGGCAGTCCTCCCCTGCGCACTCCCCTCCCTCTGGGCCAGTTGCTGGTTCACGATGAAGCCGCTGATGCCCCTTGCCTGCTCCGGAGGCAGTGCGTTCTCCCCGAGGGGCGATTGTGTTTATTGTCTCTGCACCGAGCCTGACCTGGAGTGTATGCCCGCCCTCTTGACTCCCTGTTCTTGCTATTCATTCCCACTGCTCAGCCACTTGGCCTTTGTTGCTGAGCACCTAGAACACAATTTATTTTTCTCTTCCTACCAAAGTGGGGGTTCTGGGAAGGAAGCCAAGGATTTGAGCCGGGGCCGCCAAAAGACAGAGCTCCACCTCTGAGATTCCTGCCTGCCACACTGCTCCCAGCCCACGTTCTGATTTTCATGCCTGCGGAATGGGTGTGACCTGTTCCAGCCAAAGGCAGAGGCTCCCAGACCCTGGAGGGAGCCATCTGTGGAAGCAGGAAATGTCCTTGCATTCCAGCCATGGCCCCCGTAGGCGTTTCAGTGCCCCTTATGCCAGTGGGGATGTGATGAAGAGAAGGAAGGTAGGCCAGCGCCTCCACACCACGCTGCAGAGACAAAGGCCTGGGCAGCCCTGGTGTGGTTCATGCTGTGTGTCCACTTGACTAGTCCACTCTGCCTATTTCTGGATGAAATTAACACTTGAATCCGTAGACTGAGTAAAGCACAGGGCCCTCCTTCATGTGGGTGGGCTCCATCCAATCAGCTGAAGGCTCGAACAGAATAAACGCCTGAGTAAGAAAGAATTTCCTCTCTGCCTGACTGTCTTCAAGCTGGGACGTCAATCTCCTCCTGCTCCCAGAGTCACACTGGAACTCACACCATCAGCTTTTCTGGGTCTGGACTCTTCAGCCCCCGTAATCCTGTGAGCCAGTTCTTTATAACAAATCTCTGTGCATCATGTTGGTTCTGTTTCCCTGGAAGACTCTGAGTAATACAGGCTTCTTCCTTCCTCCTCCCTGCTCCCCGCTGTAAAAGGCGGAGTCTAGGCAGGTGCATGTACACACACCCCCACACCCCTCCCAGAAGCAGTCAAATGACAGGTCTCTCCAGGTGCTTCCCTCCACTGTGCCTGGTCCTGAGGTTGGAGAATATCTTAGCTGAGGTTCCCCTGAGGAAAACTGAGTCTAGATTTATGTGAAAATGATTTCTTAGGGAGAAATCTAAGTGGGAAAAGACAGTAGAGGAACAAGGAAGTGGGACGCAAGCAAAGAGAAAGAAGCCAAGCCAGGGTGTGGCATCAAGCCAAGCCACGCGAAGGGCTGCGTGTCTCATACTCCAGGGAGCTGTGGGGACACTTCAGAGGTGCCCCAATCAGGGGCAAGGGGGCACGGGCAGTTTTACTTCCTTGCTCTCCCCGAATGGAGCACATAAATGTCCAGGTACTTCCTGTTCTTCATAGGTGTGGGCAGAGTGGTTCTGGCAGCTCAGGGCCATTCTCCAACAGAGACAGCTGGCTGTTGGGAGTGAAGGCACAGGGGTGGGTAAAGATAGGGGGTTGGAGGAGACATGAGGATGGAAAGCATGTTGTGGGGGGGGCGATGCTGAGCGTAGGTCTGGAGAGCAAGAGAGGGGCAGGTTGGGGAGGTCTTGTCTTTGGGGGGGCCCACCCCAAGCACACCTCTGTGAGTCTGAGCTTCCCTTGAAAAAAAGCCTCCCTAAAGAAGCAAGTAGCCCACTGCACCCAAGCCCTATGCACACAGTCTCCAGGCCAAGGCTATTTTTGTTTTCCTCTAATAACAATGAGCACATTGTGCACACTTCCTGACTAATCTGCTCAGTGAGGTTGGGAGGAGGGACGGGGAGGTCGTAGGACTGAGGGCCCATCTTAGGCTGAGAACTAGGCCTGAACCGCCAAGCTAAGTCAGGTGTGGGAAAGACCCCAACCCCCAGGTCCAGCCACTGCCCCTTCCCGCCTACTCAGCACCTACTTGTCTCATATGGCTGCTCCGGTTCTGCTGTCAGCACAGAAAGCTAAGGACCCGCCAACTCCCTTCGTTGCTTCTTGAGGGTAATAGATACTTCCTGAGCACCCACTGTACACCAGATCCCGTGCTAGGTCCTTTGCATGTCAGATTTCATTTTCCCTCATGCTCAGCTCTATGAGTAGTGAGCGTGAGCCCATTCATTCAGACAAGGAAGCGGAGGCTTGGAAAGACTAAGTGACTGATCCAAGTGTACACGGCTAGTCAGAGGTGGGGGCCTGTTCAAATCCAGGCCTGCTGAACCTCACCCCTGGGGTGAGGGTCTTTCTGCACCTCTGAGACCTTGTGCCCAGGAATCCACACTGAAGTCCCTAAGAGGTAGTGGCACCAAGCCAGGGCTGGATGGGTCACTTGGCAGACCACATATATGCTTTGGCACCAGCAAAGCAGGGCACGCCCCAAATGAGAAGTTTTGGAGAAATTATCCATTTTTAAAAATCATTGCAGACTCAATGGGAAACCCCAGAATGCTGTAAGACTTCCTGACTCTTATTCTGTGGTTTAGGACTAGCTTTATTTTGATTTGCACATGGTAAGTGGGGGATACTTGATCCTTTTTCAGGCTTAGGGCCTCGAAATAAAGGTTTTCATCTGGCCCTGCCCAACCCTGAAGGGAGGAGCTGCTTCCCGTGGCCTCTTTGGCCCCTTTGTTAACTCAGCAAAGATGGATTGTGAACCTTTTATCTGCCAGGACCTGTGTAAGAGGTAGGGACACAGCAGTTTCAGCTTCCCTGCCTGCTCTTGGAGATGACCACATCTATGGACATGCTTCATAAACTGTCAAATGCTGTAATGTGGTGAACTTCTGATTGATGCTACTGTCATGAAGCTGAAAGCCTTGCCAGGACAGCTGGGAGTCAAGGGATGGCAGTCCAGCTGAGCAGTCACCTTCATTTCCTTTCTTTTCTTTTCTTTTCTTTTCTTTTCTTTTCTTTTCTTTTCTTTCTTTCTTTCTTTCTTTCTTTCTTTCTTTCTTTCTTTCTTTCTCTTTCTTTCTTTCTTTCCTTCCTTCCTTCCTTCCTTCCTTCCTTCCTTCCTTCCTTCCTTCTTTCCTTCCTTCCTCCCTCCCTCCCTTCCTTCCTTTCTCTTTCATCTTTCTGTCTTTCTTTCTCTTTTTTGAGACAGGGTCTCACTCCGTCACTCAGGCTGGAGGGCAGTGGTCATGGCTCACTGCAGCCTCGATCTCTCTGGGCTCAAGCAATCCTCCCATCTCGGTTTCTCAAGTAGCTAAGACTATAGGTGCACACCACCATGCCCAGCTAAGTTTTTTATATTTTGTAGGGATGGGGTTACACCATGTTGCTCAGGCTGGTCTTGAGATCCTGACCTCAGGTGATCTGCCTGGCCTCGGCCTCTCAAAGTGCTGGGAATACAGGCATGAGCCTCTGTGCCCAGCCTTTTGTGTGTGTGTGTGTCTTAAAGAACTATCCAGGCTGGGCACAGTGGCTGACGCCTGTAATCCTAGCACTTTGGGAGGCCAAGGTGGGTGGATCACCTGAGGTCAGGAGTTTGAGACCAGCCTGGCCAACATGGAGAAACCCCATCTCTACTAAAAATACAAAAAATTAGCCAGGCATGATGGCGCATGCCTGTAATCCCAGCTACCTGGGAGGCTGAGTCAGGAAAATCACTGGAACCTGGGAGGCAGAGGCTGTAGTGAGCAGAGATTGGGCCACTGCGCTCCAGCCTGGCGACAGAGCAAGACTCCTTCTCAAAAAAAAAAAAAAAAAGCCAAAAACTACCCAAATTATGTTTCAGGCCTCTAAAACCTGAATGCATCCAAGATCATGTTGGAAAGGCTGGCCTGTCTTTCTGGAAGGTTTCTACCAGGGTTTCCCATCATCCTTATCTTCCCTGTTTCCATCACTCACAGGGTCGTGTTCTGTCATTCCTAGCCCCCAACAGGGGCATCTGCGGGTGTATGGGGCTGCTGCTCCTGGCCTTGGTGGGGCTTGTGACCCTAGATAGGCTTTGAGCTCCCTGAGGGTGGGTTCTTCCAAACACTCACTGAAAGGCTCTGCACATAGCATGCCTCAATGAGCTCTCTTGCCCACACCCCCAACCCTCGAGAGGTAGGCTGGGTACAGGGGCGACCTGGCTGCCCATGGATGACTGAAACCTGGCAGTGGGCCTGAACCAGGGCTTCTTTAGGACAGAGACACTCCTCCCCCTTCCAGGTGTCCCTGTGGTGGTGGAAGCCACAGTAGCAAGCAAAACCTTTCATATTCCAGGGGCCAGGATGAAAAGGATACCTCTAAGCCGTTTGGATTTGTAAAGTGCAGCTTAAATGCACTGGGGGAGAGGAAGCTGTACTCAGCTAAGAGCTTCTGCATGAGCTATGAGTCTCTTCCAGTTTCCAGCCTGACCTCCTGGGATAGGCCTTGCCAGGTGCCCCTGAGGCCCAAGGCCCCAGCCTCCTGCCTGACTCTGCTAGGTTCAGGGTTCTGGTCAGGGTTCAAGTGCTGGGTGGACCCAGGGCAACATTGTGGCCTCCAGCAGCTGCCAGCAGCTCCGGCAGTAGTCCGTCCTTGGGAGTGTGGAGCCTGAGCAGACTGGCTCATTATGGTCTGGTGGGCATCCCTGAGCCAGGGGCTGGCCCAGGAACTTCCCAGAAACACTGGAACAGATGGGGCTGTTAAAAGGCACATCCCTGAGCTTTCAGCCAAATTACATGGGGCGGAAATGCACTGAGGCCGTCTGCAAACTTCTTCAAGATCCAGCCCTGTACTTGCTTGCTTCCTTCCTTCCTGAATAATTGAATAATTCCCTTAAAACTCTGTAGGACCTCCTTCCCTTCCCCCAACACTTCGTGAAAGCAGCAGAGGGGGTTAGTGTGGAGCAGGGAAGTGGCCAAGTGAGGGCAGTAACCCATGGATTCAGGAGGGCGTGGAGCAATACATAAATATAGTGGGGAGAGTGGGAGCCAGGTTTCTTGTTGTTGGAGAAGAAAGTTGAAAATATGGAAGAGGAGAAATTTGAGTGAATCCTATAATGATGGACTGGAAATAGAGGTATAGATGTGAACTTACGATTTTTAATGTATGGATCTAGAAATTAATATAAATATATGTGTATACACACACACAAATACACACACACATTCCTTGGCTCTGGCCACTGAGAGGGTCTGGGAGCAACAAACCCCCAAAATAAATGAGCAAATCTACAGCCCAGATCTGCCTCTAAATCATTCGCCACTGAAAGGGATCAGGGCTCCTTGGAGAAATGACTGATTCCAGGGCTGGGGCAGGGGAAATAGAGCACTTGAAACATCTTGTTGTTTCAGACAGAAAGTGCTCAAAGAATGATGGGGACATGTTGAAAGCACATAAGATAATATCCAGATTATATAAAGAACTCCTGTGTCCAACAGCAGAAGAAACAACCCAATTAAAAAGGACTTCAATAGACATTTCTCCAAAGAAGATATACAAATGGCTGATAAGAACATGAAAAATGATCACCATCGCTAATCACTAGAGAAATGTAAAGCAAACCCATAATGAGATGTCACCTCACACCCATTAGGATGGCTACTATCAAAGAAAGAAAATAAGCATGGGTGATGATGTGAGAAATTGGAACCCTTGGGCGCTGGGTTGGTAGGAATATAAAATAGTGCGGTTGCTGTGGAAAACTGTATGGCAGATCCTCAAAAAATTAAAAGTAGAATTACCATATGATCCAGCAAGTCCACTTCTGGGTATATATCCAAAAGCATTGAAAGCAGGGACTTGAAGAAATATCTGTACACTCATGTTTATAGCAGCATTATTCACAAAAGCCAAAATGTGGAAGCAACCCAAGTGTCCCATCAGTAGATGAATGGATAAACAAAATGTGGCATATCCATACATTGGAATATTACTCAGTCTTAAACAGGAAGGAAACTCTGACACATGCTACAGATTGGATAAAACTTGAAGACATTATGCTATGTGAAATAAGCCAGTCGCGAAAGGACAAATACTATACCATTCTACTTATTTTAAGTACATAGAGTAGTCAAATTCATGGGCACAAAAAGTAGAATGGTGGTTGCCAGGGGTTGGGGGGAGGAGTCATTGTTTAATGGGTACAGAATTTCAAGTTTGTCAGATGAAGAGCCCTGGAGATGAATGGTGGTGATGGTTGCACAACAATGAGAATGTCCTTAATGCCATTGAATGGTACACTAAAGCGGTTAAGATGGTACATTTTATGTGTATTTTACCACAATTTAAAAAACAAAAATGTGAAATTAAAGAAAAAAGGACACAAGAGCCAACTTGAAGAGGCTCCCAATGGCCACATCAGGGACAATTTGAGCATCAAAATAATGATCTGTAAGTCAATATTAATACAAGTAAATAAATGAATAAAAAATAGGGAGAAGAGAAACTCTTACTTAAAGTAGAATGCAAACTAATAAATGTAGAAGGGATAATGGAATTAGGAAATCATATTTTGCAAGCACTGTAAAAATATTTGATTTAGTCAAGAATCATTAATGGATACTAAAACTATTGGGCAAATTTTTGATGAGAAACAGGATATTTACCTAATTTCAAACTTATTCTCTATAAAATATTAATTAATTAATTATAAGTTAATTAATACGTATAATATACTCATTAGTTAACTGAACACTGGTGAAGCCTGGTAGATACCATCTTAACCAAGGAATAAAAGTTAATATCTCCAGTAATGGGGCAAATTGACCACGAATAACCTTACAGGATGCAGTGCAAAGAACACAGCATCAGTTTTGTACATTCCTGCCCAAAACACATTAACATCAGAGCAACTTAAATTGTGAGCCATTCTACAAAATGACCGGCCTGTAACTGTTCTAGGTGTCAAGGTCATAAAATTAAAGGTGAAGGAACTGTCTAGGACTGAAGGAGAGTAAAGACATTTGACAACTAAATCAACATGTAATCATGGATAGGACCCTTTCAATATAATGGACATTATTGGGATAATAATGAAATTGGGATGGAGTCTAAAGATTGGACGGGAGTAAGACAGCATCCTACCTTCACTGGCTGCAATGAGATTTGGGAGAGTGTATCTGCTTAAACTTCTTCTCAAATGGTTCAGAAAGAAATAATTCCTGTCTCTTTCTCTTTCTCTCTGTCCTTCTATCAATGCCTCTACCCTATGACCCACTCATGGGGACAGAGCCAATAGAAAGAAGTGCTTATGTTTGCGAAAAGTCATGTAGAAGAGTATTTATAGCAGCAGTGTCATAGCCCTCAATTAGAAACTACCTGCATCCGTCCGCCTGGGCCGCCTTAACAGAATGCCACAGGCTGGGTGGCCTAAACAACAGACATTTATTTCTCATAGTTCCGGAGGCTGGAAGTCCAAGATCAAGGTGCCGACTGGGTTGGCTTCTGGTGAGTCCTCTCTCTCTGGCTTGCAGACAGCTGCTTTCTCACTGTGTCCTCAAATGGCCCGCTTGGTGTCTCTTTCTCTTCTTATAAGGACACCAGTTCTATTAGACCAGGGCCCCACTCCTATGACCTCACTTAACCTTCACTACCACCTTTTTTTTTTTTTTTTTTTTTTTTTGATGGAGTCTTGCTCTGTTGCCAGGCTGGAGTGCAGTGGTACAATCTTGACTCGTGGCAACCTCCACCTCCTGGGTTCAAGCTATTCTCCTGCCTCAGTCTCCCAAGTAGCTGGGACTACAGGCATGCGCCACCACGCCCAGCTAATTTTTGTATTTTTAGTAGAGACGGGGTTTCACCATATTAGCCAGGATGTTCTCGATCTCTTGACCTCATGATCTGCCCACCTCGGCCTCCCAAAGTGCTGGGATTACAAGCATGAGCCACCGCACCCAGCCTTTTTTCCTACTGTCTACATAATTGCAAAGTTTAATTACTTCCTTAATGGTCCTGTCTCCAAACACAGACACATTAGAGGTTAGGACTTTATTCCATAAAATCTGGGGGGACACAATTTAGACCATAACACTACTCAAATGCCCATCACCAGTAGAGTGCATAAACAGTGGTGTATCTATACAATGGAAGATTCCATAGCAAAGAGCATGAATTAATTATTAATACACGCAACAATGTGGGTGAATTTCACAGACATAATCTTAAGCAAAATAATCCAGGCACAAAAGAACATATGCTATGTAATTTCATTTCTATGAAGGTCAAGAACAGGCAAAACTAAGCTATGCCAAAGTCGATTTAATGATAGGTGGGTACTGCCAGAAAGGCACATAAAGAAGATCTTGGGTATACTGAAATGGATAATGGTTACACGCGTGTTTGCATATACAAAAATCATTCAAGCTGTACATGTAAGATGTGGATGGTTTACTCTATAAAAGTTACACCTCCTGTTTCAAAAAGTGAAGTGTGGAGTGAAGTGTTGAAGGGAACGGCATGAACTGAAATAAGGTTAGTGTGTATGCCATGGAGAAGGACGAGGTGTGGGAAGAGGCTAGGGAGAGACCCAGGCCCTGATATTAGACCCTTTGGGGGTCCAAGACCCAGCCCCTCCCCAAAAGACAAACAAACCAACCAGCTCACCATGACCATCCCCTCAGGAGTCCTCAGGGGAGATGTCTGAGTGGTGAGGAGGGCACTGAACTCCACCCCGAGGCTTTGTGAAGAGGGGAGGACTAAGCCGAGCCTTAAACAGAGCTTCCCAGGGGAAGAAGGGGAGTGGGGTGTGGGCATTCCAGGAAAAGGGGACAGCAAGAGCGTAGGTTAAAAGTGAGACACAGCCTGGTTGTGTGGGACACAACGGGCAGCTGAGCTAAGGGTGTGTGACACGAAATAAAGGGACTAAGTCCAGGTGCCAGGCAGGGGCACTGCTGCAGGACCAGCAGGGTGGAGGCTACTGTGATAGGCCAGGCAACAAAGGCCCACAGCCGATCATCTGTCCCCCTCGTGTCCCCGCAGCATGGCGGCCTCACAGTCCCGCACATGCCAGTCCCTTGTCCAGACCCCTGCTCAAGCCAGTCTTGGCACCTGGAGTTCCCTTCCCCTCCACCAATGCTCACCTTGGTCCTAGAAGACCTAGGCTCCTTGAGTCCCTGGCCAGGCCCACTTGCCTGTCTGAATCCCTATGGGGATCCACAGGCATTCCTATCACTTAGCCCACTCCCACCCCTGCAGAGACCGTCAGGGGTTACCCCAAGCCTCTGTCAGCTCTATCACATTGCAGAGGTCTTAATCCTCTACAATGTCTGTTTTTCTTTGTAGCCACTGAGGATCTCATGGTCTACATGGGTTTCATCCACATCTGTGTTCCCAGTGCCCAGCACAGAGCAAGTCCCATAGCAGGTATTTACTGAATGCTTGTTGAATGAATGGTGAACGAGTTGACCCTTTGCATGACATGGCATCCAGTATCTGTGACCTGGAGATAGTGATGAGAATATTGCTTCACAAACGGCAGTTCGAGGGATTCTATGGCAGCATTTTATTTAAAAGCGTAAATGCTGCTGAATGGATGCCATGCTTCTGCTTGTCAGGGGGAGGAAAACAGAGGATTCCAGAAAATTGCCTCTAATTTGAGCACAATTTCACTCTTTCTGTTGACATCTCCTGGTGTACTTTGAAAAGACTGCAATTCTGTACCTTTAGCCAGGAACATCCAGTCGGGGAGATCACCAGAGCAGCTCTGTGGGCGACGCATTTGGGGGCCCAGGCCTTAGAGCTGCATGTCATGGGGCAAACGGACAGTGGGCTCAGATGACCCTTCCCCTCCCACCCAGCTTCCTAGACACACTTCGCATACACTCTGCCTGGGGCAGCAGAAAAGGCTCAGGTTTCGCAAACAGACTCATTTACTATGTGGATAATTTAGTCTGCCCAAGCCTCTATTTCTTCTTCTGTAAAATGGGGAGAATGCCTTCCTAATAGGGTTGCTACAAACAGTGAATGAAATATTGAATGTTGGATACTTAATACAATGCCTGTCATTAGCAGATGTTAAAAAAAATCCCTCCCCTCCTATCCCTATGTTCACTCTCATCAACACTAGCCTGGCCCCTGCCTCTGGAAACAAACCTCTCTAAGGGTCTTGGGCTGAGCAGCTGATCCCATCAAGGATGGAGCTGGCACCCAGAGTTTTCACTTTGTGAGGATCTCTTGGAGCAGGAAAAGTCTTTGGTTCAATAAGGAAGAGAGTTAAAATAGTGGAAGCCAGTGGGGGAGCTGGTGGGGGAGGCTCTGTGAGCTGGGGACTTTCTAAAGGTGAGCATCTGGGATCAGCTGTGATTCTATCATGCCTGCACCAACCCCTCTCATAAACACCAGTGGTCATTATGCACTGGATAAAATCCCAGCCTTTCAGTCAAGTTTTCAAGCCTTGGTGATCTAGCCCACCTGCCTTCATTCATTCACTCCACAAACATGCCCCAGGTCCCCATCTCCACATCTGTATGCAGGCTGGTCCCTAGACCTGTGACACCTTCCCTCACTCTTACCTACATAACTCACCAGCCCTTCATGTTAGAAACCATCTGTGCCCCTCCAGAACTTGGTCCACAGTTGTTTATGCTTGTGCCTTAGCTTCCCCATGGGCTCTGGGCATCTGTAGTCAGGGTCCACAACCGAGCCATCCTGAGGACACCCAGGCAGAGCCTTGCCTCTTGCTTTGCACAACACCATGGCTCAGTGTCTTCTTGGAGTGAATAAGTGACTGGGCTTCTCTACACTCAAGTCATTCCCATCTCAGAACAGTCCAGGTGCACTGAAGGATGGAAAGGTGGGAGCACACTCCTCCCACAGGCTCTCCAAAGGGATTTGAGAGTGCTGTACTTTCTTTGCCACACAGGCACGTGGCAGCTATTTGCATGTCTATCTGGCATCATAAGTACACAAAGATGGTTTGTCTATTTCCCATCTGCTAACCTGCTTGGATGACCTCCTCCTCAGCACAGCACACAAGAGCACTAAAGTGCCCCAGGGATGCTGCAGGCAATGTCTATACCCCATTTCCTTTTAGAAACCAGCCAGGTCACGCAGCAATAGAGCAAGCCAAATGCAAATGGCCACCTCCTGGGTCCATCCATTGTCCCTTCTGGCCTAGATCCTGCCTCAGTGATATAGAAAAAAAGATGAAGGTAATCTGGAAGAGGAAGCCCTGAGATGCTGTCAAAGGAGGAAAAAGATCCAGGGTAGAAGCAGGGGAGAAGACTGGCATGTGGGCAACAAACCCTGTCTTCTAAAAAGACCTGTGCCCTTGAAGTAGGGAGACAGGCCTGGAAGAAAGTCCTGGAGCTCCACCAACTCCAACACCAGTGTGCGCCTACTGCAAATGCAGGCCAAGGGTTATTGTTCCCACTTACAGATGAGAAAACTCAGACAGATCATGCTATGGTCTGAATGCTGGTGTCCCTCCAATATTCACATGTTGGAACTTGATCCCCAATGTGATAGTATTGAGAGGTGGGGCCTTTTGGAAGTAATCGAGTCCTGAAGGCTCTGCCCTTATGAATGGGATTATGTCCTTATAAAAGAGGCTCAAGTGAGCTCCCTGGCCTCTTCTGACACGTAAGAACACAGCAACGAGACGCCATCTATGGAGCAGAGGGCAAACCCTTACCGGACACCACATCTGCTGGGGCCTTGATCTTGGACTTCCCAGCTTTCAGAACTGCAAGCAAAAAAATTCTGTTGTTTATAAATTACCCAATCTAAAGTATTTTGTTGTCATGGCAGGAAATGACTGACAGGTCAGTGTCACATAACTCACCCAATCAGAGTGGGCAGGGTAAGGTCTTCTGATTCCAAGGCCAGAGCCAAGGGGACTAGTTTGTTAGTGATCCTGGGAAAAAGTGCTATTTGCTCATCCAGGAAATACAGATTAAAACCCCAGTACATGGGGCTGGGCACAGTGGCTCATGCCTGTAATCCCAGCACTTTGGGAGGCTAAGGCAGGCGGATCACAAGGTCAGGAGATCGAGACCATCCTGGCTAACATGGTGAAACCCCGTCTCTACTAAAACTACAAAAAATTAGCCAGGCGTGGTGGTGGGCGCCTGTAGTCCCAGCTACTCAGGAGGCTGAGGCAGGAGAATGGCGTGAACCCGGGAGTTGGAGGTTGCAGTGAGCCGAGATCGTGCCACTGCACTCCAGCCTGGGCGACAGAGTGAGACTCCGTCTCAAAAAATAAAAAGAAATAAAAATAATAATAAAACCCCAGTACAACACACACCCTCAGGATGGCTAAAATGAGTAAGAGAGTTTTAAAAAATTTGATGTTGGTGAGGATGTGCAGTAACTGTAACTGCTTTACATGGCTGGTAAGAATGCAAACTGGTATATCAACACTGCAAAAGTGTCTAATGACGCCTACCAAAGCTAACCATATGCAGACCCTATAACCCAGCAATTACATTTCTAGGTACCAAAAGCATTCTAGGTACTAGAATTTTCTTTTTTTCTTTTTTTTTTTGAGACGGAGTCTCGGTCTGTCGCCGAGGCTGGAGTGCAGTGGCCCGATCTAGGCTCACTGCAAGCTCCGCCTCTGAGCCTAGCCAGAAAAACGTAGTTGATAAAAATATTGTGGTACAAGGCCGAGCATGGTGGCTCACACCTGTAATCTCAACGCTTTGGGAGGCCGAGGCGGGTGGATCACGAGGTCAAGAGATCGAGACCATCCTGGACAACATGGTGAAACCTCGTCTCTACTAAAATTACAAAATAACTGGGCGTGGTGGTGTGCACCTGTAGTCCCAGCTTCTTGGGAGGCTGAGGCAGGAGAATCGCTTGAACCTGGGAGACAGAAGTTGCAGTGAGTCGAGATCACGCCACTGCACTCCAGCCTAGAGGACAAAGCGAGACTCTGTCTCAAAAAAATACATAAATAAATAAATAATATATATATAGTCATATAATTATAGAATATGAATGAGCAAGCTATAATTACACATAGCCATGGATAAATGTCACAAACATAATGCTGAGCAAAATGAGTCAGACACCAAAGAGCAAATATTATAAGAACCCATTTATACAGCTTTCAAACCAGACATTCATCAATGGTGTTACAAGTCAGGATAGCGGGGTCCCTTAATGTGGGTAGTGACTGCAAGGGACAAGAAAGGACTTTGGTGGTGCTGGTTGCCTGAGGGTGCTACAGTCATGTGGTGGTGGTTACATTTTTCACGAAGTGAGAAATCTCAAGCCATACGCTTATGACTTGTACATTATGATTTCGCTATGTATGCTATTCAATAAAAACGTAAGCTTACAAAAATTAAGGACAATCTCTACTAATGGAGACAGAGTGAATCCAGGATGAATTGTTAAGTTTAAAATATTGAAGTGCAAAACTATAACTCTAGAATGCTACTTTGTGTGTAAGAAAGAAGGGGAAATAAGAAATTATTACCCTTTTATATATTATGGAAGGAGGAATGTATAAATTTCTATATGTAAATATATATTATAGAAGATTGTTTTTGCAAAAAGAAACACAGGAAGGATAAACGAATGAGATCAGTTACCTACAAAGGTAGTGTGGGAATGGAGTGGAAGGGATATGAGCAGAGAGCTATTTTTTCTGAGTATAAATGTTTTGTATAGTGTTGGCTTTCAGAACCACATCAGTGCTTTACCTGTTCAAACAACAACAATAATAAAGGACGGGGGAAGTCTCTAAAATGTAATACAATCAGAAACAAACAAACCTAATACATTTCAAATGAGTAACAACCACACTAAAAGGAGGGGAAAATCTGACCCAAGGGCATTTTAAACACACTATTTTACTATATACGCCCAGACAAAAGATAAAAAAGATCTGCAAAAATGTCAAACTCTAGTTAGCAGGTTTGTTTTTTGCAGCAGTATGGTTTGGCCATTCTGAAACCTCTAGGCTTCGGCACATGAGTAGATATAATGACAATCACGGGGTCCAAGTTTCTCACTGTTGGAGAAGTGAGTTACAGGTATTGGAAGGGAGAAGACAAGAATGGACCCTTAGGTATTAAATTGAAATTGGAGGTAACCGTACAAGCGCATGGCTTTATATACAGATGTTAATATAGATATGGTCATGGATATTCTACCTCCCAGATCATTCTCTCCTAAAATAAACAAGGTCAAGGGATCCTTGGAGAAATAGCTGATTTCCAGGACAAGTACGTGATGAACCTGAAAGTAAGAAAATGCTCAAAGAATGATGGGGAAATGTCAAAAAGACACAGGGGCCAGCTTGAAGGAGCTCCCACCGGCCAAACCTGGAACAATTTGAGCACCAAAATGAATAATGATAAGAATGAATTACAACCCACTGAATAAAATAAGAATCCCTGAGTCCATACAGATATAATATAATGAGTATAAATAAATACATGAGGAAAAGAGAAAGCTCTTCTGTATCGTAAAATTCAAACTAATAAAGAGGAAATTCTGAGGTTAGAAAATTACATTTGACCAGCATCATAGTAATAATTGATTCAGGCAAGAATCACCAATAGATCCTGAAATTAGTGGGTGAAAACTCTGACAAAAAACTGGATATGTATATAGTCTAAAGGTAACTCCCCACAAAGTACCTTTTTTTTTTTTTGAGAGAGAGAGAGAGACAGGGTCTCACTCCTGTTGGCCAGGCTGGCATGCAATGTGGCACAATCACAGCTCATTACAGCCTCAAACTCCTGGTGGGCCCAAATGGTCCTCCCACCTCAGCCTCCAGAGTAGCTGGAACCACAGGTGCATGCTACCATGCCTGGCTAATATATACATATACATATATATGATATATATAATCATATATATATTATATATATCATATCATATATGTATATATATGAGACTTATCATACCATATATGTATATATGAGAGACATATATATATATATATATATATATATATATATATGAATGACTGGGTCTCACTATGTTGCCCAGGCTGCTCACAAAATATTTATTAAATAGCAACGGAAAAATAGTAACTTAACAGTGCTAGACCACATCTTAACCCATGATCCAAATTAGTATAACTAGTAATAGGACAAATAGACATCATGTACCTCCTGAGATGATGCACCAAGAAGGACACAACTTCACTTCTGTGATAATCCTGCAAAAATCAATAACCTGCATTTAATCATGAGGACACATCAGACAAACCCAAACTAAAGAATATTTATTTATGTATTTATTTATTTATTTGAGACACAGTCTCGCTCTGTGGCCCAGGCTGGAGTGCAGTGGTGCGATCTTGGCTCACTGCAGGCTCTGCCTCCCAAGTTCACGCCATTCTCGTGCCTCAGCCTCCTGAGTACCTGGGACTAAAGGTGCCCGCCACCACGCCAGGCTATTTTTTTGTTTGTTTTTTTAGTAGAGACGGGGTTTCACCGTGTTAGCCAGGATGGTCTTGATCTCCTGACCTCGTGATCCACCTGACTCAGCCTCCCAAAGTGCTGGGATTACAGGCATGAGCCACTGTGCCCGGCCAAGAACATTTATTAAAATAACTGGCCCACACTCTTCAAAAATGCCAAGCACATGAAAGACAAAGAAAGACTGAGGAACAATTCCAAATTAAATATGACTAACAAGACATGACAAGTAAATGCAACCTGGGATCCTGGATCAAATCCTGGACCAGAAAAAAAAATTAATAAAGGATATTCTTTGAACAATTGGCAAAATTTGAGTAAGAAGGCATATAGATCAGAAAATGTTATTATTAATGTTAATATCCCAATTTTGATAACAAGGACAAGAAAATAACCTTATTCTTAGGAAATACACACAATTATTTTGAGTGAAAGGACTATGATATCTGTAACTTACTTTTGAAAGGCTCAGAAAACAATGATATGTAGGACATATACATAATCTATGTATAGTTATATATATATGAAGAGAGAGACAGGGAGACAGACAGAGAGAAAGGCTGATAAACCAATTGTGGTAAAATGCTAGTTGTCAGGGGATTTGGGTGAAGGGTAAATGTGAATTCTTTGTGCTTGTCTTACAACTTTTTTGTAAGTGTGCAATGATTCCAAAATAAAGATTTAACTAACTGACTAAAAAAATTCCATGCTTATGGTTATTATTTACATACTAGGTAAAATTGACATGCAACCTTAAGTGTACAGTTAAATGGGTTTTGACAATTATCTATGTATCTATCATCCAAATCAAGATACAGAACACTTCTTTCATATCATTCCAGAAAGTTCTCTCACATCTTCTTCCTCTCACCCCGCTCCTTCCTCCCCATCTGATCTCTTATCACCAAGATCCATTCTGCTGCCTGTTCTGGATTTTCACATGGTTGGAATTGTGTTGAATGTATTCTTTTGTGCCTGGCTCCGTTCCCTCAGGATAGTGATTTTGAGATTTATCCAGTTAGTTGTGTGTATCAATAGTTCATGCCTCCGTATGGGTGAGTAGTATTTCATTGCACCAATGTACCATAGGAATCCAGGCACCTGCTGATGGACATCGCGTTGTTTCCAGTTCTGGGTCACTACGAACCAGCCTGCTGTGGGTGTTCTGATGAGTCTGTGTGTGAACTGGTTTTCGTGGCACCACCTGCCTCCCTCCCTCTGGAAATGCCACCTTCCCCTTGACCTCACTACGCACACATGCAGGTGCCACAGGGCCGTGGGCTTTCATGGATACCAAAAAAGCTTCCTGACCCAAATGGTCTCTTCTGTGAATGCCTGAAACTCCACCACTGGCTGTCCCTTCTTTTGAGGCTACCCTCACTCTGGATGGTCTGCAATTTTATCAGAAGGAAGCTTACAAAATATCTTCTGGCCAGGTTGGGCCCTGGATAGGGCTATGGAAAGTGAGTGAAAGGAATGGAGAGAAACTTCTACCATTCTACTATTTTCTGGGCGGTGTATCCTCTCTCGCCTTCTCTGTGTCCTCCCTAGCACTTCGTACCTGGGGTCAGACACCCCAAATCTAGTCAGTGTAGGAGCTTGGCAGCCCAGGCCTGTCTATCTCCAATAGTCAGCAGTTCTCCTGGAAGGAGGGAGGGAGGACCATGGGGAGTCTCCGCATCTCTGAATCTACAAGGATTCCTGGAGGCTTGGGGGTGAGGGTAATGAGGGGTGTGTGTGCTGCAGAGAGTTGAGCGACAGCCACACACAGGGATGGATCTGCAGGTCTCATGGGAGAAGCCTCTCTCTGGATCAGTGGAATAAGCCAATTTGTGCCCCAACAAATTTCCCCCCGAGGAAAGAATCAGCAGGCTTTGTGTAAAGGGATTAAGGCATTAGCCTGCTCAGCAGGGAGAAGGGCTCTTGACTCTGTGGCAGTGTGGCCACGTTTCCTTGTGTCCGTGTGGCCATGTGGGCTGCTGTAGGCCCTGGCTCACTGGTCCCAGGGCCTGTGGCTAAAAGGAGGCATTGCTGGTGGCCTCTCTTGGGAGGTGGGTAGGTGGGCCATGCTGCCTGTGCCCTCCTCAGGTTCCAAGAAGGAGCACTTCCAAGGGGTGGTGAGTGGGGGGAGGTGGGCAGGAAAAGATGCCAGGGAAAGATCTGAGCCCAGGTAGGAGTGACAGTGATGTGTAGTGGAGATCCTACAGCCAAAGGAGGAGCAGTTCACAATGCCACTTCACAAACAGCGCCCGAGGCTCAGAAAGAAGATGTATCTTGCCAACCATCACACAACAAGTCACCAGCAGAGCTGAGACTAGAACCCAGGCTCCTGGTCCAGGGCTCAGTCATTGATTGTTCCAGCCACACCTGGCTGGTGCCAGGGGCCTGTCCTGTCCACTCCCTGCGGTGACTCTTTCTCCCGCCTCCCAACTCCAGAAGAGGATCCTGCTAGGGAGCCTGGGGTGAGATCCCAAGAGCCTTTCCATGTGGACGTGGACATAGTGGGGTAGGTCTAAAGACCAAAGCAGGATTCTAACAGGCCTGGACATATGTCATGGGCCAGCAAGACCATCTGCATGAAAGTCTTTTGCTACAGAAGTGGGGTGGCTTTTTGCAGCTGCTCAAGAGAACAATCTGGCAGAGAAGTGGGAAGGTAAGTCTGGGTCTTTCTGGAGTACGATTGGCCCTTGACCAGTCTCAGGGACGTGTGTCCAGGCCCTGTGAGGAGAAGGACCACAGGCAGAAGGGGCAGGAGTGTTGGAGCCAGCCAATGGAGCTTTGAGTCCTGGGTGGGATGTGGTTCCCAGTGGAGGCCTTCCCCCATCTTCTCAGAACCCAGCATGGCTTCAGCACTGTGTGGATGATGACAGGGAGCTGACTTTGTAACTTCGGAGGAGATTGGGAAACAAGGCCCTTTGGGCAGAGGACATCACAAGGGACCCAGAGATGGAGAGGAACAAGTCCTGCGGCTCTGCCTGCTCCCTGTGCCCTGCACTTCGCTTCCCTTCACCTGCCCGAAGACAGGTCCAAGCTAGAGTCCTGGTCAGGCCCTGGAGAAAAGCTGGGGGGTTTGGGAGGAGAGGGTGGAGCAAGATTGGCCCACACTACACTGCCTTCCCCCCATCCTTGCTTGCACCTGCCAGGGCCTGCATGAGCCTCCTCAAGGGCCTGGGCTCAGGACCCCAGAGCCAGCAAGGAGCCCTGCACTCCATCTCTGTGTGGCTGGCCTGGGAAAAGCCTCTGTCTCCCCTGCTGTAAAATGGCATGTGGAGGGAGAGAGGGAGGCCAGGAATAGATGCTCACGTGGGTCCCTCCTAATAGACCCGGCCTGCCTTCCCAGCTCGAGCCCCTGAGACAGCCCCCATTCTTCTCCCCTTTTCAGAGGACCACCTCGTACCACGTTCTAGGATCAAACTCTCGGTACTTGGGAAGGACCTTAGAAGGTAGCTGATGTGCCGTCTCTGTTGTTCAGATGGGGACAGTGAGGCACAGGGAGGGTTGGCCTTGCCTCTCCAGGGAGTCTGTAGCAGCGCTAAGACCAGTGCCCTGTTCCCCGGTGCCCGTCCTGCTCTCCCCTATCCCTTGGCACTTCTGAGCAGGAGGCAGAGAGCATTTTCTCTGATCTGAGCAGGGGGTGTGGGGTGGGGGTGGCTGGCTCCTCCCTCAGGGGCCCCAGGCTCGTCCAGACAGGCTCGGCAGGAATCTGCTCTGGTTGGAGCCGCCTCCCTGAGGGCTGCCCCAGGCTGGGCCCGGGTCCTTGAGGTCCTGGGGATGTTGCTTTCTGTTTACTTTCTGCCAGGCTTGCACAGCCTTGTGGTTTCCACTTGGAAGGGCTGCAGTGGGAACTGCAGGGCCTCCTCTGGGGGCTGAGCTGCATCTGTGGGAAAGCTTGGGCCCTGCAGTTGCTCTGCTGCTGAAAGTTTGGAATTCAGCAGACCCCGTCCCTGAATTCCCATGCGATGGGCTCAGCACTGGCTCCTCCAGCTACTGGCTCTACCTGGGCCAGTTTAGAGTGAGAGGGTGGCCAGATCCTCCTGGGGGTGAGTCAGAGAGATCTTCCCGTTTAGAGAGGATCATCACCTATTTCACAAACAGGGAAACTGAGGGAGGAGATGGGCAGGAACTTGTCCAAGGCCACTCCTCGTCCATGGCAGAGCTGGGACTGGAACAAGGCCACCCGGTTCCCAGCCCAACTTGAAATCCCCTCATCCCTTTGGGCTTCTCTGGGGTGGGGTGGACACTCCAGGATTCCCGAAGCCCTAAGTTTCCCATGACTTCCCTCTGGGCTGGGGCACGGTGTGTATCCTGGAAGGGGCCTGGCCTTCCCCACTGTGCCCTGGCCACGACCCAGGCCCCGGGCAGAAGGGGAGCTGGGAAGAGTCTGCCCTCTGCTCTTGTTCTCCCTGGGGTCTCCTCGGCCTGGCTGCTGGGGGAGCCCCGCCAGTCCCTGAGAATGTGACCCACTGCTGAGAGGCCTATAAGGCTCCTCCCCATGCTGGCTCTGCAGTGCCCAGGTCTGGGAACCAGAACTTGGATTTGAATTCCAGTTCCTCTATCTATTGGCTGAGGGGCCTTAGTTTCCTAGTCTTTAAAACAGACATATACCACTCCCCGCCTTACAGAGGATAATGGGCATGAAGTGCCAGGTGAGCTGTGAGGGGTTCAGCCTACACACTAGACTTGAGGCCACTGGCCACCGGCCTGCTCACAGCAACAGCTAGGAAGGGGCTGAAGTCCCATCTTGCCTAGACAGGCCTGCCACCACTGGGGCTGTGGCAGAGGACCCAGAAGGTGGGGAGGAGGGCGGTGACCGTGCCAAGCCCTCCCTGCAGAGTTCTTGCCTTCTCTGGGGAGCGCCGAGGCAGGGTGCTGGGGTGCGGGTGGCCTGGTGGGCGGCTCCTCTTTGTAAGGCCCATCTTATTCTGTGCTCTCTGTGAGAGGAGCTGATAATTGAGCCGTTTCTCAATTGAGCCGTTTCTCCCTGATTTTTATGAATCTGCAGGACGAAGGAAGCAGCGCTGTCCTGCTGGGGAGACTGTGAGAAGGAGGAGATGAAGGGGAAGTTGCTCATCTTCGCAGCCTTTCCACTTGGGAGACTGTTTGGCGTGTGACGAGGGAGGAGAAGCCGATTTGAAGCCTCTTGGAGGAGGAGGTCTCTGCTGTTGCTGTCCCTGGCACAGCCTTGCCCGTCATCCCCTCTGGCCACCTGCCTCTTTAATCCATTTAACGCCTCTTCATCGCTGTTTTTTTTTTTTTTTTAAATACTTTTCCTGAGCTGGGGCCCCCAGGGCCTCCTTGATGGCAAATGGTGTCGGCAGCCCCTGGGCTGTTCCTGGGAAGGGACAGGCTTCAAGGTCAGGCTGCTGCTGGCTGACCTTGAAAGCTTCCCCAGGCAAGCCCCTGACGTGCCTCCACTCTCCAAGCTCAGCGAGCTCCATCACATTAAAAAGCTGTTAAAAGCGCCCGTCTGGTTGGCTGCCTCTGAAGCTCTGCGGCCGGTGGTGGGGAAGGCAGCCTCAGTTCAGGGATGAGCTCCGCTAGAGGCGCGGGTCTACCCCGGGGACCCAGGCCTGGGAACCGCCCGGCAGTTGCCCACCCCTCCATTCTTACTTGAGGGATGGCAGTGGGAGGATGACACTTACCCTGAGCCACACAGTGGCCTAAGTGCTTTAGGTGGGTGAGCTCACTTCATCTTTACAGCCACCCTGTAAAGTAGGGCTATTAGGAACCCCATGTTGCAGTTGGGCTCAGGAAGGTTAAGACACTTCTCTAGGGTCACACAGCGAGTAAACAGACGAGGAGACCCTCAACTCCTGAACTCACTGGCTCGGGCCTCACCCAAAGGGTTCGCAATGTCCACCTACCCACTCTGCACATCATGCCCGGCCTGGGCCACACCTGTGGTGACCTTTTCTGGGTCGTGGCTTGCCCTGCACTCATGGGCACAGAAAGCTTCTCCCCTCTGGAGATGACCGGGGCTTTGGCCTCGGTTGCTGTGTGGCCATGGACAAGCCCTTGGGCCTGCCTTTCCTCAGGTCCGGAGTCTGGAGGGGTGTAGAGAGTAGGGGGTGGTTATGGCTGGGCTTCAGGTCTGTTTATTCAATTTGAAATAAACCTAGCTGTAAGCGTCCACGGTGGCTTCATAGGCCTCCCCAGGCCTTTTGTTTGCCTGCTAACGGTTTCTAGTGCCCCTGCAGGGCCTGGCAGCTTCAAAGCTCACTGAGACTAGCAGCCAGCAGACTCCTAGGCTGGGGAAGGCTATGGGGAAGGCTATGGGGAAGGCATGGACCTTCCTCCTTCACCCGGCCTGGCCCAGTCTCCCTGGGGACACACCACAAGCATGAGGTGGGGTAGGGGCAGCATGGGGTGGCGCAGGGTGATGGTAGGAGAGATGGGGGAAGAAGACTTCTCCCAGGGGAGGTGACAGAGCTGGATGCCCCCCCCCCACTCTGCTTCTGGTTTCTGGTTGTGATGAGCCCCATGTGGCTCCATCATTTGTGAGACCTTCAGATTTGCCCAGGAAGGCCCATCTGCCCTTGGGCAATTTTAATGCCAAAGCATGATCTGTTTCTCTCTCCCCACCTTTCCCCCATCACCGCCTCCCACTCTTCTCCCATTCCTCTGCTCCAGCCACACCAGGCTCCCTGCTGTCCACAAGCACCCCAGACCCACTGCTACCTCAGGCCCTTTGCACAGGTGACTCCTGCTGACAGACTCCTCCAATTGGGTCCACATGGCTGGCTCATTTCCCCAGCTCCTTCAAGTCTCTGCTTGATGTTCATATTTTTTTTTCTTTTTTTTTTTTTGAGATGGAGTCTCATTCTGTGGCCCAGGCTGGAGTGCAGTGGTGCGATCTCGGCTCACTGCAACCTCTGCCTCCCGGGTTCAAGCGATTCTCCTGCCTCAGCCTCTCTAGTAGCTGAGATTACAGGTGCATACCACCACGCCTGGCTAATGTTTGTATTTTTTAGCAGAGATGGGGTTTCACCATGTTGGACAGACTGGTCTCAAACTCCTGACCGTGTGATCCACCCGCCTCGGCCTCCCAAAGTGCTGGGATTACAGGCATGTGCTGCTGCATCCAGCCTGATGTTCATCTTCTTGCCAGACCTGCCCTGAACACTCGACTTTAAACCACCTCCGTTTGGCCTTCCCTGTGTCCTGACCCTGCTCTGTTGCATTCCACAGATATATTGCCTTCTGGCACTTTGTAATTAACTTACTTATGTTGTTTCTTGTTCTCCTGCATTAGAATATAAACTCTAGGAGGGCAGGCATTGTTGTTTGCTTTGATAACATTGAACCCCTCCCCAGTACTTAGCACAGTGCCCAAACACAGTGTAGGTCCCTAAGAAACACCTGCGGAATGAGTGAGCAGATGAGCGGATGGGTGTCAGTGCATCTTAAAGCAAAGTATCTGTAACATTTGTCTCTTTAGGGACCAGAGAATGGGGCATTGGAAGACCTAGGTTGGAGCCTCACCTCTGCCCTATCTTTGCTGTGTGACCTTGAGCAGGTCACTCAAACTCTTGCAGCCTCGGCTTCCTAACAGCGCCCCTGCCTGGCCTCTCTTGCAGGCCCACAGCATGAAAAGAGAGGAGTTCCAGGAAAGGGTTTGGCAGATGGCATCCCCACAGGACTGCCTCGCGGCGCTCTGCCCCATCCAGCCCCTACATACTGGCCATGTGACCTCAATGCTTGATGGACTCACTTGGCCTCTCTGAGGCTCGCTTTCTCCATCTCTAAAATGGAGGATGAAGCAGGTTCAGCCCCACGAGCAGGCGGCACTATGCCGGGGACATGGTGAGCCCTCTGGAAAAGTTCACCTGATCCAGACGTTGCTGGGTCAACAGGAAGGAACGACTTTCACTCCTCTGCTTCGAACCACCAGACTGTCCTTGGCCTTCCCTAATAAAGGAGCAGAGAACAGCAGAGTGGGCAGGGATCTTGGAGGTCAGCAGGGTGGCTGCTGAGCCCGGAGGCAATCCAGAGGTGTGACGAATCAGAGTCAGCCCTTTACTGAACACTCGACTTTAAACTGCCTCACGCCTGGCATGAGGAAGGCACCGTGCTGGAGGGTTTCACCACGGTTCTCTATGTGTCTCCGGGGAGCTCACTGTCCTGTCTGAGGCCCGTCTGGGGTCCGGACAGTGGAGCTTTCAGGTTTGTGTGCACCCTCTGCCTGCCTCTTCTCCCTGTCAGTAAGGACGTAGGTGTGGCTGGGAGGCAGACTCTGGGTGGAAAACTGAGCTCCCGGTTCTGAACAGTTTGAGGGTCCGGAAGTCCTTTAAAAAGATGGTGAAAACTATGGACCTTCTCAAAGAGAAGCACACATCCACATCCAGAGGCAAAAACCCCATCGCTCAGAACCCTGTGGATGAGGCAGTCATTATCCAGCGGTGCTGTCACTATGGCTGGGGCTGGCCTTGATCTCTGTTGCTTGATTCCACATGTTCATTCTCTCCGGCCACATTATCAGATCTCTAGCTCCAACATCCTGTGTGATACCAGGATGGCCATTGCTATGATCTTGTCCACGGGTCCACTTTCAGCAGCTGGGCCCTGGAGGGCAGCACACAGCTCATGATTGGGTTGGAGATGGGGGAGTCAGGGGCAGATGGTGGGAGCTGTCCCCAGCCCTGCCTCTCTCAGGACCCTCCTGGGACTCAGGTACATGAGGTCCCTGAGAAAGACCCAGTTTGGTGAGACAGGCAGGAGGAAGAAGAAAGAGTGTAGTTTAAGAAAGTTTTCTCCAGCTCTGGTTCATGCATCAGTCCTGAAAGAAGGCAGGGAAAGGATTATTCACCCATTTCACAGATGAAGAAATTGAGGCTTGGAGAAGTCACGGAGCACACAGAGCAAAAAAGTCAAAACCAGGTTTGAATCTACTCTGATTACCTCCAGAGCCCACGTCTTGTCCCAATGGATGGAAAATTCTTAACTATTTAACTCAATATTTTGCAGCTACTGTCTACAGAATTCTGTGCCACACAACTTGGGAGACACAGACCTACAGGGAGATATAGTTCCCACTGGAAGCACCCAGGGCAGTAATAATTATCATCATAGCAAAGGAATAATAATAGCTAACATTTTGGAGCGCTTACTAGGGACCAGCATTATGCTACACAGTTTTCATGGATTATCTCATTGAAGCTCTCACATATTTTGGGGTGTAAATAACAGTATGCCCACTGCTTTTGTTTGTTGTTGGTGTTCAGAAGTGTATATCCATTTTTGAGAATGGAGGCTCAGCGAGATTAGGAGCCTTGCTCTCAATGAGGGAGGAATTCTGGCTGCGACTCTGTCCCTTACTACCTGGGCATCACCTCTGTCAAACCTGGGCAGGTGCCTCTTAGACCTGGCTGAGGTTGGCTGAGGCGGGGAGGATGGAGATGTTGTGAGTAGGCAGCACCTATTCATATCCACAGTCCAGGAACTGTTCTAGAAGAATCATATTCTCTGTGCCCTTGTTGCCTCTGAGCCTTGGTGTCCCAGCCTTTCGATCCTCTCACTTCTGATGTCCTTGAGCCGATAATCTGAGCCATTCTCCAGGATAAGGAGATGCTTGAGGTCGAGTGAAAGGTTGAAATTTCTGCAGGAGCAAAGAATGACTTGATGCAGGAGAGAAAGGCTGCAGGGGAAAGCGAGTGAGGCAAATCCCCAAGGCAGAGCAGAGCCTTCCAAAGGGTGCAGGGGAGAGTCTTAGGGGAGGGGGCCAGCCTTGCTTAGCAGCCCCAACCTCAACAAGGACCCCTACCCAAGAAGGCCCGCAAAATAGCAAATCAATGAAGACAGCAATGAAAGCAATGAGGAGGGAAGAGGGACCAGAATCCCAGCCACATCATCACCCCTCACCCCTTTTTCTGGCCTCAGTTTTCCCTTTGTGAACAGAGGGAGCTGGCCCTTCCGTCATTTGCAGGATTTTCATCTCAGGCTGGCAGCACAAGCTGGAAAGGTGAGGGAGGTCCCTGCCTTCCCCGGCCTCCGGTCTGTGATTGGCAGCACCTCCTCCTCTCTTCCTCTCCTGTCCCTCCCTTCCCCTTCCCTCCCCTGCTTTCTTTTCCCTTCCACCCCACCCTTCCCTTCCTCGTTCTTCCCCTCCCACTCTTTCACAGCCCCCAGCGTACTGTGCAGTTATTAGTTTAGGTTCATTTAGAATCGGCTTAGCAACCCCACACCCCTGGAACCTGGAAGCTTAAAGCACAAGATGTCTGGCAAATGGAAATTCAATTGCTTTAATATAGAGACTATTTTGCTGCAGTCGAACTGGAGCCTCTTATTAAGAATCTGATGGAATTTCTAAACAGGGAGAGAGGCCCCAAGGAGGGGGCATCGCCCATCACACACCAACATTGCTCTTGACATATTTATGGCTCCAATAAAATCTCCCATCTGGTATATTTTAAAATAAAATTGAAAATTTATCACTTTCCCTGAGTCGGTTTGTCGTTCTCCCAAGGAGAAGATAGCCAGCCTGAGATTACAGGAGAAGCAGCAGCGGGCAGCAGGCGGGCAGAGAGGTTAGGCTGGGCTCTGATTTAAATTTCAATACCTTCCCCATTACAGCTGTCTGGGCTGGGAAAATTACTAGGGGAAGCAGGCCATGTGCTTCTCCTATTTCTCTGGACGTCTACTTGGCTGTCTCTGCCAGGGTCCACAGACTTGGTCTGCTCTCCCCACTACTTAGCAAGGTTCGGATGAACGACGAAATGGGAGGAAGCCCCATCCTCCAGGCCTAGGAATCACCGTCATCCATTTGTGCCTCTCTGAGGCCCAGTGGACACCTTTGGGTGCTGCTAGATGGTTTGAGAGGGCCCCTCTTTATCAGGACTCAGAGATCAAGATCAGGGCTTAGACTCAGGTGGGGAGCAGGGTTCAGTCTGTAACTAGCATTGGGGTTCAGTCTAAAACTAAGATCAGAACTTCAACTCAGGCAGGATCAAGGCTCAGTCTGTAACCAAGGTCAGGGCTCAGGCTCAGGATGGAATCAAGGTTCATTCCATTAACAAAAACAGGGCTCAGATTTCATCATCATAGAAGTCAATTCATATCTCAGAGCCTCGATTTCTTCTCCATTCAAATGTGGAGCTAGGTATTGCCCTGCTTGCTTCACAAGGCTTTTTAGAGGAATAAATGAAAACAAGAGTACTGGGCCGGGCGTGGTGGCTCATGCCTGTAATCCTAACACTTTGGGAGGCCGAGGGAGGTGGATTGCCTGCTCTCAGGAGTTCGACACCAGCCTGGGCAACATGGTGAACCTCCGTCTCTACTAAAAATACAAACATTAGTCAGGCGTGATGGCACGCGCCTATAATTCCAGCTACTAGGGAAGCTGAGACAGGTGAATCGCTTGAACCTGGAAAGTGGAGGTTGCAGGGAGCCGAGATCGTGCCATTGCACTCCAGCCTGTGATAGAGTGAGACTCCGACTCAAAAAAAAAAGAGTATCTTTCTTTTCTATAACAACTTACACTTTATAAATTGCTTGCACATACTTTATCTCGTTTGGTCCTCATGATAACCACCATTTTAAAGACAATAATACAGGCTCAGAGAGGTTAGGAAGCTTATTCAAGGCCGCACAGCCTGTAGACACAGGCAGGAAGTAGGGGCTGGGCCCAGCTGGTCCCGACTCTAAGCAGTTCCTAGAATACTGCAACGCAAAGAAGCAGTGACTGAGACTGCACTTGTCCACCCAGGAGTCATGTTCCCCTTTTTCTTTCTCTCTTTCTTTCTTTCTCTTTCTTTCTTTCCTTCTTTCTTTCTTTCTTTTTTTTTTTTTTTGACAGAGTCTCGCCTGTCCACCAGGAGTCATGTTCCCCCTCTTTCTTTCTTTCTTTTCTTTTCTTTTCTTTCTTTTCTTTCTTTCTTTCTTTCTTTCTTTCTTTCTTTCTTTCTTTCTTTCTTTCTTTTTCTTTCTTTCTTTCTTTCTTTCTTTCTTTCTTTCTTTCTTTCTTTCTTTCTTTCCTTCCTTCCTTCCTTCCTTCCTTCCTTCCTTCCTTCCTTCCTTTCTTTTTTTATGACAGAGTCTCGCCCTGTTGCCCACGGCAAGCACTGTGTTAGCCAGGATGGTCTCCATCTCCTGACCTCATGATTGGTCTACCTTGGCCTCCCAAAGTGCTGGGATTACAGGTGTGAGCCACCGCGCCCGGCCGTGTTCCCATTTTTCTATGGTAACAGAACCCTTATTCTATTCTGGGGAGCAAGGTGTCCACCTAAAAGACTACATTTCCCAGCGACCCTTGCAGCAAGGGGTGGCCAATGAGATATGAGCAAGAGAATTGTTGGGTGAGGCTCCAGGGAAAGTTCTGGAAAAGGGAGACAGGTAGAGAGCATGGATTTTCCCCCCTTCCTCTTTCTTCTTGCCTGGAATACAGATAGGATGGAGCCCAGCTGCCACTATGGACCATGAGGTGATACTAAAGATAGACAGCAGTGCTGAGGGTGATGAGCCTGGAGAGAGAAGTTATTTCAGACATTGAAGGCAGGGTGAAGCACCATCCCAACCCTGGGCTGCTGACCTCTGTATAGGGGAGAGTAAAAGACACTACTAGTTTGTTTAGGCCACTATGGCTGGATCTCTGTTACCAGGAGGCAAAGGTAACTTCTGATTCAAAGGTGCTACCCTGAGAAAAAGTATGCTCACATAAGCTTGGGAAATAGCAAGTTAAACAGAATCTTTCTTGCAGTACTTCCCAAAGCCTTTAAATGCTACAGTTTTGGGAACCACCAAGTGGGGGATATACTACACCACATTTCCAGAGCTCACTTGTCATGGCACACTGTGTGTGTGTATGTGTGTGTGTGTGTGTGTGTGTGTGTGTGTAGAGAGAGAGAGAGAGGGAGCAGGAGAGACTAGGGGTCTAGTGCTGGGAGACCACATCCTGGTGTCTAATGGGGGCTGGAAAGTGCTTTGCTCAATGCCATCATTATTAAAACAAATGAAGACACTGACTCCTTTTCCAACTTTCTTAAGCTTCAACTAGCATTCATGATTTCAGTTCCTAAGTGTCTAAGGGTTGTAGGGCCAAGCAGGGGAGGGCTAATTTGGGGACAAAGCTAGGAGAGCTGTTTGGGGTAAGAGAGTCCCCTTGTAGCTGCTGGAGTCTTTGTGGATTGGGGCTTGGCTCACACGTGTGGGGGCTGCTACAGGGAGAAGAGGACCCTGGCCACCCTTCACATCATATATAGGGCATTGGCAGCCCTGTTCCTCCCCTCTCCCCACCCTCAATAAAAGAGGGAAATAGAGGCATGGAGTATGAAAGGGGCTAGGCCAGCCAGGTCCACAGAAAGAGCGGGTGGCAGAATGGGGTCTGGAGCCAGCTGCCCATACTCCCTGCCCTTCCCCAACCTACCCCCTGCCCTCAGCTTTCTGGGAGGCTCTGGCTGAGTCATACGCCTGACGCCCAGTTTCTGCCTCTGCTGCAGTGGCCACCTTTCAGTCCTCTGTGGGGGTCCCATTGCAGGCTGTAAGATCTTGACATGCTCTTTCAATGCCATTTTAAGAGACTCAGAACATAATAGCAGTAATAGAGGCACCTTCTGCCTGGCTTGGTAATGATTGCATCCCTGTTGGGGGAACTGTTGACTGCCTGGCAAAGGGGTGAAGTCTCCCCTCACTTCTTAAATAGGAGTCCTCCTTGAAGACCGTGGCCACAGCTGAGGGTTGTTAGTCACCAGTCTGTGCCCAGGAGGGAGTCAGGGAGCACCAGTGTGGCAGCCAGGTAGAGGAAATGGGGGTAGAGGGAGTAGGGGTAGGCGGTGGGGGGATGTGGTGTCCAGAATCCTAGACTGAGGATGGAGGGCTTGAGGCTCTTTTCCCCTGTTCTGTGTGGCTAAGTCCAGTCCATTCCCCAGACCTCAGTCTCTCTCTCTGTGCAATGGGAAATTGGATCAGGCCTCTAAGAATTTGTCCAGTGCATAATTCTAAGGTTCTGCTTTTTAAGGAGATCGTAGGGAACTGAGGGCAGAACAGAAAGGTGGGAACTCCTTGAGGGCAGGAAACCTGCTTGTTTCCTCTCTCGGACCCTGGCATGGTTGGGTGGAAGACCCCATCCCAGACAGAGCAGGAGGTATGGTGGTGTCCTAAGAGGGAGGGAGGAGCCAGGACAGGAGGAGAAAAGGAGGGGAGAGGAGTGGGGGAAACAGAAGCTTGAGGCTCCATCTGAAGAAAACTCAATATCAAAACTTTAACAAGAGCTTCATAACCAAGAAACGGGCCTTTGACTTAGGAGGTGAAGGCTCGTTTAAATGGCAAATTCCCCTTGTGCCTGCAAGGGCTTGTTTATAGAATGTGGGGCTGAGAGTGCAGGTGGTCCCACACAGAAAACTGGAAGCTTTTCTTTTTAAACTCCCTGAAGATTCATCTGCAATGCAGATGAAGCATCTTAGAAACAAGAATGAAAACAGCGTTTGATTTTTACAAAAGCCAATTCAGAGGCTCACTTCCTGTCCAGCCCAGCGCGCCAGCATCTGTGTGTGAGACCACTGTCCCCAGCCGGGTGGGGGCCTGCACGGGTCTTGCCAAGGTCAAATGGGTGTGCACACATGACTACAAGTGAATTCACTGCACATGTGTGTACACACACACATTTACTTGGATCCTCAGCAGAGTTATTTTGGATTTGGTCTTCGTGGAATGTCAAGTCTGTGCCTAGATGTGGGTTCAGAAAATTCATTGACTCTGCACAGCTACTGGTCACTAATAAGAGCCTGGACCTGGGGATACCATGATGACCAAGAGATAACCTCTAAAAGAACTCACAGACCAGCTGGGGAGACAGGTGAATAAACATGTGGAGAACAGAGCATTATGGGAGCATCTGGCCTAGGCTTGGGAGGTCAGGGAAGGCTTCCTGGAAGAGGTGCTATCTTGGAGCTGCATACTATCCAATATGGTAGCCACTAGCCACAGGTCGCCATTTACATTTAAATCAAAAACAAATAAACAATTCAGTTCCTCAGTCATACTGGCCACATTTCAATTGGCTAGTGGACACCATGTCGAATAGTGCAGAGATGGAACATTTCCATTGTCCAGAAAAGTCTACTGGATGGCCCTGTGAGGAGGAACAGACTCTCTCCAGGTGAGGGCCATGGAGAGGTGTTCCAATTCTAGGGAGAACCTTGTGCAAACGCCTGGAAGTAGATGGCAGCATGTCCAGGGGACAGGAGCCCTGAACACAGGTGTGAGGAGGAGGGAAACAGTGATAAGTGAAGCTAGAGAGAGTGGAAGAATTCAAATGGCAGTTAAAGGCTCTGCTTGTGTTGGCAAGGAGCTGGGATTTTGTCCTCAACGTTTGGGGAGACTTTGGAAGGGTTTCAGCTGGGAGTGGCAAGGTCAAGGTCGGGTATCATGCTAGAAAAGCTTGCTTGGAGAAGGGACTCCGCAGGGAAGGGGCAATTGCCAGCAGCCAGGTGAGAGCCAGGTGAGGGGAGGGGCCCGACCTGGGAGTTTAGCTGGGAGGGCCTGGAGATGAAGTGCCTGTGTAGGGGGCACTCGAGAGAGGGGCTTCTGGCTTCAGTGCCAGGGTGGCTGGGGCTGCCCTTTGGGCTCGGGCTGTGCTGAGTGCAAGGGAAGAGGGAGGCCTCTGCACCTGGCAGGTAGGTGAGGGCACCTGATCCTTTAGGAAAAGTTTAGGCTGAAACCACTGACTGGGTGATCATCAGTGAATAGATAGGGGTGCAGGTCCTGCAAGGGGCTGAGGTCTCAGGAGAGTCCTCAGTAAGACAGTATTGGAGCCCTGGGAAGCACAGGTGAGTCAGTGGCCAAGAGAGCAGAAGGAGCTGGGTAGGTCAGATTTCTGGAGAAGAGTGAGGGAGGCCAGATGTTCCTTGGAAGCGTCATGGCTGTGGTTGTGATTCCGTTCCCTGAGGTGTAGGAGATATAGCTTTCAGTCCAGGCAAGTTTCCTGCAGGGGATAGGGCAGTGTCTTGGTACTGAGGGGCAGGGCTGGGAAAGGAAGGGAATGGGGGTGGCTTTCATCACAGCTGTGGTAAGGAACCACAGGGCAGCTTGCACTTTGAAGATGGCTCCAACAATCTCCCCTATCCCACAGGCCCTTCTGCAGTGAATTGACTGTAGGGGGCGCTAGAGAGAGGGGCTTCTGGCCTTTCTGGCCCCTCATCTCCTGAAGATGTAGGCCTGTGTTCCCCCTCTTAAAACATGGGCAGGGCCGGGCGCAGTGGCTCACGCCTGTAATCCCAGCACTTTGGGAGGCCAAGGCGGGTGGATCACGAGGTCAGGAGATCGAGACCATCCTGCCTAACACACGGTGAAACCCCGACTCTACTAAAAATACAAAAAATTAGCCGGGCGTGGTGGCGGGCGCCTGTAGTCCCAGCTATTCAAGAGCTGAGGCAGGAGAATGGTGTGAACCCAGGAGGCGGAGCTTGCAGTGAGCCAAGATCGAGCCACTGCACTCCAGCCTGGGCAACAGAGCGAAACTCCGTCTCAAAAAAAAAACCAAAAAAACAAAAAAACAAAAACCAAAAAAACGTGGGTGGGCTTGTGACTGCTTCGACCAATAGAGTATGGCAGAAGTGACACTCTGGGGCTTCCAAGAGTGTCATAAAATGCAACACAGCTTCTACCTTACGTGCTGAGACACTCACCCTTGGATCCCTGAGCCACCAGGTAAGATCTCCTCCTAGGACAGAGGCTGCTATGCCATGAGGAAGCCCGGGCCTGGTGAATGGGCCCATGCAGGTGTTCTGGTGGACAGCCCCAGCCTAGCTCCCAGCCCACAGTCAGCATCCACCGCATGTTCACGCGTGGGTGAAAAGCCTCTGGATGGTTCCAGATCCCAGACATAGAGCCCCCACCAGCCCCTGGTGCCTGCTGTGTGAGGCCCCAGATATCACCTAACAGATACAAACTGCCTCTTCTGTGCCCTGTCCGATGCCTGACCTGCAGACTCCATGAACAGAAGAAAATGGTCAGTGTTTTGTGCCACTATATTTTGGGGTGGTTTCTTGCACAACAATAGTAGTTGCAGGCAGAAAGGGAACTGGCTAGGCTGTGGCTGTGTGGCAGGGCCGGGGAGCTAACTGGCTGGTGGGATGGAGCCTCAATTGCCCAGGCAAGGGGTGAGTTTTACCCCTGCTGTCAGGTTAGGGGCAGAGGAGGTTGAGGAGGTTGAGTGGAGGTTGATGCTAGGAAACCAGGGAGGGGTTGCGGGGACATTTGGGGAGGAGGCTTGAAAATGAGACCTAGTTCTGGTCTGGGGGTTACTCCAAGGGCAACATCAGGGAGGTCCTGGTGGGAGCAACGAGAGGTGGGAGGGCTTTGGAGTCTTACAGCGTATGCTTAGTTTCCAGCACTTTCAGTACCCAGCTCTCTCTGAGCCTTGGTTTGCTGACCTGGAAAATAGGGGTACAAATCCCCCGCTAAATGCAAGGTGAATGTGACTTCCTTTGATCATGTTTTTCTCCTTTATTTCTCATTGTCTTAACAAGCACCCCCCGCCCCCAACATTGCATGTAGACAACTGCTGATAAACGTGTCCAAGGGCAAGGTTTTTTGCGCCATTTTATAGACACAGAAAATGAAGCTGAGAGGGGCTGGGAGTGTCCACGGCCTCAGAGGACTCGAGCCTTCAGTGTGCACTTTTCCTGTTCCTCCCCTGGACTGAGGCAGCAGGAGGGGAGGGCAGGCCAGTGCCCCAGCAGGCCTGGGTGTGGCCTCCAGCGCTGGCTGGATTAAGCATTCCTCCCCAGCCCTGCCCCGGTCCCAGCCTCGCAACTGCTTGCGCTCTGGAGTCCCAGACAAATTGTAGCCTGGAGAGCGGCTGTGGGGAGCTTACAAATGTGGCTGGCCCAGCCCTCCCCGCCTTCCTCCCACTCCACAAGCCTGCCTCTGGGCCCTGGGGTCAGAACAGCCACTAAGGAGCTCTCACCAGGGCTTCACACACACTTGGGACTCCTGGGGTTCTTGCCAAACGGGTACCCCCGCCCCCAAGCCCTAGGAGCCTTGGATCTGCTGCCTGGACCCCAGCTCCCCTCCTCCTGCCGCCCTCCTCAGCATCTGGTTCCTCCTCAGAATGCAGTGCTGTTGCCCCTGGCAACCGAGCTCCAGGCCAGATCCTGGTCCTCCTTCCTTCTCCTTCCCTTCTTTTCCTCCTCCTCCTTCTGCTTCCATATTCCCATCCTTCCTGCCCTCTCCCAACCTGCCGAGACAGTGCCTGGGGCTGGAAGACTCCCCCCAAATCCGATGCCAGCTGGGCCAGCCAGCCAAGTCCCCTGGCCTTTCTGGGTTGCTCGTCGGCTGATGATGACAGTCAGTACCCCCTGCCTGCCCACGGGACTGACTACTGCAGTCCTGGGCACCCCAGGGATGTCCCAGAAGACTCTAGGGCAGGGCTGTCAGGGTAACCCAGGCAAAGAGCCAGGGACTGTAGAGAGACAAGAGACTTAGCAGCCAAAGAAAATTTCTCCCCGTTAGAGCTGTTTGAGGTGGTGAGCTCCCCAAAGCCGAAGGCGTGCAAGGAGAGGCCTTTCCAGTGATGATGGTGCTGGTACTGGCATGGCACAGGGCAGTGAGGGGCTGTCTTGGAAGGAAGGTCAGTGCAGGCTTGGCCTATGTCTCTCCTGGCCGTCTCCTTTTCCCCAACCCCTGAATTCCCAGAACCTTTAGGAACACTTGCTCCCCAACCCCTGCCCTCCCAAGGACTCCTCATTTTTCATCTGGGTTCTAGAGAGGAGGACAGCACTAAGGGGGGTCCCGGGTCCAGCGACATCATTCACCATAGGGTAGGTCCAACCCCCAGTACAGCTGTTGAGAGTGGACAGAAACGGGCTCAGCAGGGCAGGCCACATGCACCCTAGCCGCCCTCACGCATCCCTTCCAGAGTCTCTGCTCACACTCCTGGATCCCCCTCCAGATCCTAGACTCCTGTCACCTTCCTGCTCTCCTGCAGGGCCTGTGGGCCAGCTATGCCCAATTCACGACTCATTCAACCGACTCCCACTCCTTCGTGCCCTGCACCAGTTCCTCCCTGTCAGGAATACACTTCACCTTTCACTCTGAGTCAGCTCAGAGGCCCCCTCCTTCAGGAGGCTTCCCTGGACTGTCTGGGCTGTGCCCACTGCCCCGCGGGGCTCCACACCCCGGGCTTGCCTCCTAGAGCTCTCTCACCCACGGCCTGGTCACCATCTGCACACGGTTTTCCCGAGTGCATCATAAGGACCTTGAGGCAGTGACTCTGTGCCCCACATTTGCTAACAAATACTAACGAGAACATCAGCACAGCCCTGCCTCTCTCTGGGCCTCAGTTTCCCCCATCTGAGGCCCCATGTCTGGGCCTTGGCTTCCCCCAGGGGTCTTTGAGGATCCTTTTGGCTGGGAAGGGTGGCCACACCCGGGCTGTCAGAACGAGACAGAGGTCAGTCCGGGCAGCTCTGCCCTCCTCATCTCTGGGGGCGTCCCCTCCAGGTTTCAGGAATGAGCCTCAGAAACTGGGGTGTGGGGGCCCGCACGGGGAGGTCCCGGCACTCCCCAAGGCTTTGGTTCTCGTCTGCCAAATGAGGACACTCATCGGGGCTACCCGCCCCTCCGGCTGCCTTGAGGCCTTGGAGATGGCAGCCAGACCGGACTTTCCCATCGGACCCGCCGGAACCCAGGCTTCCCAAGGCAGCAGCTCCCGCGCAGCCGCCGCCCGCTTCTGGCAAGCCCAGCCCACGGGCTCAGGGGTCCCTGGGGCTCTGCTGCCCTCCAGTGGCCGGAGGCCCCTGGGCACTTAGAACCCGTGAACTCCGGGTTAATTCCATGGGCTTCCGTCTCCACCTAGGACGGACAGAGATGGTAGCAGGGACTTGTTGAGGTCACTCAGCAAGCTAGGCGCGGTATCTGGACCAGGACCAGAGGCTCCAGCGCCCCAGCACTTCTATGCCCAGGGTGCGCTTGTCCTCTCGCAGGAGACCAGCCAGGAGAGGGAGCTGTTCCCCACCTGCCCATGTGCCTCACCTGGGGCACCCTCTGTGCCGCAGCCCCCCCTGCTGGCCACTCTCAACGCTGGCCTAGGCTGCTCCCCGCCTGGATAAGTGTTTCTAGTGCCTGCCCAGGGGTCATCCCCAATATGTGGGCCAGTGTTGGGGGCTTGGAGGGGTGGCTTAACCCCTTTCCTCCTTGATTAATCAAATACTTAAAATAATGGCCGAGGTCATGATTGATGGACAGAGCATAGCTAATTACCCTGGAGATTAAAATGACTGTTTCTGTTTAAAAAGGCTGCAAATGAGTTAATTATTTCCTTTGCTCACCTCTCTAACCTCGTTACACTTCTAAATGAATAGCAATATTGATCTTGGAACTGATTGTGGTGTTACACTGCCCGAGCGGGTTTAATTAGGGTTTGCAAACGCTGCAGTGCCTCCTCCTTCTGACCGAGGAAATTAGCCTTGGGTTTTACTTACATTTCACAGCCATGTCCTCCACACAGCTAGAAGGGCTGGAACATGGCACAGTGGTGCCTGTCATCCCCTGCCCTGCCCTGGCTCCCAGCTCCACTCCCATCCAGAGCAGCACAGACTGACCCTTGCCTCTCACCTCTCAGGAAGACATGGCAGGAAGGCCAGCGGGGTCAGCTTGTTTAGCCTCGTCTGGTCACAGATGGGGCTCGGAGGCTCGTATATGATAGGACAGAGCCTAGCATCATTTGACGAGGTGCGGGCAGGCCTAGGACCTGAACTATCACAGATTCCCTACTCTGGACCTTGACGGCTTCCTGACTGAGTAAATATTTCCTCTCTGTCCCTCCTCACTTCTCCAGATGCCTACGGAGCCTCCTGGTGCTCCACCCCACCTCCAGCTCCCTCCCGCCTCTCCTCTCCTTCTTAGAGCTCCATGAAGCAAAGGCCCCAGCTCGATGAAGGTGGTGAATGAGAAGGGGAGCAGGGCCCAGGAGACCAGCACTCCTGCCCTGGATCTGCGGCTGACATCCAGGTGACCATACCCTTCCTCTGAACTTGACAATCTGTCTGTATCACTCCCTCCCACCTCCCCTAGCCAGAATTTTCAAGGGCAAGTAGTGTCTCTGGGAGCCAGAGCCAGAAGGGTAGGGTAGGGAGAGTGACCAGGACAGCCTTGGGCCAAGGATGTAGGACTGAGAGTGGGTCTACTCCTTCTTATTCCAAATAAAACCTTCCCTTGACCCTGGCTCTCCTCTGCCATGGCCAGATCTGTCCTGGTCCCACTTCTTTTTTTAATTTTTCCAGAGACAGTCTCCCTGTTACCCAGGCTGGAGTGCAGTGACAGGATCACAGCTCACTGCAGCCTTGAACTCCTGGGCTTAAGTGATCCTCCCGCCTCAGCCTCCCGAGTAGCTTGGACCACAGATGTGCACCACCATGCCCGGTTATTTTTTTTTAATTTTTGGAGAGATGGGGTCTTGCTGTGTTGCCCAGGCTGACCCCAAACTCCTGGCCTCAAGTGATCCTCCCACCTCGGCCCCAGTCCCTATTATTGAGAGTTGTGTACATTCACTGCCGCCCTTCTCTGACTTCCTCTCCACTCCTCTGCCCTCTGTTTTTTACGTCTCCCAGATAAAACGATTCTCACTGAGGTCACCAGCAACCCCTAAGTTGCTGAACAAAGTAAGCGCTCTGTTCAGGAGTCTGGGCATGGATCTACCTGACAGCTTCTCTGCTTCCTGCAGTGGCACTGGCTCCTGGGTTTCCTCCTCCCTGCTCTCTCTTGGGACAGGGTACTCCCCTCCCATCCCTGAAGAATCTCAGGGTTTGGCTTAAGCCCTCTTCTCTTTCTTCTCACTTGACATTCCCTCCCCTGGTGAGCCCACCTCTCTCGTGGTTGTAAAGTGATCTATCCCAAATTACTGTCTTAGCTCAGCCCTCTCCCTTGAGTGCATGTAGGTCCAGCCAGGGAGTGACATGGTTAGACTTACACTTTAGAAAGGCCACTCTTACTGTAGTGTGGTAGGAGAGGATGATGGTGGAGACAGAGGAACCCCTGAGGTGGCTGTTCTAAGTCTCAGCAGAAAAATATTCAGGCCTGTGGCTGAAGAAATGGGGAGCAGGGGGTGATCCACTGGATGGGGAGGCTTTGGGGATTGATTTCCTAGGGGCAGGTTCCAGGGCAATGTCCCATTTTCAAGTTGGACCACTGAGTGCCTTTGGCTGAAACTGGTGACATCAGGGAGAAGCAGGCTTCCAGGGAGTGTTCAGGCTGTTGGATTGAGTTCAAGGTGCCTACAGGGACATTCAGAAGGAGAAGGAAGGTAGGTGACTCCCCCAAATTGCTACAGCCAGCTTGTAGCCCTGTCACTCAGGGTAGAAGTCATCAGCATGCAAGGAGCTGGGCGGTGACTGCATGCCCAGAAGCACTGCTACAGGTAAGACAGCCAGGAGGATGTGGGAGAGCAGAAGCCACGCATTCGACCCCGGTGACTCATGCCTAATTTGGCCAGTGAAATCTGCGAGCCAGACCACATGCCCTGCCTTGTCAAACAAGGAAAGAAGTGTGGAGATTGAGGGTCAGAAACTCTAACTGAATCCCAACCTCGCTAATAGACTGAGCCTTGATCCCGCTCACAGTCTGAGCCCTCATCCTTGTCACAATCCAAGGAAACAGGACTACCCAGCTGGAGGCTCTTAGGTAACATCTCCCGGTTTCCATTCCCCCTTTTCTCCCCTGAGGTGAGGATGAAGGAGAGGGAGCTTAGTAGTGCCAAGGAAGCAAGCCTGGAGTACTGAAGGCAAGGTAGATAAAGCACTTCCAATGTGCATGCCCAGGAATCCTCAGCTTTTTGGGGGTTCATGGCATACATGTGAACACTGGAACTTTCAGTGGCACCATTGAGAAAAGACTCACTGGGCACAGTGGCTCATGCCTATAAGCCCAGCACTTTGGGAGGGCAAGGAGGGCAGATGGCTTGAGCCCAGGATTTCAAGCCCAGCCTGGGCAACATGGTGAAACCCTGTCTCTACAAAAATTAGCCAGGCGTGGTGGTGCACGTCTGTAGTCCCACTTACTCAGGAGGTTGAGGTGAGAGGATTGCTCGTGTCCAGGAGGTGGAGGTTGCAGTGAGCCGTGATTGCACCACTGAACTCCAGCCTGGGCAACAGAGTGAGACTCTGTCTAAAAAAAAAAAAAGAAAAGAAGAGAAAAGATAAAAGATTCAAAACCACCCTAAAGGATCCAGCGGCAGTGTCCTGGTGGTCATCACTGTGGCATCAGATGCTTCACATGCTCGCAAAAGCTCATCAGTTACTACTGAGCGGTCTGGGTCCTCAGGACACAATTGCCTTTAGATGGAGCTATTTACTGTCCTGGGTATATTGCTGTCCCTGTGTCACTGCATCCTGTGACATACTGGGCATAGACAGAAGAGTTCCCTTAATGAGTTCTAGGGTGGTGGTTAGGAGTTCCAAGCTCTGAGTTCCAGACTGCCTGGAATTCAAATCCTGACTCTGCCCATCCCAGCTGTGTGATCGTGGGCAAGCTGCTTCACCTCTCTGTGCCTTAGTTTCCTCATCTGAAAGTGGGGGTGATAATAGCACTTACCCCTTAGGGAGTTCACTTATATTAAGTATTTAGTGCCTGGCATGTGGTGAGTGCTCTCTTAGGGTTGGGCGTTGCTATAACTTTGCTTATTGATGCATGCTTGGCTGACACTGTAAAGATCGCAACACCTCAGAGAGGCCAGTATTCAGGCTCTGGGAGACCAGTACAGTTCAAGGGCAATTAATTTCTGTCTACTTTGTGCTGGGCACTTGTGAGACAGAGAGAAAACTCCACATTCCTGCTCTCAGGGGGTATACTGTCTGAAGAGATCGTCCTAACACACACTGTGTGTGCTGTGTTGGGGGGAATGTGAGTGAGATGGACTCCGTTGGGGGGATGATGGGTGTTCATAACAAATACATTTACTGAGTGCCTACTGTGTACCAGGCCCTGCTCTGGGGACTTTACACATATTACATAATCCTTACAAAAGGGTAATATATAATATTATCACAATTGTCATCCTTATCTTATACATATCTGAGGCTCAGAAAGGATGAGACTGGAGAGGCCTGAAGCTTTTCTGTGCCAGGCAATGTTGTGAGCAGAGGTGTGGCTGAGGCTTGGGGGCCCAGGGGGCTCCCTGACTGAGGGGGCCTATGCCAGGCATGGGTGTGGGCGAGAGCCTTGATAGAGGTCTTCAAGGTCAGGCTGAGGCACTGTGCTCACTGGTCACCTGTGCTTGAACCAGGCAGGGCTCCAGTGTGGAAGAGCGGGGCAGGGACCACCATTCCCCCAGGCCTAGCCCTGAACATCAGGACTAATCGTGAGTGTGTCCTATATCCCAGAGCTCTGCGATGAGTGTGAGTCCAGGTCTGTACACAGATATGTATGCCAGTGTGGGCAAGGTGGGCTTGTCTCCTTAAGGGTCTTATCCCTTAAGTACCCTCCACCCATAGACCCAGGCAGGGCAGGGCTCAGGAAGGAGGGCACCTTCTTCCTGAGGGTGGGAGGGGTGGGCAGGGCCAGAAGAAGGGGTGGAGGGAAGATGCTGCTGCTATGGGAGGGCCTAGAGGCGGAGCGGGCGGCCTGGGGACTTCCTGCTCAGCTCTCTGCTTGGCCCCAGGAGCTTCCTCCCAGCACTGTGGCCCCAGGACCCTGACAGCCTCCACCCTCAGACGGGAGAGGAGAAGCTGAGTGCCGGCTGCCAGGCAGGCGGTGGGGTCTCTGGATGCCTGTACCTCCCGGCACCTCCTGCCCCCGACTCACCTCCCCTGCACGATTAGCGGGCTCTTGTCTCTAATTGATTCCTCTGGTACTCACAGGACAATTAGAATTTAAATTGCCTTTTACAAAGGTCACAAAAACATGATCAAAGAGGAATCTATCGGGGGGGCGGGGGCCACTTCTCCTTCCCAGCCTCCCAGAGCCGTGGAGGCAGAGGCCAGGCCTTGAGGAGCCATCGCCCCGTGTGCCGGGCCCTTCTATCACCCCACAGTCTTCCCCAAGCCTTCCTGGTCCCGGCTGTGTGAAGGGTGGGGGAAGGGTAAGTCCAATCCCCGACTCTTTCCCCACCACGGGGGGTTCGAGGCCTCATCTCTCCTCCTCCCACAGCTGTCTCCTTGTTCCTTCCTCAGCCTGCACCCTGCTGGCCCCATGACCTTGCTCTAACTGTGCTTCAGATGGCCAGATCCTGTCCCTCACCAGCCCTGTGACCTTCCCTACACTACCTGCCCCCTCCAAGCCTCAGTGGTGGCATCTGTGAAACGGAGCCAAGGCATTCTGCTTCCTAAGGGTGGGAGGTACCACAGGAAGAACTCCTGCACCCCTCCACCTCCGAGCGTTGCTTCTCTCCCTGCACAGCTGCCTCCTCCAGGAAGCCGGCTCTGGGGCTCACACTCTGGCTGCTGCCCAGCAGCGACTGTGGCCTGCACCTGCCCAGGGATGAGGAGGCCGCCCCCATGCCAGGGTACGGGACAGGGACTGCCCACTCCTTCCACGGTATCTGGCAGCAGCCTGCACAGGGCTAGGCACATGGGGAGAAGGGGTTCGGGGCACGGATCCAAGAGACAGTTGGGGAAGTTGGCTGAGAGAGCCAGGTCCCCACGCCAGGAGCTGCCCCTCTGGCAGGATAGATAGCAGCATCACCAGCTCACATGGGGTCAGGTCTGGGGGCCATTGCTCTGCGTTCTGGCCTTCCGGGGGCACCACAGGGGCTCGGCTGGGTCTCTGGCAGCCACACTGACTCAGATTCTCAATCTTGGGTACTCTTGGGATTGCTGGGGTGGGGTTTGGGGCTGGAGGAAGCTGGATGGGGTGGCCTTGGTGTGTCAGGAGGCCTCTTTTGGACCTTGTGACATTTGGACCTTGTACTTTCCCACTTCCCAGCCTTGGCTGAAGCTGTTACGTCCTCAGGGAAGGACTGACTCCCCCAACCCCTCCACCGCCATCTCCACCTTTTCTGACCCTCTCTGTCCACAAGGCCCAGGGCTACAGCCTGCTGTTCCTCCCTGGAGACGATCTGGCCCTCACACTTTGGGGTGTGGGGTGCTGGGGTTTCCCTGCAGTTCAAAGAAGCCGGATCTGGGATGACTACAGACAACAGGCCCATTTTACCCTGTGGGATCCTTGGTGGCCTCATTTATAAAATGGAGAGAACAGCCTTGCCCCTCCCCTTGCTGTCCGCAGCCCTCCATGCTCTGCCCTGTCCACTGTAGTAGTCCTCAGGCTTAAAAAAAAGAGAAGGCAGCAGGGGAGGACGGGGTGGCCTGGGGCAAAGCAGCACCTGGTGTGTGAGGATGCAGTTCAGAGGGGAGGGGAGGGGAGGGGACCTGGCTGAGGCAGGATTGTCTGTGAACAAAGTGGAGGGGTTAGAGGGGAGAAGAGCGGCTTCTGTCTGCTTTAGGGCCCGTGAATGCTGAGGGTTTGGTAGGCAAAGGCAAGGAGGTGAGATCTTTTGCTGCCAGAGCCTAGGGGAGCAGCCAGGGGCTGTGTGTACATCTGGTGCGTCTGTGTGTACGTGTGTATGCATAGTGTGTTGTATGGCTGTTAAGCGTACGGCATTCGTATGCACAGTGTGTTGTATGGCTGTTAAGCGTACGGCATTCGTATGCATAGTGTGTTGTATGGCTGTTAAGCGTACGGCATTCAAATATGACCATGCACGTGTACCCATGTGTATCTGTGTGCCTGTGTGAGCATGTATATGTGTCTATGGCTATGTCTATGGTGTGTGTGTGCGTAACATGTCTGAGTTTGCATGTACATATGTGTATATGTATAATATGTGTGTGTGAGTTGTGTGGTATTTTGTAGGGTGTGTGTAGGGAGTGGGCGTGTGTGTGCGTTTGTGTGTGTGCATGTGTGTGCATATGTGTGTGTATGTGTGCGTGTGTGTATTTGTGTGTGTGTGTGTGTGTGAGAGAGAGAGAGAGAGAGAGAGACACATGTCCTCGTTCCCATGATCATCAAGGCTCCTTACCCAGCACCCCTGACCCCGGATCTGTCCTGTGGTCCTTCACAGCCCACAACTGCCCTAGACACGTGCAGAGACTACCCACTGCCCCCCATCGGCAGCCTGTCCCCTCCCACCGCTGCTCCTAGACTGTCCTGGATGAACCCAGAACATGGGACCCATTGCTTTCCTCCCTCTGGTGCCCCACGTCTCTTAACAAAGCCTGATGTCTCCAGAGCATAGATCATTAGGGTGGCCTTTCCTCCTCTGAACTCTGTCCCCCGTCCTAGACCCTGCACAACTCTCTCATTCCAACCCCCTCGCTGGAAGGAGCTGGGTTCTATTGCCTAGAAAGAGAAACAGAGAGGCAGGGGACAGAGGTTCAGGGAATGCTCTGCATCCGGCGGCCGAGAAGGGTCTTCAGGGAGGTTGCCCATCCTTGACTCAGAGTGAAACTAGTTTCAGGCCCACCTCAGGGAGCCTGGGCCTGTCCTCCTGGGGCCCACTGCCCTTCAAGTGACTGCCGGCTCCTCCAGCCACTCTGTTAGCTCTGCTCCAGACCTGCTGCCTCCTGCTGCCTCACGGGAGAGATGACGAAGAAATGACAGACAGGTCAGCCCACTCCTCCTATCCCCGCTGCCTTGATCTCATGCTCCTGATGGGCCAGCCACCTCCATTTGGGGGGGTCCTGGGCCCTGGACTGAGGCCCTCTTGTGGTTTTCTCCCTCCCTAGAGTCCCACCTCCAGCTTCCAGGAGTTCTTCTCGGCTATAACACCCACTTTTCTCCACCTGCTTCCCCAGGTCCCCATTACTCATTCACTGGTTCCTAGCCCTGGCCCGCCCTGCTGGGGCACAGCAAGAAAGCAAGGCAGGCTTTCCACCGTGGGGACCAGCCTGAGGGCAGAGGAGAGGGACCCAGGCTCTGACTTCCTAGTGTCTACCTGTCCTGGAAGTCAGAGGCCAGCAGATAACACACATGTGTGCACACTCACCCACCCACACACATTACACACACACGTGCATAAAACACAGTGAGATCATGGGGAAATGAGCCTGGTGGAGGACTTGGGTTGGGGTAGAGCCAGCCCGTGGGGAGCGAGTGCACAAGGACAGACCCCCCTGGAACCCCCTATCCAGATCAAGGGCTGGTGGAGGTGGAGCTTCCTGGCCGGAGCTGATCTTGGGGGCTAGGGCTGAAGACAGAGCGGAGAGGGGCAGATGTGGAGATGAGAGCGGGAGGGGGCTCAGAGGAGGGAGCCAGATGGACAGTGTGTGAGGGAGCACGTTGGGAGGGGCCCGCAGCCCGGGGCAGTGGGGAGGGAGGAGGGGCTGCTGCTGGCCTGGCCAAGGCAGCTGAGCCGGACATCAAAGCCGAGTGTTCCCAGGATGCTGGTCTCCCTCCCACAGAGAGACAGATGTCCCTTTGATGGTGAGAAGAAAGGATGTTGTACAGCAAGGGTGGGGAGGGGGCAGGGGAGACCGAGTTTCCTCTTTGTGGCCATCCAGGCAATGGAGAGTCCATCATGAATGTCACGTCCTCCACTTCCAATGGACAGTGAAGCCGGACCCATCACTGGGGCTCCAACTGCCAAGGGAATGGCAGCTGTCCCGGGATCAGGGGTCGCCTACTGGCCACTTCCTGGCAGCTGAAGTCCAGTGGGGCCACCGTCCTGCTGGCTAAATGGGGGTCAGCCAGTCCAGCAATGACAGGACAGCCTTGTATGTTGGGAGCTAGAGCAGAGTAGGTACAGTGACCATTTCACTTCCCTGCGGCTACCTTGGCTATTACGTGTCTCACTGCGCCCGTGTGTGTGTGTGCACACGTGTATGGGCCTTGAGAATGTGCGTGCAGGGTCTCCACCCCCTGCCCCAGCTGGGCCTTCACTCCAGCAAGACTGAGACTCTCTGCCCTCTCAGGCTCTGGGCTCCTCTGAGTCCTACCTCTACTCTGGGCTCACCTAGCTGCCCTGCCTGGAGCACCTGCAGCACCAGTGCTAGGCCATAGGATACCCTTGTGAGAGTCAGCAAAGGCACTCCTTTCTCCAGACACTTTTCTGCTGGTCTGCTGAAAAATGTCATGCTAAACATACACATCTAGGATGACCACAGTGTGGGCACCGCACTCTGCACTAGTGAAGTGAGGGCCTTGAAACTCTCCCTGCCCCTTCTCTCAGCAACCCAAATCTACCAGGCTTCTCCACGAAGCCCTTTGACCTCCAGCCTGGTGCCTGCACCGCACCTGATGTGAAGCCTGCATCCCACCCTTGGTGACAGCAGTTTTGGGCTTGGGCGTCCCACCTAGGAGCCATGGTTACACGGTGGGGGACACTTTCACCCGTGGGGAGGTCAGTATCCTCTCCTCCACTGTCACACCCCAGAGAAGGCCCACTCAGGGAGACCCAGCCAGGTCTCCATCAGTGCTTGAGGGGCCCTGGGGTGCAGGCAGCAGCCAGGTCATGGGCAGGTCCTGATGGATTTCAGTCCCTCGGCAGGGCGGGAAGAGCAGGCTCCTGCCAGCCATCTAGGGAAGAAGACGGCTTGCTTCATGCTCCAGCTCCAGAAGAAAATGCCTTAGAAAGGTCCCTGGTGCAGCTGAGCAGGCTCTGAAAGCCACAGGGCCTCCGTGGCCTTCTGAATCCAGGCTCTTTGGAAAGGCCCCTTTTGTATAGAGGGGAGCCTCACCACACCCTTCTGTCTGCACCCACTGGGAAGGCAGATCCCATGTCCCTTTTACCCCTAGATCCCCCCATCCTACCCACCATACCAAGGTTCTGCCAGGCAGGTCTATGGAGATCCACAGACAGGCCCTTCATCCCAATTCTGCTGTGCTTTGGCACCTGCTTCTGGGACTCCAGCCTGTGTGCCATCAGCCCCTCCAGGCTCTGCACACAGCACCCCCACCATGTACCACGATGCCAAGCTGTTCCAGAGCCCCCTGGCTGCCCTCGCATCTCCCCATATAAACAGAGGCTTGCACACTGCAGCATCCACACCTGCTCCCAGACATGCCCAGCCCCGCGGGGCAGAAACTCAGCAGAGCTCCTCTTCATGTCCCGAGAAATTCCTCACCACCTTCCACTTGGGCCCAGGTTCCCTCTGCAACCTGGCAGAAAAACCCAGCCAGCACCCCCAACCCCCAGCCTCAATCCCGTGGACTCAGCTCCCACCTCTTGGGAAAGAAAGTAGGAAATAAAAGGGAGGCAGGGGAGGGGGAGACATTGGAAAAGACGTTTCCAGACCCTGTATGTGCTGGTGACATCCCAACAGGCGCCGCTAACGTGGAAAAATAGAAGTTGCCGGCTTGTTTTTTCGCCGTCTCTTTCTAAATGATTTGACGTTTTATTCCCCCCCATCAAACACTCTATTCTCTGCTAATGGCAGAATAATAAAAAATTATCCCTCATAGTATGTGAGTGAGAGGCCAAGATGGGAGCCCAGGAGAGGGAGGAAGGAGAGAAAGAAAAAAGGTTATTATAAATGTGTCAGCCTTGTTTATGGCCCTTTATCAGCGAGGGAGAGATGGGGAGGGAGAGACACAGTTAACATGCACTTGCAAGCAGCCTGCCAGTTGGGTTGGGGAGTGTAAATAATTTTTATTTTCAGCTGCATTTAGATATTTTAAAATATACACCCACCAGCCATCGTGGGGAACCAGTTAAGCCTGCTGGGCCATGAGGGATGGGGGCGGCCTGGCTTTTGGCTTCTTTGATGGGACCATGCTTGACAATTAGGGCTTTCGAATGCAGTGTTTGCTGATAAAGGCTTCCCTCCCAAGGAGCGCAGAGAGATAGTGAGGCCAGCCTTGGTGGCTGCCGAACTCCCCAGGTGGCAGGCTCGGGGCAGGATTTGGGAAGGTGGTACAGGGGCCCAGTGTCCTTCCTGATAAGGCCAACAAGGGGCACGGCTACCCCGGGCCAGCATTCCACCCTCCCCACACCGCCGGTGCCACGTCTTTGTCCCCGGCTTGCAACAGACTGTGTAGCCTCAGACCCTCAGGTTCCATTCATGTCATCACTCAGTGGTCAACATTTACTGAGCACCTACTGTGTGCCAGGATCATAGGGGTTCAAGGACAGGGAAACTTAGAGAGATTGTGCCGCTTAAGCCCTCTTCCTTGAGTACCTCCTGAGACAAGTCCTGCATGATGTTCAGTGTTAGTCCATTGCACTCTGGGCTTGAAACAGCCACCCGAAGGCAGTGTGACACTGTGGCTAAGACAGGCACTCCACATGTGAGTAGTGGCTGTGAGACTTTAGGCACACGACTTCCAAGGGCTGAGCCACCATCTCTTCTTCTGTAAAATGAGATAATAGCATTCCCACATATGGGAATGGGGGTCAAATGGGATGATGAGTACAGTATAAAGCCTTTACTATCTGACACACTGAACAATGGCTCTTGTCATTTGCTGTGTACAGCGATGGGACTATCAAATCCCACCAGGACCCCCGAAGTGCTCCAGTGTGCCCAGGGTGGAGGTCAGGCTCAAGACTAGGCTGCAGGAAGCCAAACTGTCTTCGGGAGCTTGCAGGCCAGGGTGGACAGAGCAGCTGTGAATGGCGCAGGCTCAGCTCATCTGGGCAGGCTCTAGAAGGGTCCTTGAAGGATGGAGATGGGGTAGGGAGGGGCCTGGCCTAGCTGGAATGGAGGGGGTGGTCAGTGGCCAGATGGCCTGACTTCACCACGCTGGTTCCCAAAGCAGCTCAGAGAGTTGTGTAGGAGGTGTGCAGCCAGCACATTACTTGCCCCCTGTGTCTTAGGCCCATTGAATGCCATCTCTGACAGATGCAAGGGTCAACTTGCCATGTCCTACATGTTCCTCTGGACTCTTGGAGCTGGGCCAGGTTGACACTGGCAGACAGTGGGCATGGACAGGCTCAAAGAAGCAAACGAGAATAGAACCAAATTCCTAGGTCTTCTACTTTGCTGGTCATGGGAAAGCAAACTCTTTAAGCACACCCCCTGCCACCCCCTACAGTAAGTTCCTTCTTCTGACTGGAGCAGGGATGACTGGAAGGACAGGCGACATCAAGCTAAAGGGTGACTGGATGTTTAGTCCTGAGTATAAATTTAAACAAATATGCTGAGCTGATCAGGACCGGACCCAGGACTGTACTAGGCCCTGCAAGGAGTCTGTGGGCCAAGAGCAAGCCAGGAAGGCAAAGCAGGTGGGAGAGAAGAAGAGGCAGAGGAATGCATGGAGAGGGAGCAGACACGGGCTCTGCACCTGCCTCCCTCCTCTTGTCATTCCCTCAATCACTTACGCCACAGACACGTTGCTGCCTGCTCTAAGCCTGGACCTCAAGGTGCTCACAGACCCAAGAGGGAGGCAGATATGTAAACAGACAAGGAAGAGTCAGCATATGAAGTGGCGGTTTATGGTGGTTCAAGAGTGGGGAGGGGAGGTGGGCATCAGGGAAGAAGGCGCAGAGCAGGAGAGACTTGACTGGGCGTCAGAAATAGACATAGGAGTTTCCAAGTAGACTGGGTGGGGAGGACATTCCTTGTAGAGGGTCAGCATGAACAAGGGCCTGAAAATCAGAGGCCGCATAGACTACTAGGGGAAGTACAAGTTCGTAATATCCGGGGGGGAGAGGATGATGTTGATCCTTATATCGCAGGGGGTGTACACCTTGCTGCAATATTTTTTTGTAATATCCAGGGAGGGAGAGGATGATATTGCTCCCCATATTGCGCTTGTTTGTAATATCCAGGGAAACAGATGATATTACTCCCAATATCGTAAACACCCTGAGCGTACACCCTCTGTGATATTGTTTGTAATATCCGGGGGGGAGAGGATGATATTACACCCAATATTGCAGGGGGTGTACACTCTCCTGTGATTTTTTTCATAATATCCAGGGGAGGATAGAATGATATTACTCCCAACATCGCAGGGGGTGTACACCCCCTTGTGATATCGTTTGTAATCTTCAGCGAGGGAGAGGATGATACTACTGCTCATATTGCAGGGGGAGTACACCTTTCTGTGATATTGTTGGTAACATCCAAGGGGGGAGAGAATGATATTACTCCCAATATCGCAGGGGATGCAAACCCCCAGTGATATTGTTTGTAATATCCAGGGGTGTGAGATGATATTGCTGTTAATATCGTAAACACCCTGTGCATACATCCTTTTTAATATTTTTCATAATATCAAGGTGGGGAGAGGACGATATTACTCCCAATATCGCAGAGGGTGCACACCCTTCTGTAATATTTTTCATAATATCCAGAAGGAGAGAGGATGATATTACTCCCAATATCTCAGTGGGTGTACGCCCCCCTGTAATATTGTTCATAACATTCAGGGGGAAAGAGGATGATATTACTCCAAATATCGCAGGGGATGTACACGCCCCTGTGATATAGTTCTTAATATCCAAAGGGGAATAAGATGATATTACTCTCAATATCGCAGGCAGTGTACACGCCCCTGTGATATTGTTCGTTATATCCAGGGGGGAGAGGTTGATACTACTTTCACTATCGCAGTGGGTGTATGTATGCCCACCTGTAATATTGTTCATAATATCCGACGGGGGGAGAAGATGATATTACTCCCATTATCGAAGAGGGTGTACACCCTCATGTGATATTGTTCTTAACACCTAGGGAGACAGAGGATGAAATTACTCCAAATATCGTAGTGGGTGTACAACGCCCTGTGATATTATTCGTAAAATCAAGAGAGGAAAGAGGATGATATTACCCCCAATATCGTAGGGGGTGCACAATTCCCTGTGATATTGTTTGTCATATCCAGTGGGAAAGAGGATGATATTACTCCCAATATCGCAGGGAGTGTACACCCCCCTGTGATATTGTTCTTAATATCCAGCGGGGGGAGATGATGATGTTACTCCCAATATCAGAGGGGGTGTACACACCTTTGTGATACTTGTCTTAATACCCAGTGGGGGACAGGATGATATTACTTTCGATATCGCAGGTGTACAGCCTCCTGTGATATTGTTCGTAATATCCAGGGGAAGAGAGGATGATATTACTCTCAATACTGCAGGGGGTGTACACTCCCCTGTGATATGGTTTCTAACATCCAGGAGATGAGAGGATGATATTACTCCCTATATCGCAAGGGGTGTGACCCCCCTGTGATATTGTCGGTAACATTCGGGGGGAACAGGATGATATTACTTTCCATATCGCAGGGGGTGTACACCCCCCTGTGATATTGTCGGTAACATCCTGGGCGGGGGAGAGGATGGTATTACTTTCCATATCGCAGGGGGTGTGCAAACTGCTGTGATGTTGTCCATAACATTTAGGGGTGAAAGGATGATATTACTTTCCGCATAAAAGAGGGTGTACACCCTCCTGTGATATTGTATGCAGCATCCAGGGGCAGAGAGGGTAATATTACTCCCCATATCACAGGAGGTGCACACCCCCTGTGATAAGGTTCGTAATATCCAGGGTGGGGAAGAGGGTGATATTACTACTTGTATCACCGGGGTGTTCACTTTCTGTGATATGGTTTGTAATATCCAGAGGGGGAGAGGGTGACACTACTCCCCATATCGTGGCAGGTGTAAACCTCCCTGCGATATGGTTCATAATATGCAGGGGGGAGAGAGTGATATTACTCCCCATATCGCGGGAAGTGTACACACCCCTGTGATATTGTTCATAATATCCAGAAAGAGAGAGGGTGATATTACATCTTATATTGCGGGGGGTGTGATATGGTTCATAGTATTCAGCAAGGGAGAGTGTGATACTACTTCCCATATCGCAGGCGGTGTACACCTCCCTGTGATATGGTTCGTAACATCCAGGGGGGCAGAAGGTGATATTTCCCCACATAACGCAGGGGGTGTACACCCCTCTGTGACATGGTTCATAATATCCAGAAGGGGAGAGAGTGATATTACATCCAATATCGCGGGGGGTGTACTTCCCCCTGCGATATGGTTCGTAATATCCGGGGGGAGGGGGGGAGAAGGTGCTATTACATCCAATATCGCGGGAGGTGTACACTCCCCTGTGAAACGATTTGTAATATCCAGGAGGGGAGAGGGCGATATTACTCCCCATATCGCACAAAATGTACCCCGCCCTGTGATATGGTTTGTGATATCCAAGAGGGAGAGGGTGATATTACTTCCTATATCGCGTGGGGTGTGCTGCCCCCTGTGATGTGGTTTGTAATAACCAGAGAGGGAGAGAGGGTGACATTATACCCAATATCATGGGGGGTGTACACTCCCCTGTGATATGGTTTGCAATAGCCAGTGGAGGAGAGGATATTTCTCCCCGTATCTTGGGGGGTGTGATATGGTTGCTAACATCCAAGTGGGAAGATGGTGATATCACTCTCCATACCGCGGGTGGTGTGCACCCCCCTGTTACATGGTTCATAATATTCAGAAAGGGAGAGCATCATATTACTCCCCAGATCGCTGAGGGTGTGATATGGTTCCTAATATCCGGGGCAGAAGAGGGTGATATTACTTCCCATATCGCGGGGGGTGTACTCCACACTGTGAAATGGTTCCTAATATCCGGGGCAGAAGAAGGTGATATTACTTTCCATATCGCGGGGGTTGTGATACGGTTCATAATATCCAGGAGGGGAGAGGGTGATATTACTCCCCATATGGTGGGAGGTGTATAACTTCCTGTGATATGGTTCGTAATATCCAGGTGGGGGAGGGTGACATTACTTCCCATATTGCGGGGTGGGGGGCGGCGGTAATATGGTTCATAATATCCAGTGGGGGAGAGAAAGATTTTACTCCCCATATCGCGGTGGATGTACACCTCCGTTATGTGGTTCGTAATATCCACAGGCAGGGAGAGGGTGATATTACTTCACATACCACGGGGGGTGTACACCCTCCTATGATATAGTTCGTAATATGAAGGAAGAGAGAGGGTGATATTACTCCTCATATTGTGGGGGTTCTACAACCCCCTGTGATATGGCTAGTAATATCCAGTGGGGGAGAGGGTGATATTACTCCCCGTATCGCGTGAGGTGTACACCCTTCTGTGTTACGGTTCGTAATATCCGGGGGAAGGTGATATTACTCTTCATATTGCAGGGGGTGTACACCCCCCTGTGATGTGGTTGGTAATACCCAAGGAAGGAGAGAGTGCTATTACTCCCCATATCACTTGAGGGGTACACCCTCTTGTGATATGTTTCTTAATATCCAGGTGGGGAGAGGATGATATTACTCCCCATATTGCGGGGGTGTGATATGGTTTGTAGTATCCAGGGGATCAGAGAGGGATTTTACTCCCCATATCGTAGGAGGTGTACACCCCCCAGTTTTATGGTTTGTAATATCCAGGGTGGGAGAGGGTGATATTACTCCCCATATCACATACACCCTCCTTTGATATGGCTTATAATATCCAGGGGACAGAGGCTGAGATTACTCCCCATATCGCGGCAGGTGTACACTCCCCTTTGATATGGTTCATAATATCCACGGGGGAGATGGTGGTATTACTCCCCATATCACAGGGGGTGTGATATGGTTTCTAATATCCTGGGCGGGAGAAGGTGATATTACTTTCCACATCGTGGGGGTGTACACCCCCCATGATCTGGTTTGTCATATTCTGAAGGGGATAGGGTGATATTACTCCCCACATCGTGAGGGGTGTACACCCCCCTGTGATATGGTCTGTGATATCCACGGGGGGAGAGGGTGACATTACTCCCTATAACTTGGGGAGTGTATATTCATGTTATGTGGTTTGTAATATCCAAAGGGGGAGAGGGTGATATTACTCCCCATGTTGTGGGGGGTGGACATTTCTCTGTGATGAGTTTCATCATATCAAGGGGGGAAGAGAGTGATCTTACTCCCTATATCGCAGGGAGTGTACACCTCCCTGTGATATTGTTGGTAATATCTAGGGGGGCAGAGGATGATATTATCTTCAGTATATCAGGGGGTGTACACACCTCTGTGTTACTGTTCGTAATATCGTGGGGGGAGAGGATGCTATTACTGCCAATATTGTGGGTTGTTTTCACCCCCCCTGCGATATTGTTCTCAGTATCAAGGGGATAGAGAAGGTGATATTAATTTCAATATCACAGGGGGTGTATACTCCTCTGTGATATTGTTTGTAATATCAGGAAGATATTACTCCCAGTGGGGGTGTACACCTTCCTGTGATACTGTTCTAAATATTAGTGAGGGAGAGGATGATACTACTCCCAATATCGAAGAGGTTGCACCCCACCCCCCCGTGATACTGTTCGAAATATTAGGTGGGGAGAGGATGATACTTCTCCCAATATCGCAGGGGGTGTACACCCCCCTGTGATACTGTTCGAAATATCCAGAATGGGAGACGACGATATTACTCCCAATATCGCAGGGGGTGTACACTTTTCTGTGATATTGTTTGTAATATCCGGGGGGGAGAGGATGATATTACTTCCAATATCACAGGGTGTGTACATTCCACTTTTATATTGTTTGTAATATCCAGGGGGAGAGATGATGGTATTACTCTCAATATCGCAAGGGGTGTACACCCACCTGTGATCTTTTTCATAATATTTGGGGGGGAGACGATATTACTTTCAATATTATAAACACCCTGTATGTACACCCTTGGTGATATTGTTCATAATATCCAGGGTGGGAGAGAATGATATTACTCCCAATATCTCAGGGGGTGTTCATATTGTTCGTAATATTTAGGGGGGGTGATGACATGTCCCTCAATATCGCAAAGGGTGTACACCCCTTTGTTACATTGTTTGTAATGTCCATGGGGAGAGAGCCCTAAATTTCGGGGCTGAGGCTGGGGAAGACCAGGCTATTGGGGCCAGAGGCGAGAGAAAGTTGGGTTAGCCCCTATTCAGGCCCCCTGGGTCTTCTACAGTGATTGTCATGATTATTTTTTCCTTTACTTTTGAGGTTGGCAAGTATTCATAGCAGATCCTGACCAGGCTTCCAAGAAAGCCAGTGGCAGCATACAGAAACTCTTCAGGTGTATGCTTGGGACTAGCTCAGAGTCACTGCCACCACATTCAATGGCCAAATCCAGTCCAGATTCAAGGGATGAAGAAACTGACTCCACCTCTTAATGGACTGAGCTGCAAAGTGACATTGGAAAGGGGTAGATACAGGGAGCTGTGGGGCCACTTTTGTGATTGATCTGCAAAGAGGCGGTTAGAAGCAATTCTGTGAGGGACACCATTCTATTCCATGAGGCTGGTATTTCTGTAGGTGGCAAAGGAGAGATGAGGGGGTGCTAAGGTTCTTGCATTCTTGAGGGATGGTGCGATTAACTGCAAAATTGTCCCTCAAAGTTTGGACCAATTCCCACTCCCACCAACCCCAAAGCAGATAAACTGGGAGAGGGATGAAAAATCTTTACAAAGCCTTCTTGTGTCAACTGATTCACCCCAGGATCTGTTACTGACACTTGCCAACCTCAAAAGTCCGAGGAAAAAGTAATCGTGGCAATCACTGTAGAAGACCCAGAGGGCCTTACTAGGGGCTAATCCAACTCTCTCCCACCTCTGGCCCCAGCAACCTGGCCTTCCCTAGCCTCAGCCCTGACATTTAGGTCTCTGACCCATGTTGAGATCATTTTTGTGTATGTCACGAGGAAGGGGATCCAGCTTCATGCTTTTGCATGTGGACATCCGGTTGTCCCATCATCATTTGTCAAAAAGACTATTCTTTCTCCCATTGAATGGTCTTGGCTCTCTTGTTGAAAGTCAATTGACCATAATGTGAGGGTTTCTTTCTGAACTCTCATTTCCACTCATGATTTATGAGAACAAGCTCAAGCTGGCCTGCTGTAGGATGAGAGACATGAGGAAAAGAAGTGGGTCATCCCACGTGAGGCCATCCTAGACCAGCAGCCCTGGTCAATCCTCCTGCTGACCACAGACTTGTGAGGGAGCCTATCTGGGAGTCAGCCCAGCCCAGCCCAGGCCACGGCTGCCCAGCTGACTTGGAGACTTGCGAACATAATAAACGCTTGCTTTAAGACGCTAAGCTTTGGGTTGTCAGGTAACCATTATTTATTCTGCCAGAAAACAGATACAGCCCCAAACTGAAGATAGCCCAGATGTTCCTCCGTGTGGGGCTGGTGGTCCTGCAGTACAATGGAGCACCCCGTGGCCGTTTAAAAACTGATCCTTGTGTACCAACCTGGAAGATGTCCATGATATATTGGTGAGGGAAAAAAGCAAGTGGCTGATCAATATGTATGCCATGACCCATTTTTTGTTTTTTTTAAAAAAGTCTGTGTATAAGAATATATAGAACAGGGACATCTCGGAAAAAGCTGGCAATGATACACAGTGAAGCATTCACAGGGGTTGCCTCTAGGGGAGACAAGAGGGAGTTTGACGTTTTTTGCTTTCTTTCTTGTAATTTTTTAAAAATGAAGATTATTTGGAAGAAAAACAAAGCATTTTCAAAGACTGCGTATGTTGAAAGATCCCTGCCCACACAGGGATCTCCAGCTCTTTCTCCTCTGCCCTGGCTCCCTGGCTCTGCCTCGACTCCTGGACCAAGCCCACCCCTCTCGCTGCAAATCCCACAGCCTAGACTCCCCACAGCCCCATAAAACCCCTCGATGGCTTTGCCATCACTACACATCCTCAAGCCTTTAGGGGTTCGCTTTCAATACTAGAGCAGGGAGAGCCTTCGGGATCCGGACTCACCTCTTCATGGCACAGATAGAGGGAAACTGAGGCACGGAGGAGGGAGGGATACACCGGAGGCTTCTGTGAGGCTGCATTGGAGCCAAGGTGAGAGGCGGGGTCCTGAGGACCTACCCCCATCTTGGGTGCCCAAGGCCACCCCCTCCCAGCACAGACCTCTGCTGGGACCCATTTTCCTCAGAGGGGCCCTGGAGGATGAGGGACAAGCTTTGTCCCTCTTGGGAGGAGACGACGGAGATACTGTGAGGGAGAGTAAAAGGGACAGAGGCAAAGAGGAGGAGGGATAGGGTGGGGTGGGCGCCAGTGCCGGCCTCAGCCCAGAGCCTCCGGCAGCAGCCAGATAATAAGCAGGAATAAAAGAGGAGAGAGAGCGAAATGTCACACACGCTCTGGTGCCATTAGCCACCAGAGAAGGGAAATATCACAGAATTAGGCCAGCCTTTGTTTGCCTTTGTGGAGGAGGAGCGTGAGGGGGTCTTGGCTGTGGGTAGGAGGGACTGTGCCTCTGGGGATGGGCCTGTTTTCCTGGGGGAGGGGCAACAAGAGGAGGATTTCATGGCTGGGGCTCTGGGACCTTTGGGCCCCCCATTCCCCAGTTACTGGGCCTGATGTGACTCAGAGGGGGGTGGTGGGAACGGGGACAGGGGAGAGATGGGACTCAGAGGGGGGTGGTGGGAACGGGGACAGGGGAGAGATGGGACTTGTTCCACTTCAAAACAGAGACACCCAGCTCAGAGGCCTCCTTGCTAAACTGCCTTTGCTGCTGTTTGTTTATATTTCCCTAGTTATTACCCAAGTCACAGAAACACCCGGGTAATAGCTGTAAAATTACACACTCGCAGCTAATTTCGGTACGACTCTTGGCATAGCAGCCGCGTTTTAAGGAGAAATAAACAAGGCCTGAAATAAAAGTCGGCAGGAATACAAATCTGCAGCAATGAGGCTGGCTCCCCCTTCCCCACGCGACAGCCAGCGCGCGCGTCACTCCTTCCACACATGCGCACTCACACACACCAGCACATGAGCCCACCCTAGCCCTTCCCATCCATTCCCTCTGCACCCTGACCCCGCTGCCCGCAGAGCAGCCGAGGGGGCTCGTTCCACTGTCCGCCCCCTCCAACCAGAGCCACGTCCTGGGCTGGGCCAGGGTCCTTGTCTTTGCAGATCCAGGCTGCCCTCCCTGTACTGACTCCTGTCCTCTGTGGGTGCCCAAGTTCCACTCTCTTCTAGCCAAGGAGGCTTACCATTCATTCATCCACTCATTCATTCGTTCATTCAAGTGTTTCTTGAGCAACGACTTTGTGCCAGGGACAGTGCTCTAGTGATCGGTAAAATATAGACGTTGGTTTCTTCTCATGGCTAACATCTGTTGAAAGAGACGGATATTAGACAAAAAAAAGGAATAAATATGTAATAAGTTAGGATAAGTGCTCTAAAGGAAGAGTGTAGAATGAGAATGAGAAAGGGAGTAGCTTTTGGGGGTTCAGGAAAGCCCTCTTTTCGAGGAAAGGAAAGGCCTGGGTTGAGGCTGAAGTGGGATCTTGCTGGGGGCACAGCAGGGATATTTCAGGGGGAGGGAACAGCCCATGCTATTCAAAGGCCTTGAGGCAGCATGGCCAGTGTGGCTGGCAGGCAGGGAGCTTTGGGGATGTGTGGTGAACCGGCCCAGAGAAGCCTCCCAGGTGCTATCAGCCACCTTAGGAGCAGGGAAGGATTATAAGGTTTCAAGGAAGGGGTGGTGGTGAAATGAGATCTGATTGATGGCTTTGAAAGATCTCCCTGCTTGGCTGAGAGAAGCATGCAGAGGAGTGAGAGCGGATGAGTAGCTGGGGGAGGCTGTTGCGCTCATTCTGGGGAGAGATGACAGCAGCCTGGGACAGGATGGTGGTAATGTGGACACGGAGAAAAGAAGGGGTTGAGAGAGATCCTAAAGGCAGACAGGACTTGGAATTCGGGGTGAGGAAGAAAAAGGAGTCAATGGGGGGGCCAGTGGATAGAGGCACATTTCCTGAGATGGGAGAGAGTGCAGGAGGGGCAGGTTGGGGACTGTGTCTGAGGCACATAGAGAGGGTGTTTGAGGCTCCACAATGGACGAGGCTGCCTGGGAAGACAGAGAGAAGAGAAGGTGTTTGGACACGTGTGACTCCTAGCTCAGACTCTCTGTGACCACACCTCCCTCCCCACTGTCACTAATAAAATAAGAATAAAAGTTGTAACCAGAATTCGCTGAGAGGATGAAATGAGCCATGTCAGATGTCATCCCAGTTGCATCCCACTGGACTCTCCCAGGTGCGCAGGCAGTGGGGCTGCAGTCGGTCCCTGGAGGGAAGCAGAGCTGGAGCAGCCCTACCGGCCAGTGTCGATACTGCCCTTGGGATCTGCTCAAAGCCAAGGGTCTGTGGCCTGGGAGGTTTTGGAAAGGAGTGTTCCACATGGCAGATGGAACCCCACGGAGACCCCCAGAGCTCACCCCCCGAGATGGGAGAGCTGAGGGTTGACGGGGTAGGTGCAGGAGGAGGGCAGAGAGAGAAGATCGTGGGCTGGACAGGGGGCACAGACACGACAGCAGGCAGGCTGGGAGTTGGGCCAGGCCACAAGGGGGTCTCCTATCTCCGCCAGGCAGACCTGCGCTGCAGAAACTAATTAGCACAGAACAATGTCCTAACGTGGCCCTCTGACTCTAGCTCACGCCCACACCACGTGGTGTAAGGGAGTGTGGGCATGCAAGCATGTGCTAGAGGCGGGGTGCAGGGCTTCCTCCCTTCCCCGCTTCTCCTCTCCCCATGACAGACCTGGGGGCAGGTGAAGGATCCGGAGCTGGGAAGTAGGAGGCCCTTGTTTGCCAGAGTCTCCAACTCTGCCCCATCCCAGCCTCCCTGTCTGAGGATTCGAGGGCCCACCAAGCTCCACTGCACCCCCTGCTTGTCTACCTGTGTGCGTTGAAGGACATTTTGTTCATGTGCATGTACTTTCCATGTTCCTGTGTACTTGGGCACATATGGAAACACACACAGACATCCACGATGTGTTTGTGCATGTTTGTTCAGGCTTTCATATGTGTGTGCACATACAGGCGTGAGACCATGAGGGAAGGGGTTGGATCTGCAGCTGAAGTGATGAGTAGCAGCCTTCAAAGCCCCAGCTCAGCCCCCTCCCTTAGGGAACTCCCACCCATCTATTTCCAGTACATGCTCCTCTGTCCCCATGCTCCTGCAGCTGGAATTGAAAACGCTGTGCTGGGGCTGACCATGGGCGCTCTCTGCAGGCCTCAGGCTGACCACCAGCTGCTCTGGAAGAGGTAGAAGGTCTCCCTTGTCTTTGTCACGCTGGGCCCTAGGAAGCCTGCTGTGCACAGCAATGATTAGGAAGCTGAGTTATGCTGGGGCAGAGGCCCGAGGGTCCCCGGACCTGCTGGTGAGAAGCTGCTGATGCTTTGGGACAAGTCTGCATGCTGGCCTGAGGCTGCTGAGGAAGCTGTGTTCTTCAATAACACCTAGCAAGGCCCTGAGGACCTGGGACGGAGTCTGGTTCTAGTCTCCTTGTCTCTCGGCGAAGCTCTGGGGAGGACAGGCTGCTGGCTAAGCGACGTCCTCGTCACCAAGGACATCTGGATAAAGGAGGGGTTGCCATGCATTGAGGAAAGAAGTTTGGTTTAAACATCATAAACTGATCTAGGTTCCAGGACCAGCCTTGCCGCTGACACGCCCTTTGGTGCTGGATAACTCCCTCGGGACTGGGTGACTCCCGAGGGCCTGTCTGGCTCAAATGCCTTGTTACTGTGATCAAGGCTGAGGCTAGCAACCCTGGGCTGTGAAGACCAACCCAGCAGCATGGGTTGGGGGCATGGGCAGGAATTCTAGGGGCACAGTGGGGGTAAACAGTTGTAGGCCCCTACCTGTCATGAATGTATTGTATGACCCTGTCATTGCTCTGCGTCTGCAGTATGGAGAGGCTTTCCCTAAAACACTCAGGATTGTTTAACAACAATGTGCTCCTCTGAGCTCTGCGCCTTCCAGAGCTCACAGGCCTGCAGGGAGAGAGGCACACACACAATCACAAGCCAAAGCGGTGATGGAAGTTGGCACAGACAACTGGATCTCCCCTGCCCCCTGCTGGTTGCCCCCAGGCCAGGCCTGGTTTTATACCCTCCTCAGTTCCCTTCGACACCCAGACAGGACTAGGGAGACAGTGGCCCCAGAAGCAGTTTAAAATTTTTTTATTATTTTGAAAACGGATTACATTCACGTGTTTCAAAATCCAAACAAGATAACACGGCATAGAGTAAGAAGCCTTTCCGCCTTCCTACTCTGTAACCCTGCTTTTCGTTTCCTGTGTGTCCTTTCAGAGCTCCTTTTGCTTTCAAAAGCAAATACAAATACGGGCAGCTTCTGAATGGATGGCCAAGTGACTCTGGAGCTTCCGCGCTGTGTGAGGGCTGGGCTTTCTGTCCCTGTTCACCCTCAAACCCAGGCTGCAGCCACCGCACGGTGAGTATCCATTGGACACTTTCAAATATTTATGAAACACTGATGGATTTTCTCAGTCCGGAGCTGTAGCTTCCATGGAATTTGGCTTTATTAGCCAGAAAGTCAATATTTTCCCTGGGCCACCGCAGAGATGCACACACTTCTATCTTGCCTCTGACCCCGCGGACCCGGCCGCCCTTCCTGGTCAGCTTCCTGCTGGTGGATCATGACCTTTCTGCTACTGGGAGCTGGCAGGGAAGGACTCAGAGAAGCCAAAGCTCAGGGCTGGAGCAGGAGCTTGGGGTGAGGCAGAAGTTTTGTGCAGACTCACTGGGGGTCTTGGACAAACCCGTTTACCTCCCTGAGCCTCTGTTACTCAACCTGAAAATGAAAGGTCTGGCCGATTACTGAGTTCTGTTGCCGCTTGTTGGGCAAGGGGAGTCTCCCGGGCTTTCCAGACTGGGGCCTCCTAAGGGCGGGGCTGGGTCTCCTCCCTTCTCACCCCCAACCTCCCACACATAGGGCGGTTTGGCTTCGGGCTTTTCCTTCCTCATAGTACAGCAGATTCACGGCTTGGTTATTCTGGGAAGCAGCCGTTTCCGTGGGATCCAAGGGGACCATGGCCTGAGAGCCAGGACCCCCAGGCCTCATCCCAGCTTGTCCCTGGCTTGTGGCTTCTTGCCAGGGCCTGAGGGAGCAGCTGTTACAAAGCTGATGGGATTGGAGTCTGATGAGGGGAGAGGGATGGCCACAGAGCACGGCTGATGGAAGGTTGTGAAAACAGAGCTGACGTTTCCATAACCCTGAGGTCAGAACAAGGGCAGCAGTGAGAACTAATGAGCTTGGCTGTGATGGTGCGGGGAGGGGAGATGGGGAGGGAGGCAGCCAAGAGCAGCCAGGCAGGGGGTCCACCTGGCACCAGGGGAGCTGTGGTGGGGCCTCCAGACCCCTGTGCAGCCTTTTGAAATGTGTGTGTGTGCATTCAATTTTATGATCTTAGGATCTTAAAAATATTTACACATGTATTCAGGTAATCCACGAATAAATTTTCACCACAAAAACTCAAACAACCAGCACATTACACAGGAGGCTGCCTGTCCTTGTGGAGCAGCCTCCACCATTTCCTATCATTAGCAGTTTGACATACACCTTGCAGACTTTCCCCACATATCATATTAATATACAGAACACTGGCTGGGTGTGGGGGCTCACGCCTGGAATCCCAGCACTTTGGGAGGCCAAGGTGGGCGGATTACTTGAGGTCAGGAGTTTGGGACATGGCGAAACCCCATCTCTACTAAAAATACAAAAATTATCCAGGCATGGTGGGGCCCACCTGTAATCCCAAGCTACTCAGGAGGCTGAGGGAGGAGGATCGCTTGAACCCAGGAGCCAAGATCGCACCACTGCACTCTGGCCTGGGTGACAGAGCAAGATTCTGTCTCAGAAACAAACAAACAAACAAAACCGTACGAAATACCTACATGTGCACAGATATGGTGTTTTTTAAGTAACATAAATAGGGTCCTACTGATATATCTTGCTCTGGAATTTGCTTGTTCCCTATATGTTTGGGAAAATTGTCCTATGTTAAATGTAGATCTACCTTACTCCTTGTAACTGCTTCGAGGTTTTTTTTTTTTTTTTTGAGACAAAATTTTGAGCCCAGGCTGGAGTGCCATGACAGGATCTTGGCTCACGGCAACATCCGCCTCCCAGGTTCAAGCGATTCTCCTGCCTCAGCCTCCCAAGTAGCTGGGATTACAGGCATGCGCCACCACACCCAGCAAATTTTGTATTTTTAGTAGAGATGGGGATTCTCTATGTTGGTCAGGCTGGTCTCGAACTCCTGACCTCAGGTGATCCGCCCGCCTCAGCCTCCTAAAGTGCTGGGATTTCAGGCATCAGCTACCACGCCCGGTCGCTTCGAAGTATTTTTGTGCAAATTTTTTTGGGCCTTCATTCTTTTAACAATTTTCCTATTAATGGACATTTGAGTTGTTTCTGGTTTTTGCTATGACAAATGGTGGCGCTGGGAACATCCTTGATGATCCTGTCTTCTTGGCCCAGCTCAGACGTTCCCTCAGCCCCCAGGTGCACAGGGCCCACCTGGACAAAGGACAGCGTCTGATCCACACACTACCGGAGTAGGAAGGGGCTGAGGCCTGCCCTCTCCCCCTAGGGGAGGAGCAGAATGCTGAGCCCAACAGCTGATGCATGCGTGGTGGCATTTGGGGCTGTGAGATGCCAGTGGTGGGCTCATCTTGTTACCCCTCACATCATGCCATGCCTCTAACTGCCCACTGTCTCCGGTTCTTGCCCAGGGCAGCCTCAGAGGAGGAATTTTGAGGATCTGAGGGTGGATATGGCACCACTGGCTGCAAACCACGTTGGTCTGAGGGGAGCTTGGGGCTTGCCTGGGACGTCCACGATGGGCACCCTCCAAGGTCACAGCCAGGGTAAAAAGCAGGCAGTTCACCTTCTCTGAGTGCTTGCTTGGTGTCGGGCACTGTGCTGGGGCATTTGGATACAATTTTACTTCAAGCCTGGGTAGTAGCAATGATTCCATTTATAGGCACTGGTAATGCGGCCCAGAGAGGTGAGGTGACTTGTCCCAGGTTACACAGCTGCTTTGCCTGACTGCGCAGCCCAAGTCTTCCCATCTTCCTTGGTTGCCTCCCTTTGGCCTTTGGCCCCCCCCCACTGAAGCCAGGTTTAGAGCCCCACAGGCCTCTTGCCACCCTGGCGGCTGTTGGGGGAAGCGGTTAGCGGTGACGGACCGTCTAGGACCCTTGGGCTGCCCGGGCTCCTCCCATCGTGGTGTCACTTGGCATAGCAAGAAGCATCCCCCAGGATCTGGACTGGTGTTGGGGTGGTGTGGGGCCCAGGTAGAGTTGGGCCAGCAGGTCCAAGTCCGGCTTTGGGGTCAAAAGGCAAGGAGAATGGCCAGAGACCCTGTTGGTGGGGTGTGAAAAGTGAAGGCCCTTCCTTGATTCTCCATGTTAGGGTCTAGGGCTTTTTTCAGATTTTCCAAAGTATCTGGGACCCTAAAAGAGGTTCTAACTCTGTGGACTAAGGCATATTCTCTGGTGCAGGGAGAAGATGGTTCAGACTGCACCTCTACCCTAACTCAGCACGCACAGCTGTACTGTCAGGGGTTGCAAACCGATATCTCTCAGGGCCTTCCTGGAAGGTGCAGCTGGACTTCCTTTGTACTCCAGGGGAGCATCCCGGGAGGCCCAGGTCGGGGCTGCTGGAGGGTCCCTGGGCTCTGGGGGACAGAAGAACAGGTGAGCTGGAAGCTGTTTTGGGGAGCAGGAGGTATGAGGGCAGTTGGAGGGTGGCACAAGGGCAAGTCTGTTTCTCTTTTCCACCAATGACACTTGGCAGGGAGGAAGAATCCAGATGTGGCTCACTGGGCTCTGTGGATCTGTCACTGGAACAGCTGTCCAGGCTTTGGGGCCCCCGACACCCCTGCTGCTCTCCCTCAGGCCCCAGATCTGCTTGGGCCCCCAGTGGGCAACCGCTCTGTGCTGGCCCACCACAGGGAAATCTTCTGGTGGAGGTAAGCTCTGCCCTTTTCTCACAGAGCCCTGGCCAGGCCTGGCAGACAAATTCCAGGCCAAGCCATAGGATTTGGACACTGGGGCTACAGGAGTTCAAGAAAGAGGAATAAAGAAGCAGCCCTGAGTATCAGTCAGTGAATGTGGCCTGACATTGGCAGATGGCTTTAGCACAGGCTTCCTGGAGGAGGAGGAGGGAGACTGCACTGAACGGGTTTCTGAAGCTCGTGCCCTGATGCCAAGCATACCACCACATCACTTATAGGATGTGCAACTATAAACAAGCGAATTTGCCGCTTTGCTCCACAGTCTCCTTGTCTATGAAATGGGAGTAATAATAGATTCGAACCCAGAGGGCTGTTGGGAGGATTCCAGACTTTTATAGTGGTGCCTGGTGAAAAGCAATTGCTCAGCCAAGATGAGCCACTGGGTTGCTATTTCCATCACTGTGATCAGGGGATGGGACGAATAGGAAACGGTGGAGAAAGGAGGGGCAGGCGGCCTAGGTGGCTGCCGAGGTGGGACTAACAGCACCAAGACTGGAGGAATCTCCTCCACCTCTCCCAGCACAAGGAGGGAAGCACAGGCTTTGAAGTTGCTGAATTATCTAGGGCCCTGCCCCAGCACCCATACTCTGGGGACCAAACTTTGCCTGCTTTTAGCCCCAAGTTCTCTAATGACTAATGCCATCGGTTCTAGGTATGGTGAAGGGATTGGGAAAGATGTCTGGGGCCCAGGGCGGAGTAGGAAGTAAGTGCATGTTTGCCTATTGTGACTGTGCAGAAGACCACCTCTTCAAGCAGGTGACGGGTGGGTGCATCAGGCTGAGTCGGTCCACGGAGCCTCAAGAGGCAGGACAGGTCCTTTCCAGCTTTGGGCCTCTCTTTTCCTCATCTGTGCAATGGGAAGGTGTGGCTGGACCAGGTGACCAGAAAGGCCCAGCTGTGAGTGGCTGTCCCTGGGCTGGCAGTCCAGGGCAGGAGCCAGAAGTGGAGGATGGGGGGGCGAGCCTGCCTTTGAAGAGGGCCCGCCAGAGTGGAAGGGTGGGCAGAAGGCTGGGATAGGGCAGAACCTGTCCCTCCCTTCTTGCTGCCTGGTAGATGACAGCTCCTCCACTCCCTGAACAAGGCAAGGCTGACTGACGAGAAGGCTGCAGAGCCAGGCTGTCAGCAAGTGCCCCCTGCCACCTTTGCGTGACTAATTTGCATAACATTTGCACAAATCTGCATAATTTAGGAACCAGCTAGTGCTCATCTCGGGTAGTACAATTGGCTGTGATTTTGAGCTTTGAAGTGGCCCTTTCTTCTCCTGCCCACAGCCCCTCCTACCTTCCTTTGCTCTGAGTCTGGCCCGTCAACCTGTTGTCTGCCTACCTCTCTGGGGCTGGTGGATGGGCCTCCCAGGCTTTCTTGGGTCCCCAGAGAGAGCCCTTCTGCAGCTGCTGAGTGGAGTTGCCTGAGAACTGTGACACTGGTCTCCGTGCAACCCTCCAAGGGGCCATCACGAAGGAGATTTGAGGACGCTGAGAAAGCTCTACGTGGTTCATCAGGAGTAGGTGAGGCCAGAGTGACCAAAGCCTCTTTTCTGACAGGGCACGAGGAGGCAGGTGTCTGGGCTCCCACGAGGCTTTGCACTTGATGCTGGTAAGGCTGGGATAGTGCCCTGAGGATCAAGGCGCAGGACAGGGCACAGACTATGACTGCCTTGTTAAGCAGCTGCCCCCAAGGGAACCAACTCACAGTTACTGTCAGTCCAGGTGGATGTCCCTACAGCAGTGCCACAGTGCTCTGTCCCTGCTCTTTCAACATTTTTGCTCTGTCTCTGCCCTTTCAACATTTTTATTCTTAGGTTAGTTAAGGCTTTCTTGGGTACAAGTAGCATGAACTCCAAGTGGTTTTAAGCAAAATAAAAAAAGAGGATTTACTCTCTAATGTAACTGAGAAATCCAGGGGTATATGGACTTCAGGCACAGCTGGATCTAGAGGCTCAAACACTAGCATGAGGACATTGTCTCTCTCTGTCTTTTCTACCCTGCTTTCCTCAGTGGTGGCTTAAACTGGCTCCCTCCCTGCCATGGCCCCTGGAAATGCTAGTGTTATGTCCTACTGGCTCTAAGTCCAGGAGAATCAGAACATCTTCCCACCAGCTCCAGCTAAAATCCAGAATGCAGTGGTATTGATTTAGCTTGGGCCATGTGCCCAAAGCTGAACCAAGTGTTGTGATCAGAAGCATGTGTCCCTTTCAGTGGTCAAGCCCACGTCACATGCCGACCCTTGGGGCATGGGAGGAGTCAGCCCCACTACAAGGATTGAGGGAAGGGGGAGGTTCCTTGGGGAATATTAGGGACTCCTCCCAGAAGACAAGGAAGTGGAGAACTGAGCAGGCAACCCCGGCTGCCCACGCAGGGCCTTCCTTGGATGAATCTGTGGGTACCAACTCCAAACACGGGGATCTGGAGGTTCGGAAGGGAGAGGTTTGTGAGGACTGATGAGTTTATGGATGGGGACCCATAGTGGGTGCCTGGCGATGGGAACTTTCTTCCTTCTGTGAACAAAGGCAGGGCTTGGGTGGGATTTGAACCCAGCTCCACAGTTCCTGGGCACTTGGTGGGGCAGGGTGCTATGTCTCCCAGTGATACAGAGCCCTGAGCCACCCGCCTGTAAAAAATGAAGACAATGAGCAGAAGGGATGGTGGTGGCCACTGGTATAAGGAAGGGGAGGTGCTGGAGTTGAGCTCTGAAGGAAGGTAGGCAGGGCACCCTGAGTTTCCTTCCAACAAACCTGAGTGAGCCAGGCCCTTTTTTTAAACAGGGAGGCTGAGAGGAAGGGAGTCATTGCAGACACAAGAAACCCCACTTTAGCAGAATCCCTCACCAACTGCCCGGCCCCTCCATCCCATCCCATCCTATTGGAGGCCAGAACTGCTGAGTCTGCGTTCCCGCCTCCCACCTCCAACAAGCTCAGCACTTTCCCTGCTCACTCAGGTCCCTGGCTGCCCGGTCCAGGATTGAGGCTGCAGCTCAGGCCTGGAGTTCCCTGCCCTGCCCACACCCTGTGCTGCCCGGCTTCATGTGGGGCCCGCAGAGCCAGGCTCCTCCTCATTGAGATTCTGCCCCAGGGAAGGGCCAACACTTACCAGGCACTCACGATAAGCCAGGTGCCGGGCTAAGTGCTTTCACTTGTTAATTAACAACTCGACGAGAAAGATATGATTATCTTCCTCCCTGCTTTACAAATGAGCAGGCTGAGACCCAGAGAGCTTGAGCAACTTGCTTAAAGTGGCACAACTAGCAAATGGCAGTGGGGTGTGAACCCAAAACGGCAGACCCTGGGTTCTTTACGTTGCAGCCTGTCCCTTCCTCTCCCTGTGCCTCAGTTCTGCCATCTGTTCAATGGGCAGAATATCACCTGTGTGCCATGCTGCCAGAGGTATGGGAGAACTGAATAAAATTTTAGAAGACAGGGCTTCAGCAAATGTCCTCTAAGCCAGAGCCCTTGTCCTCACTGTCAGGGAGGAGCAGGGGGAGGCTGGAGCCCACAGCCCGCAAAGACTCGGGCAGACAGAATGTGTGAAGGAACATGGTCAGCTGTGCCTCATGCTGGAGGAGGAGGAGGAGGAGGGGGAGGAGGGGGGACAAAGGGGAGGAGAAGGAGGAGGAGGAGGAGGAGGGGGAGGAGGGGGAGGAGGGGGAGGAGGACAGGCCTGTTGGGGTTGAGACTGAGGCCTTTGCTGAGTGGTGGAGGTGAGTGGAAGGCAGCTGTCCAGGCTGCAAGGAGCAGGCTCATGGTAACCATGTGTGGAGGATTTCAGCTGGAAGGGGAGAAAGGAAGGAGGGAGGATGGAATAGAGTGAGGAGAGGGCTTTCTGATGCCAGAGGAAATAAGGCATGCTTGGGTCAGAGCAGGAGCCACCCAGAGAGGGAAAGGGGACACCTCCTCATCTTCCAGTCACACAGCCCCTGCTGGTAGCTCTATGACCATTAACCATTGCCTGCTCGCCATGGCCCCTGCAGTACTCATGTTGTACCCATTTTACAGAGGAGAAAATAGAGGCTCAGAGAAGCAAGCCCCGCTGGTTCTCCCAGCCTGGGGGTGCTTGGTCTAGAGTTCACAGGTTCTGCTCTCTGCCTGCCCACCTGCTCTCTGTGATTAGAGAAGTATAGGTAGAGGTCTTATTTTTTGTACATTGTCACACTGTTCTCCCAGAGCTTGGCCATTGAGCCCTCCTTTGTGGGCTCTCAGGGCAGCAGGAAAGCCCACTTGGGTCATCACAGCCTCATATGTGACTGGTGTTCCCATAGCCCCTGCCTTCCCACAGAGAAAGAGTCAAGCTCAGGCTCAGAAACATTCTAGCAGTTATTGCTGTCTCCAAGATGACAAAATGCTTCTGAGGGTGGTGCTCTCTCCAGCTCTCAGGATGTGCACGCAGAGGCTGGTGCTGTCTGGGCCTGGGCTAGTGTGATTGGGATCGCTGCCCTGCATGTAAGGTGTCCTGGCCCCCTCCGATGTCCTTCCCAACTCTTAAGGAATTCCATGCCTAATAGTGGAATTTCTGGCAGGCCAGGTGATCAGAGTGGGGGTGTGTGTGTGGGTGGGTGTGTGTGTGTGTGTGTGTGTGTGTGTGTGTGTGTAGGTATCCTCTCAGAGCCCCTCCAACCTCACTGTGTGGTGGGCTGCCTCCTCTCTCTATGTGCCTCTCCCTGCCCCAAGTTCTCCCTGGACATGGGATGGGCAGATCCTCATAGAGACAGCCAATACTCCCTTGTGGGTGACCACAGCAGCTGCCCAGAAGAAGAGAGGGAGAGAGAAACCAGGGCCTGGGCGTGGAGCAGTGAGTCGGCCTCCCCCTCTAGGCCATGCAGCTGGAGCCACGTGATGCTCATTTGTGCAGGTGGGCTCCTGCAGCCACTGGGTGTCCGTAGGAAGCTGCTAATCCCATCTCATGCCTGTTCTCTCCTGGGGGCCAGCTTCCGGAAGATCAGCCTGCCCACTCTCAGGAGACATTTGGGGTGCTTCCTGGCTTTGCCAACTGATTCCAGGCCCCCTGTGGCTGTGTGAATTTCCTTCCAAGTCCTTGCTTCCACAGATGCCAGCTTGCAGTCCGACTGGTGGTTACCCAGCAACACGGCAAATATTTGGGCCAGCCAGGCTGGTCCATGCCCCCATCCTCGATTTAGTGAGACCCTAGAAGCATGCAACCTTGCCAGCTTTGCCTACTTTGAAAATATCTGGGCACTTAGTAAAAATAACTCCACTCAGCAAAAACCTTTCCACTGACCCCTTACTCCAGGGCTTTCTATCTGGAGACCTGGATGGGTAAGTGGGGGACTGGCAGAGATAGAGGGAGGAGGGCGAGAAGGCTGCAGGGGCCAGTGGAACGAGGAAGCAAGAGCTGAGGGGTGAGAAGGCCCAGGTTTAGACCCGGCTCCCAAACCTCTGATGGGTGGGAATGGCAGTCTGCACACACTGCTCAAGCAGGCGTGCCCCAACTGACCCTTGTTTCCCTGGCCCTCAGATCTGTTCTGCCCCAGGGCTCTGCCCCACATCTCAGTCCTGGGCCTGCAGCATCCCCACTTTATCCATCCCGCTAGAACCTGGCTCCTCCCTCCCCACTCAGGAAACATCTGTGTCCCAGTGGTCTTCACGCCACACCCCTTAACTCTTGCCCCCCTCCAGCACCCCATCTCTCACCTGGAGGCCTTAATGGTCCTCTTGGCTCCTCCAATTCACCCTGCACACTGAACCCAGAGCCTGCTCTACAATGCAAACCTGCTGCCCCCTGACAACCTGTTTAGAATCCTCTAGGCTTTCCCGTGTCGCCTGCAAGCCCCCTAGCTGGGTACTTGGACCTGGCTACTCCCAGCGCGTTCTTGGGGATGCTCAGGTTAGGCCAGCTCTTCTGGCATTCCTGGCCTGGCCCCCGTCAGTCCCTCCAACACTGAGCAGTGATTTTACCTTCACTGATCTGTCTCACACCATCCAGGCCCCGGCCCTAGTCCTGGTCCATGCACCACCACTAAGGAGCTCCTCCTGGCAGGGACCAGGGCTGCCAGCCCGCACAGCGCCTTTGCGAGAATTAGAGACACCCTTCTCCGGGTGGCCACAGCCTCACATTGTGGTGCAAGGCTTGGCAAGTGGAACATGGGCTAGATTTCAGCCCCTTCCCCCTCAGCTGGGCACGGTGATCCTGGAATGCACTTGTCTTGACTGTGTCCCTGGGGCTGGCTGGCACAGAGTGGGCACTCAAGGGAGTGGGCTGAGTTAAGGAAGAGTGAGCCCTGTCCCTCACAGGGGCCTCTTGTCTCGAACCTTCTGCCCCAGCTGGTCACAGCCCCCACAGCGGGTTTCAGTTTTCTTCTTTGTCTTGGGTGCTTTCAGCTGTGTCTGTGGCAACAGGGCACTCACATGGATGGGGCTTCCGTGGCACCTGGCTGGGTCCAGCTGGCGCTCTGTCTGGCCGCGAGCGTGCTCATTTCCCCAGGGACTGTACTGATTTCACTCCTGCTCTTGGTGACACTGTACAAACGAAAACCACTGTGGGGGGCTGGGCACGGTGGCTCACGCTTGTAATCCCAGCACTTTGGGAGGCCGAGATGGGAGGATCTCTTGGGCTCAGGCATTCAAGACCAGCTTGAGCAGCACAGTGAGACCAGGTCTCTAAAAATAAAATTATATTGAATTTAAAAACCACGGTTGCAACTGACAAGCTGGGGTGTCCCAGATAGGGAGGGCCTGGAAACAAGAGCCAGGAGAGGTGGCTGGAACCTGGGACAGGGAGGGGCAGATGCCGAGGCGGGGCTGCCATGCACTCCTGGGGCCTGGGGCCTGCTCAGCCTCACCCCCGCCCCAATCCTTCCCTGCATCAGGCTGTGGCTGCCTCTGGGGATTTTCCTGAGAAGAGTCAAAAACTGGCATGTCCATCCTGTCTCAGGCGGGGAGCAGGTACCAGGCTCACTGGGGCTGGGAAAGGCACAACAAGCCCCCATGCAGTCCAGCCTCTGGCGGGGAGAAGGCTAACCCCGCGAGGCTCTGTCACACTTGGAGAAAAGCACAAGTCCTCACGGCAGCCTACATGGTCATATTGGTTCGGCCCCCTCTCCTCTCTAACCTGTGGATTCATGCTCCCCCCACCCCCAGCTCACACTGCTTCCCCCATGCTGGCCTTGTCAATGTTCCTTCTGCACGCCAGGCACGAGCCCACCTCAGGGCCTCTGCACTTGACGTTCCTGTGGCCTCAGATCCTCTTAGCTCAGGCCCCCCAGGACTCATGGCTTCACCCTCTTTGCATCCATACTCAAGGACCACCTTCTCAGTGGGGCCTTCCTTGACCACTTCTTTAAATTACAGCCCCTCCCTAGCACCCCCAAGTCCCTGCTGAATTGTTTTCCATAGCACCTATCACCATCTCAAATACAATTTATGGGTGGGGATGATGGCTTATGCCTGTAATCCCAGCACTTTGGGAAGCTGAGGTGGGAAGATCTCTTGAGGCCAGGAGGTCCAGGCTGCAGTGACCTGTGATTGCACCACTGCACTCCAGCCTGGGCAGCAGAGTGAGACCCTGCCACTTATTTCCTTTGGTGTTGGTTTCCCCTCTACAATGTAAGCCCCACGAGGTCAGAGACTTTTCATTGCTCTATCCCCAGTGCATAGGAGAGTAGGTAGAATGAATGAGAGCTTATAGAATAAACAAAGGAATGACTAAATTACAGTAGTAATAATAACAATAGCAGCTGTCATGTTTGGGCACCCAACTGTGCCAGGAACTTTGCATCTACTATTTCTTTGAATCCTCTCATGCTTCCTATGGTGAGAAAACTCAGGCTCAAGAGGTGAAATGACTTTCCCAAGGTCGCCCGGCCAGTGGGGGACTGAGCCAGGCTAGTTGTACCACACGTCCTGGAATGTACCCACGACATGGCTGCTAACAGCAGAAAGGGGCTGCCTCCAAGGCCTGCCCTCAGCTATCGCCATCTGGAGACTGTTGGCTTTGGCCCTGAGACCCCAGTGCACCCCCAGACCTTGACATTCCTGACCCAGCGATGGACCAGAGGCTTGGACTGGGAGAGATATATGAGTATCCACCCTTTGCTCCTAAAGCCATGGACCCGCACTGTTCTCTGTCCTGTGCCAGGCCCCCTGCCAGGGCCATCCGACATCTTCTCACGGCTGGCCCATGTCAATGTTTCTACTTGCAGCTTCCCAAGAGTATGACTTAAAAGGCATGGCTTTTAACCTACCTGCTGCCCGGCCTGTCCCCTACCGACCATTTCAGCAGCACATGAATTATTTTCCAACTCAACCTCTTTCTAAATCTACTTGTCACTAGCTCTTCTCCTATTAGCCCCCCAGCCACTCAATCTCCACCATTCTCTGCCATCACCTCCTCCAGCAGGGTCCCCAGGGAATGTTGTATATGAAATTATTTTGTGAAACCCAATAAAAATTTTAATCAGGTCAACATCATTACAGGAAAAGGAAATGATGGATCTTCTCTGATGCAGAACAAATATGGAGAAGAACAACAGCCCACCAACCCGGCAATCCATGCCCTTGTGAGCACTCGCATCCACGCATGCACTGCCCCGACTGTCGCGCGTGGGTGCCCTGCACTTGCACACACCCGTGCATGCCCATGGGGTTTTGCACATCATTGAACAAGCCCATGCCACCCTCTAGGTTCTAGTTTTGTCATCTGTACAATGGAGGCTTGATTGCTGAACAAGTCTCTCCTGCCAGCAGGTGAGACTCCGTAGCCTGGTGCCTGCTGGCAGCTGTGCCCTTAGTCACTCTTTGCCGCCCACTGCTGAGAGATGTTATCTCAGAGTATAGGGAATTCCTGTGTAACGCCCTAGCCCCTGCCCCGGCCCACCCCTAACACTTGTGAGGTGTGGGGTAATGGTACCAGTGGAGGCCCATATATCATGTGTCTAGATATTTAAAGGTTATCAATCAAGCCAACGAAGTGTTAAATAAAACACGTTCTGGGCTCCTCCCTTGCCAAGCAGCAACCTGGAAGGCCAGGCTCAGCTATGGAATTGTCGGGAAAAACTGGCCCTCAGATCCCAGCCCCAGGCCCTGGCCCAGCCCCTCCCCTATTACCCTACCCTGAGCTCTGTGCCACCCTTAAAAGGACCTTGTTCACATATGTGGGGACAGACACCCCAGCTGGCAAGGCCAAGCTCTGCCCACTCCCTCGCCGCTGCACGCGCCCCCAGGACACCCCTCAGGATTTGAGTGTGCACATTGGCGAGCCGAGGGAAGAAGCCCGTTTTGGCAGAGTTCCAGGGTCCTCTAAAGTGGGGGGCTCAGGCAGGGGCCTGTCTCACCTGGATTGAGGGTGGCTGACCACCCCCACGCCATGGGGGTGAGTGGAGGAGAAGCAGCAGAGGTCACCCCCGGGTCCTGACAAGGCCTGGGCCTCCCACCCAGCAGCCAGCCTTTAGTCCCCTCTTCACCTGGACCTCTCTCCACGGTCTTCTTCTGTGGCAAGCGTGCAGCCGCATTTAAGGGTTGTGTGCCAGGAAGACGTGACAGGAGCACAGACATGCCCCAGAGTGGGCTGGAAGTTTCTCTGCACCTGCCCAGTGCTGTGAGCTTCCTCCTTCAGGGATGTGGGTGGGGATGCAGGTGGAGAGGGACACCAGCCAGGGCACTCATGTTGGGGAGAGGACCAGGTCAGTGCAGCGGGAGGACCCCTCACCACTCTCTGGGGGGCTCTGTGGGTGCTCTCAGAGCCCTGCCCCAAGGATACCTGAGGCTACCAGAAACCCCAATTAGTGTCTTGCAGATCCTGGAAGACAAATCCACAACCCATTAGTGCCACTATTCGTCTCTTGCAAGGGGAGCCCTGAACGCAATTGAGGGGAGACAGCCTCGCTCTGATTCGTTTTCCACCCATAAAAGGGGCCGTGACAATGGCTGTGCTGGGGATCCTAGGCCAGTTGCAGGGGGCTGGCACCGCTGGTGTGAATAGAGTGGGGACAGAGAAGGTAAGCCCCCACCAGCCTGGCTCCCCACTCTCCAGCCCGGCCCCCACTCCTCCTGGCTGGAATCCAGGAAGCTGCATAAACTCCACTGTCTGGCTCTCACCCTTCTGATATTTACAGAAGCCTCTCCCTCCTGTCCTTCCAGATGACATCTGAGCCTCCATCTGGGCCAGCAGCGGAGTCTCGAGGGCAGGGCCAGGAAGCTGCTTGGCCTGACTCCCTCTCAGGGGACCCACAGGCCGATGTGGAGGGGAAGTAGAATAGAGCCAGAGGGCTTGTGGGGGAGGCTCCCACTCCATGGAGTCTCTCCTGGGCTCCTCCCCAGCCTCCCAGGTAAGGGGGCGCTGACCCCTCAGCAGACCTGCCATAATCTCCTTGGCTTCTCAACAGGAGGTTTCTTCTGCAGTCGGGGCCCAGGATTGCTCCATGTTCTGCAGTCTACCTCTCCTCCTCCCTGACCTTCCTGGCTTTGAAGCTGTGGCCTCTCTGACAATCAGGATTTGGGATGGGGAGGGGACAGGGCTTGCTCTCTACAGGCCCCCAGACTCCCGGGTAACACCTTGCAGGCCTCTCTGCCTATGTGCCATGGTCTTCCCCATGTTTGTCTCCCCCAAGCTCGTATGTTGAGACTTAATCCCCAGCGCAAGAGTATTAAGAGGTGGGACCTTTAGGAGGTGATTAGGTCATGATGGCAGAGCCTCACAAGTGAGATTAGTGCCCTTTAAAGAAAGGCCCAAGGAAGCTTGTTTGCTCCTTCCACCATGTGAGGACACCATGAGAAGGGGCTATTTATGAGGAACGGGCCCTCACCAGACACTGAATCTGCCAGCACCTTGATCTTGGACCTCCCAGCCTCCAGAGCTGTGAGCAATAAATGTCTCTTGTTTGTAAGTCGCCTAGTCTAAGGTATTTGGCTACAGCAGCCCTGATGGGCTAAGACACCATGCATGAACAGTGGTACCAGAGTAATGGCACTACTGGTGCAAGGAGAGGCCCAGGAGGAACTGTACTCCCTAAGAGGACCAGGTAACCATCTTAGGGCTTGGGAATAAGCACGGAAGAATAATCACCGATGTCTTTGTTTAAAGGCCTGGGCCTCTAATGTAGACTGTGGCTTAGGCAGTCATCAATGACCCTACCAATGGATTTTCTTTTCCCAAAGCCCCAAAATGGCCTTGAAAAGTCAACAATCTTGCCAAAGAAGGAAGCACATCTTTATTGAGCTCCCACTATGTGCTGTGCACTGTGCTACTATTATCTCATTTAAAGTTCAAAATAACCTTTTAGGGGAGTTGCTATTGTCTCTATTTTGTAGGTGAGGAGATCAAGGCTCAGAGGTTATGTGACGTTTCGACAATCACTGTGTGGCGGGTGCTGGAGGGCCCTGCCAGTGCCCCCATTAGTCCTTTGATTGCTCACACCACAGCTTCCCCCTGCAAGTAACTGCAGTTCCTGCTGAAGGGCTACCTCTGGCCCCTGAAGGAGGGGAGGGAAGAGACCCTGGGGAAAACCAACCAGGCAAAGGAGAAAGCAGGTGCCCAGGCCCCGGTGGGCTCATGGCAGCAGTCTGGGGACTAGAGTAGAGGGAGCTGGGAAGTGTCACGAGGAGCCGTTGAAGAAGAAACGGGGTCTCACGGTCATGGGAGGACTTTGGCTTTTCCTGAGCCAAGTGGGAGCCACTCGCGGTTTTGGGGAGAGGAGTGATGGAACCTGATTTGTTTTAACAGATTGCTCTGCACTGTGGGAAAGAGACAGGAGTGGAGGCAGGGAGACTATGAGGAGGCTGCTGTAATAACCTTGGTGAGAGATGATGGCGGTCCAGGTGGGAAGTTGAAAGCGGAGGACCAGGTGATGACTGCTGGTAGCGAGGTGATTCTGGGTCACACGTGGACACGTCATCACGTCATCAAAGCGTCACCTGGTTAGAACATTACTCTGTTTTCAGTTGGTTTCAAGCCTTCTGGAAACATTGAGAACGTCTCTAGTTGGTGCTGGTAGGCCTTCAACACCTCCAACTTTTGCAAACCTTCTCACCTTAACCAAAAATGACCAGACACTCAAAGACTCCTGGCTTCTCTGTCCAGTTAATATTTTAGAATGTGGTTTTGTTTCTATTACTTTTGTTGTCTTTGGCTTTACATTGCCTTCTATTTGTGAAAATTGAGACCGGGTTTTGGGTACTAAGATAAAAGTGCCTTTTAAAATAAACTTTCTAGATAAATAAGTTGATTTAAAGAATAATATAGATCGGCCGGGCAAGGTGGCTCACACCTGTAATTCCAGCACGTTGGGAGGCTGGGGTGGGCGGATCACAAGGTCAGGAGATCAAGACTAGCCTGGCCAATATGGTGAAACCCCGCCTCTACTAAAAATACAAAAATTAGCCAGGCATGGTGGTACATGCCTGTAGTCCCAGCTACTCAGGAGGCTGAGGCAGAAGAATCACTTGAACTCGGGAGGTGGAGGATGCTGTGAGCTGAGATTGCACCACTGCACTCCAGCTTGGCGACAGAGCGAGACACCGCCTCCAAAAAAAAAAAAAAAAAAAAGAAGAATATAGATTGCGTGATGGTTTGGCAAAAATCATGAGGTGGGCCTTGAATGACTGCAGTTTGGGAATCTCTGGGCTAAAGTGGGGGGCTCGTTTTCAGCTGCACATGACGCCCATGCCTCCCAGACGTTGATGTGCTAAGGCCCTAGGGCTCTCAGCGATGCTGTGTGCTTCCCAGGGTCTACAGGCACCTACTGGCCCTTGAATCTGAAAATCACCTCCACACACCAACCCTGCTCCATTGACCCCTCCTGTCATCCTGCCTGCTCTGGTAACTACAGGTGCTATTTCAGAGGCAGCTGAAAGATTAATTAAGAGCTGGGAGATAGGGCTCCAGGCCAGACAAGGCTGGCTCCAAAAGCAGGGGCTAGATCCCCTGGCTATGCCTTTGGAACAGGAGCCGAAGAGCCTTTGCCACCTAGTCCAAAGGAGGGTCCTGGCGAGGGTGGGAGGGGAGGAGGCTGGGGAGGACTATAATCACCATGGCTGTCACGCCCCTGAGCCAGCCTCCCACTCTTACCTGCCCCTTGGGAGCTGAACTGTCGTCACATTTTCTTAGCTCTCTCTTCAATCTCAACATGCCCTTTCTCCACCTGCAGCACATAGATTATCCTTAAAGGTTGGCGTGAGCTAGGAGGGAGGGAGGTCAGGAGGGGAGCAGCCTGCAGGGACGTCCCCAGAAAAGAGGTTTCCTTTGGCCCTGGTAGTTTTGTGGTGGCTCCAATCAAGAAAGATGGATCTGCCCAGTCCCCTACCCAGCTCAGGGCTGGCTGGGGCCCTCTTGCCCTGCTCAGTACAAGTACGGTCCAGCCAGATCAGCCTAGCCTGGGGCTGGTCATTCTGAGCAGGGTCATTGTCACAGCTCTGGCCCCACTGCCCTACACATACATTCTGTGCCGTTTGCTCACTGAGGTCCCATTCTGGCCACTCTCCCACTGGGCGCTTGCACTGGAGCCCGAAGGCCTACAGGTCTGGATTCAGGAAGAGTGCACTGAGCTGAGCTCCTATACTCCAAGCAAGGTTCCGGGTGCTTCCACAGATAGCATCCTTTTATTTTTTTTATTTTATTTTATTTTATTGAGATTTAGTCTCGCTCTGTCGCCCAGGCTGGAGTGCAGTGGCGCGATCTCGGCTCACTGCAAGCTCCACCTCCCGGGTTCACGCTATTCTCCTGCCTCAGCCTCTCCGAGTAGCTGAGACTACAGGCGCCCGCCACCACGCCCGGCTAATTTTTTGTATTTTTAGTAGAGACGGGGTTTCACCGTGGTCTCGATCTCCTGACCTCGTGATCCGCCCGCCTCGGCCTCCCAAAGTGCTGGGATTACAAGCGTGAGCCACCGCGCCCGGCAGCATCCTTTTAAAAAGACTCTTCCAGGACTGTGTCAGCATCTCCACTGGAATCTGACCAGGCCAGAGAAGATCAAAGTGGCCTGGTCAGACTGCTGCTGCCTGCTTCCGGGCTAATGTCCCTGGGCCCAGCCCCCGGCCTCCCTCAGGGTCAAAGTCCCAGGGTGGTGTGTAGGTTCTGGTCCTGGATCCCTTGATGGAATCCACCTGGGATGCCCACATCCCAGAAGGGCCAGGAGGACAGAGGACACACGGCTTCTCAGGTGCCCTTACTTGGCACTTAGGCGCCCAGCTGCCTGCCCAGGGGCACCCCCGTTGACTCCTCTCCAGCTGCCTGAGCTCCCCCCATGCCTGCCCCTCCAGCTGAGACCCATTTCTAGCCCTGGCTCTACCATCCACTTACTACATTACCTGGGGACGGGGAGGAGTGGGGATGGACCCTGGACAGATGTGTCCACTGAGAAACCCCAGGCTGGCTGGCCTGGCCTCCCCCACCTAATTCTAGTCTTTGTCTGGGGGCAGCTCAGGCTGGTTACTGAGGTCCTGGATGGCTCACTGGAATGTGTCTTAACCAGATTTTGTAAACTACATGGGGAAGGAGGGGTACTGTTCCTTCCTGGCCCCAGAACTTGACCTTTGAGGCTAGGTCAGCAGAGAGCAGGGCTGGTCAGGGAGGCTGTCCTGCCAGCTATGTGCCCTTCACTCTTGGAGAGTGGGTGCCTGGCTGCCAGCTTCTTCTGGGCACTGGCTGAAGGACCTCACTGCTCCTTTGCTGTCTTCTTCTGGGTTCGCTGGGAGACAATCTGTCACATTTCTAGGGGGTTTTGGAGCAGCCCTTCCTGGACATCAGGAATGACAAGGAGAATTTCCAGGAGCCCCCTCCTCTAAGGAATGTGGGTGTACCAAGGCCAAGAGGCTGGGCAGTGGGGTTGTGACAGGAAACTAAGCCCAGGACAGAGGGAGTGTGGGAGCTGGGGCATGAGCAGCTGTAGAGTCCTCACTACAGCACCCCAGGTCCCAGGGCTGAGAAGTCAGACATTCACAAAGGCACGTGTCAAAGGCGTGCAAAGGAAATAGGTCCCAACTACAGCCCATTTGGATGGGAAGTCCTGGGATGGCCCCGGGTCCAGGCAGATCACTTCAGCTACAGTTGAGCCCCCTGCAGAGGCAGCAGGGGAGAGAGAAGCAAGGGCAGCACGTTAGTCCAGCTCAGGTGGGAGCTCTTCAAACGAGACGTTTCTAAGGGACTGATGTACTTACACACTTTAGTTCCAGGCATCCTTGCAACACCTAAATTGGAAAGATCTAAGATGTGACAGCAATTCTGTTTGTTTTTTTTTTGAGACCGAGTCTCACTCTTGTCGCCCAGGCTGGAGTGCAGTGGCGTGATCTTAGCTCATTGCAACCTCCGCCTCCCAGGCTCAGGCGATTCTCCTGCCTCAGCCTTCCAAGCAGCTGGGATTACAGGCACGCGCCACCATGCCCAGATAACTTTTGTGTTTTTTTAGTAGAGACCGGGTTTCTCCATGTTGGCCAGGCTGGTCTTGAACTCCTGATCCCAGGTGATCCGCCTGCCTTGGCCTCCCAAAGTGCTGGGATCACAGGTGTGAACCACCACGCCTGGCCAGATGTGACGATAATTCTAAGGAGTGGAAGATTCCAAGAACAGATTGGAAGAGTACAAGAGTGAGGCTTCCCAACTCTTGAGGTCCCAGCGGCCCTGCCTTGCTGGCTTGTGCCTGGGGGTCGGCGGGGGGCGGGTGGGGGGGTGCACGGCGTACTTCCCTGGGCTTGATTCAGGGCATGGGGGCAGTCACCGTAAGATGTTGATTGTGTTGCCTTTGAGCTTCTGATGTTTCTGAAGGTGAAGCACTGATTTGTTTGGAAAGTGTGGCCTCTGCTTGCTGAAGGGACAGAGCCATTTTCCTCCTTTCCCTGGGCTGGGCCAGGCCAGGCCTGTTGGGAACTGGCCTTGGGCTTGTGCCAGACTCTGAGGGGGATTAAGGCAATAGCACGCTTGTTATGAGGAGCCATGAGCGACTCAGCCCAGGGCAGCTTTCCCTGCCTGCCAAGGGCGCAGGGGCAGGAGGGGTGAGGGGGCCTGGAAAGGGGGCACCTACTCTCTGCTCACCTGTGCCTGGGTTCTCAAACGCTCTGGGGAGAGGGCCAAGGCTGCCTCAGGCTTGGCTCCCTCTTCTCCCCTACAGAGACCCCCAAGTCTCGGAGCGGCATCTGCTGGGACAGGTAGGGACAGGGAGAGAAGAGTGAGCAAGGGATGGGGTTGCGAGGGGCTGGGCCTCCTCCTGCCTGCTCCCCCATCCCCCTTACCTGCCTAGACCCCCAAAGCCGGATTTTCCAGGCTCTAACTCCTGTGCTCTCCCCTCCCCAGAAACCCCCAAAGGTGGCAGGGAATGCACCTGCTACCTTACATTCTACCCTGAAGATTTTCTCCCACAGGTCCCCTGCTTGAGTGAGTTCAGAGTGCCCTGAAAGCAGGAATCCCAACTTCTCCTTTCCCAGAGCATTTTTAACAGAACACAGGGTGCTACTCTCTACAGCTGCATTGTCTAATAGGGGAGCCACCCGTATTAGACACATGTGGCTATGGAGCACTTAAAATATGCCTCATCTGAATCCAGATGGGTGGTGAATGTAAAATGCACAAATACGCCTGTAAACCCAGCACTTTGGGAGGCCAAGGCAGGCGGATCACCTGAGGTCAGGAGTTCGAAACCAGCCTGGCCAATGTGGTAAAACCTTATCTCTACTAAAAATACAAAAATTAGCTGGGAGTGGTGGAGGGCGCCTGTAATCCCAGCTACTCCGGAGGCTGAGGCAGGAGAATCGCTTGAACCCAGGAGGTGGAGATTGCAGTGAGCTGAGATTGCACCACTGCACTCCAGCCTGGGTGGCAGAGCGAGACGCCACCTCAAAAACAAGCAAACAAACAAACAAACAACCACAAATACGTCCTGGATCTCAGAAGTGCAGAACAATCAAACACATAAAAGATCTCATTAATAATATTTAATACCTATTGTTGAAACGATGATAGTTTGGATATACTGGGTTAAGTAAAATATATTTTAAAATTCATTGCACTTCTTTTTTTAATGTGGTTACCAGAAAGTTTAGCTTCCATATGTGCCTTTTGTGTGCGGCTCATGTTATATTTCTCTGGGCCTGTGTTGGTCTAAGGGCAGAGTTTCAGACTTCCCTGAACGCCGCGCTGCCTGCAGGATCACTGGGACCTTTCGGTGTTGATCCTGTGAACCCCGGCAGGAGTTTCTGCCTGTTTCCTGAGAGCAAGCTCTGGGGTGTGTGGAGGCCACGTGGCAGGTGTGGCAGAGCTGCCGGAGGAGGGGCTTGAGGGCTCTGCCCGCTCCTGGTGAGGGGGTGTCAAGGAGCCTGTGCCCTCCAAGGCAGCCCTTAGCGAGGTCCCAACATACTAGGGCCCTTGTGCATAATGGCTGTGGAGCAAGCAGGTCCAGAGTTCAAGTCCTAGCTCTGCTGTCAACTAGCAGGTGGCCCTTGGTGCTCTGTGCCTCAGTTTCCTCCTTTAAACTGCAGTTAACAGTAGTGCCTCCCTCATGGGGTTGTTGTGAGGATCAGATGGGTTAATGCATGTAGAGAAGTCAAAACGCCTCTGGCACACAGCAAGCGTTCAGCACACACAGCTGGCGGCATTGGTGAGCTTGTCTGGGTCACTCTAAGGAGGGAGGAGATAGGAGGTGGTGGCTGGGGCAGGCAGGCTTGAGTCTCAGTGTTTCCCGTTCACATGAGTGTGACCAGAGCCCTGGTGGCCCAGAGTCGGTGGGGGATCCAGTGAGCATGTGTCTTCTCCTGGAAAGCTGAGCGGAAGACTGGAGTCCTGTGCTGGCCTGGCCGGCTGGAGAAGGTGACCTTGAGGCCCAGCAGGCGGAGGCAGGCCACGCTGGTGAGGGGCTAATAGCTGGAGGACCCAGGAGCCTCGGCTCTGCCAGACCCTCTGAAAGCCTGGTCTTAGCACCGCTGGAAATTCTTAAGCTGGGATTTCAGTTTAATTACATATTGATTAAATGGAACAAATGCGTGGGGGCTCCAGGGAGCAGGCTCGGTGAGTGCCTGATGGAATTTCAATCCTGCTTTTACCCTGCCTCCCACTCACTTAGAGCCCTGGAGCTGTCCCTGCTGGGGAGGCCCTGACTCTGCATGGGCTCCGCGGGCACCACAGGCCCTGCCTTAAACAGAGGGGCAGCCGGTGGCCCTTGGCCACACAGAGCTGGGTTTGCTTGCCTGTCTCAGTGCCTAGCACACCCATCCACCTACCATCCCAAACCCAGATCAGGCCTGGAGAAAAGCCCATGACCTGGCCAAGGTCATGTCCAAGGTCAGAGGCAGATCTGGGACTTGTGCCCAAAGACAGTCCGATTCAACAAATATTTATCGGGTGCCTACTCTGCACGGGTTCTGCTCTAGGCACTGGGAAGTGAGTCAGCTGCGGTCCCTGTCCTTTTTCATGGAACCCTTGCGCTGACTGGGGGACCAGGATGGTCTTCCTGAGGAAATGACATCTGGCTTGAGGCTTAGGGGACAAGAGAAGGTAGCCAAGTAAAGGCAGGGAGGGAGGCAGAGGATGGGAAAAGCATTCCAAGGAGATGGAACAGCATGTGTGAAGACTCAGAGGCAAAGGGGGGCACTTTGGTGGGCCAGAGGAGGCTGGATCAGGGAGACTTAGGCAGGGTGTGGTGCGGTGGAGCTGGAGGCATGAGGTGAACCCATCACCAGGGGTGTACAGTGGACACAATGGGCATCACAACATCCTCCCCGCCCTTCCTCCAACAATGCAGTTTGGAAAACTGACTTCTGATCATGGGAGGCCATGCTGCCAAATTGGTGATTCTATTCCCTAACCAGTGATTGGTTCAGGAATAGGCATGTGACCCAATTCCGGCCAATGATAGGTAAGGAGGAATTACATCTTTGAGCTGCTGAATCAACCAGCCCTGAGGCCCACCTACTTGAGTATTCATGTTTTGTGAGCCAATACGTTTCTTTACGGTGTAAGCCAGTAGCACCTGGACGTTTTGTTACTTGCAGCCCAAAGCTTCCCGACTGATGCATCTGTGTAGACTGTGGTGAGGACTTTGGACTTCACCTTAAGAGCAATGGGGAGCCATTGAAGAATTTTAACATGAAAATATTTCTTTTTTTTTTTTTTTTTTTGAGGCAAAGTCTCGCTCTCGCCCAGGCTGGAGTGCAGTGGCGCGATCTCGGCTCACTGCAAGCTCCACCTCCTGGGTTCACACCATTCTCCTGCTTCAGCCTCCCAAGTAGCTGGGACTACAGGCGCCCGCTACCATGCCCGGCTAATTTTTTTTTGTATTTTTAGTAGAGACGGGGTTTCACCATGTTAGCCAGGATGGTCTCGATCTTCTGACCTCGTGATCTGCCCACCTCGGCCTCCCAAAGTGCTGGGATTACAGGCTTGAGCCACCGCACCCGGCCGAAAATATTTCTTTTAAAAAAATATCACTCTAGTCCGGATGTGGTGGCTCACACCTGTAATCCCAGCACTTTGGGAGGCTGAGGCAGGTGGGTTACTTGAGCTCAGGAGTTTAAGACCAGCCTGGTCAACGTGGTGAAATCCCATCTCTACAAAATACACAAAAATTAGCCAGGCATGGTGGCAGGCACCTGTAATCCCAGCTACTCAGGAGGCTGAGGCAGGAGAATTGCTTCAGCCCAGGAGGCAGAGGTTGCAGTGAGCCGAGATCACACCACTGCACTCCAGCCTATGTGACGGGATTGAAGCCCTGTCTCAAAAACAAAGCAAACAAAACAAAAATATTGCTCCAGGCTGGGCACGGTGACTTACGCCTGTAATCCCAACACTTTGGGAGGCTGAGGCGGGCGGATCACGAGGTCAGGAGATCGAGACCATCCTGGCTAACACGGTGAAACCCTGTCTCTACTAAAAATACAAAAAATTAGCCGGGCATGGCAGCGTGTGCCTGTAGTCTCAGCTACTTGGGAGGCTGAGGCAGGAGAATGGCGTGAACCCGGGAGGTGGAGCTTGCAGTGAGCCGAGATGGCACCACTGCACTCCAGCCTGGGCGACAGAGCGAAACTCCGTCTCAAAAAACAACAAAAAAAACAAAAATATTGCTCCAATGATATGAGTGTACTCAATATCACCAAACTGTACACTTAAAAATGGTTGAGCTAGTACATTGCACGTTGTGTGTATTTTACTACCATAAAAAAATTGAGAAAAAATATATCACTCTTGGTGTGAAGTCAAGAAGGAGGAAGGGGTGAAATCAGAGACACCAGCTGAGAGGAAGGGGCTGCCTAGTGGGGCAGTGAGCTCCCACTGAGAGGTGAATTAGAGGCTGGATGGGCATCTGTCAAGGGGCTGGAAAGACATCCTATGCCCTGGGCGGGTCCTGCGCGGGATGCCATCTGTCTGTTTTCGTCCACTGTAAGGTTCAACAGTGTGCAGACTTTTTCCTGCTTCCCTGGGAATTAAAGATCCTTGGTCCTGAATGAAGTTCCCAGACCTAGGGGGTTGCCCAGGAGTCAAAGGGACTCTTAAACAACACTCCCTGTCCCCCTTCTTTGTTTTATTTTCCCTCACGGCACTTACCAACTTCAAATATTTTATGTATTTTACTTACTTATCTTGTTTCTTATCTATTCCTCCTATGAAACCTGTGTTGTCCGATATTGTAGCCACTGGCTACATGTCTGATCACTTGAAATGCTGCTAGTCCCAGTGACGATATGCCGTAAGTATAAAATACTTTTGATAAATCTTCAAAATCTGGTTGTGATTTAGTACAAAAAAGTAAAATATCTTATTAATTTAAAAATATTACATACATGTTGAGAGGATAATATAGATATATTGGTTTAAATACATGATTTTACAAAAATTAATTCTCCTATTTAATTTTGCTTTTTTAATGTGGCTACTAGAAATTTAAAATTAAATATGTGGCTAGCATTATTTTTCTATTGGACAGCATTGCTCTAGAACAGGGGTTGGCAAACTGTGGGCCAGCTTCACACAGCAACCTGTTTCTGTGCAGCCCACAAACTAAGAATAGTTACTACATTCTTCTTTTTTTTTTTTTTTTTGGGAACCGAGTCTTGCTCTTCTGCCCAGGCTGGAGTGCAGTGGTAGGATCATGGCTCACTGCAGCCTCAGTCTCCTGTGCTCAGACAATCCTCTCACCTCAGCCTCCTGAGTAGCTAGGACTACAGGTGCCCACCGTCATGCCCGGCTAATATTTTTTTAGTTTTAGTAGAGATGGGGCCTCTGTATGGTGCCTAGACTGGTCTTGAACTCCTGGGTTCAAGCAATTCCCCCGCCTTGGCCTTTCAAAGTGCTGGGATTGCAGGCATCAGCCACCACGCCCAGCTAATTATTACATTCTGAAAAGGTTGTAAGAAAACAGACAAAGATAAATATGCAACCAAGGCCTTATGTAGCCTACAAAGCCTAAAATATTCACTATCTGGCCCTTTACAAAAAATATACACCACTTCTGTGTGAGATTACAAGATCGGCAAGGCAGGAACTTCTGTCAGTTTTGTTCTTCAAGATGTCCCCCATGCCTACAGCAGTAAGTGCACTGCTGGGCACAGAGTAGATGTTCAATAAACATTCAATGAATGAATGAATAAATGCATTGCCAAACCTTGCATGGCTGCCTTTTGTTCCTGCCCTAGCTGCTGCCTCCCCAGCCGGCCTGGCTGCTCCCGAGAGCAGAGATGTGCCTTTTCCTGTGAGCCCTGCCACAGAGTTGAACATTGGGTAGAGCCCATGGGCCGGGGGCAGAGGCAGGAACACACTCAGGGCAGCATGCTGCCTCCTCCCATCCTTCTAGAGGCCAAAGCCACCACTGTCCATTCCTGTTGCCAAGAGCCTTGGGGGTAGGGGAAGTAGACAGGAATTCACCACTCCTTAAACCAGAGAAGTCCAGATTCCTCTGAGGGACAGGGCTCTTGATGTACACAGGGAATCAGCCTCGGCCTGGGGAGGATGGGGTTTGGGTGGTTTATTCTTCAGTGTCCACTTCTTCTCTAGGGAGTCTGTCAGTGGCAGGCAAAGTGACTCAGAACCCCAGAGTCAGGCCCAGTGAACACTAGGTTCTGCCTGTCCCACATAGGGTTCTGTGGCTTTGACGGATTAGAAGTCAGGACTTGGCCATCATGATTACATGCTTTAAAAAAAATATGAGTTTTCTTTTTTGTTTTGGGTTTTTTAAGGTGGTGGGGGGGCTACTTTGTGTTTAGGTTTTACATCCTTTGCAATAAAGTTCCACCCGTCCAGCTTGTGCCATGAAAAACAGGGAAAGGACTTCAGTGGCTTTGCCTTGTCTATACATAGGCCAGAGAGAAAAAAGGAAGAGGGCCGGGTGCCTGTGGTCCCAGTACTTTGGGAGGCCGAGGTGGGAGGATCACCTGAGGTCAGGAGTTTGAGACCAGCCTGGCCAACATGGAGAAATCCCGTGTCTACTAAAAATACAAAAATTAGCTGGGCGTGGTGGTGGGTGTCTGTAATTCCAGCTACCTGGGAGGCTGAGGCAGGAGAATGGCTTGAACCCAGGAGGTGCAGGCTGCAGTGAGCCGAGATCATCCCATGGCACTCTAGCCTAAGGGATAGAGTGAGACTCTGTCTCAAAAACAAACAAACAAACAAACAAACAACAAAAAAAAGAAAGAGAAAATGTGTTTCCCTTGCTGGGTATCAGAAATTATGGTGCAAAACCCCCAAGAGGTGCCCCAACCACGGGTGGGGTATTGATCCCTCCCACAAGGGAGGCTTGCTCATGTGGGACGCTGTGTGATTTTGTGAGCAGTGCAGACTTTGCAATCGGACCCCCTCATAAGGGGAGATCACTTAATCTTTTGGGCCTCAGTATCCTCCTCTGCAGAATGGCTTAGGGTGAGGGTCAGAAGTAGTGGGTGAGCGAACTGCCTGGCAGATAAAAGGCCCTCAAAAATGGCCATTGTCATTGATTATCTTTATTTAGGAGATAATTCCCTCCCCAGGAACCAGAGAAGGGAGAGGCCTAGGCAGTTTCTATTTGCTTAGTATGGTCAAGAAGTTCTCTGTGGCCTGGAGAGGCCCCCGTGCATCATGTCTTAGCACTTGGGGTTGGGGAGTGAGGGTTTAGGGGAGGAAGGTCATAGTACCAGCAAGAAAGACAGCAAGAGATTGAGACAGTGAGCTGTTCTCCAGCCTGAAAGCCTCTGTTCCTCCCTCCCACCTTCTTTTGTCCTGGCTCAGAGCTCCTGAAATGTGGCAATAAGAGATTGGCGGCTTCCTTGTACTTCTTCCCCTCCCCTCCTCCCTTCCTCCCTCCAGTTTATTTATTGTTATATGGGCTATAATTAAGGAGGAAAAATCTGTAAAAATTAAGTGATTCTAAAGGTGCCGAGCAGGGACAGGGTCGGGGGCGGGGAGGGAGCTGGAGAGGGCTGTGCCCTTCCCTCTTGCTGAAAACCTTTTGGAGAAAGGGTGCCAGAAGGAGCACCTGGAAGCCCAGCTAAAGAAAGTGCCTACTGTGCACCAAGCCCTGGAGTAAGACAGACCTGGGCTCTGGCTTCACGCAGCGGGTGGGCAGCCTGGTGGGTGAGGCAGACACCGAAATAGGCAAGAACTCTATTGCAGATGACAGAGGGAAGCAGGATCCCTGCTCCAGACCCCTGCTCTCTTCTTGGCTTGCTGAAGAACAAGCTCTCTTGGGTGACTGCTCATGGCGAAACTGGAGATTCTTTCAAATTTGTTCAAAACGTAACTTCCCTTATGAGTGGTTCTCTTGGGTGGGAAACAGACCCCAGGGTGGAGGCAGACCCCAGCGCACAGTAGGTGCTTTCCCCAGCTGAACTTTCAGAATGGGCAATGGAGGGTAGTTCCAGGTGCCCCTTCTGGTGCCCTTTCTCCAAAGGGTTTTTGGCAAGAAGGAAGTGTACAGCCCCCTCCAGCCTCCCTCCCTGAGCAGACCACCTAAGCCAGGCTGGGGTGGGGACGCGTCAGGGAAGCCATCCTGGAGGAGGTAGCTGTGTCACAGGGGTTTGAAGTCCACTCAGGAGTTTAGCGGTCTGGGGGCAGGGTGAGGGAGAAAGAAATGAATTTCCTGTTAGAGGGAACAATGTGTGTGAGGGCTGGAGACACACTGGTGCCTGGTGTGTCCTGCTGGCTGTGTGAGCACGGGCTGGAGACACACTGGTGCCTGGTGTGTCCTGCTGGCTGTGTGAGCACATGAATCTGTATGTGGGGCGGAGGGGCCTGGGGAGATGGAAAGGAGCTGGGTCAGGAGGCCTTGAATGCTGACCTCAGCAGCCTGCAGGTGATGAGAAGCCATCTGAGGGGGACATTTATGCCCTGATTTACAGGGGAGGGCCCTGAGGCTCAGAGAGGTGAAGACCTTGCCCAAGTTTCCCAGAGTGTGGGTTGGGCCTGGAGGACAGGCGCCGACCTCTGCCTGTCTCTGATACCAGTGTTAATGACTCTAATTCACTTTGGTCCATTAACAAGTCTTTATTGAGCAGAAGCAGGCGCCAGGAGTGCGTGGGTGTGAGGTGCCATGCGGGCATCCCAGAGCCCTGCTCCCAGAAAAGATGGCCATCTGAGCCTCCCTGGACAGCCACTGGGAGGCTGAGATACAGCCCCCTGCCCCCATCTCCACCCTTGGGCTGAAGTGCTCCCAGATGTCGTCCTAGGCTAGTGAAGCCTTCATTCAGGGAGTAAATGGCAGACAAGGAGGTGGGCGGTCACTGCAATCGCTTGTGATCTAGCTGCAGCCTGGTCCCCCTTGGGGTCCAATCTCGGCCTTTGGGGATGTGGTGCAGGGATGTGCAGCAGGACTGGCCCAGTGGACACAAGCATCGCTTCCCACCTGGAGGAAGGGTGCAGGGGTGGCCAGAGAAGGAAAGGAGTTAACCTGGCATCTGGCTACCCCCCTTTTAGCTTCCACTGGAGGCTGGGATGGGACTGGGGGTGGGTTGCTGGTGAGCTGCTGGTAAGAGGGAAGCCTGAGGCCCAGGAACAGGGCGGACAGTGGGAGTCCTAGAGCACAGGAGGACCCCTGTGATGAGGAGGTGCTAGCTGGAAAGTTCCACCTAGCTCAGCTTAGAATAGGAATAACCATGCATATGCACAAGACCTCATGACTGTGCATGCTAGGAAGAAGCCCAGAGGCTCCACGGGGCTGGCTCAACTATGCTTGGGACAAGACAGGGTCCCCAGCCCTACCACCCCTGTGGCCCTAGAACCCTGGCTTATACAGCTGACAGCTGTTGAAGGAGCAGGAACCCCAGTTCCTGCCTTGGTTCTGCTCCTGTCTCTGCTGTAACTCTGAGCAAATTACTGGCCTGCATTAGGCCTCTACTCTCTCATCTGTACAATGGTGATAAATCTCTGCCTAAACTATCTCCAGGGGTTGTGCTGAAGGTCAAAGCCAGGCAACAATCATTACTCGGATTGGATTCCCCTGGAAAGTTTAAGGGGCTTTAAGAGGCAGGGGTCGCCCAGGTTCCCAAAGAAGCATTCCTACAACATGACTCCTTTTCACAGATGCAAAAACTATGGCCCAGAAAGGTGGAGATGCTTGACCAAGGCCACACTAGTGGATTGTAAGCCTGTGGCCTGGTCCTTGCCCTAGTTGACATTAGTACCCTGGACAGGACCGCTTCTCCCCAGCCTGGTACCTATGTCATTCCCATCCCTTCGCCAGGGCTTTTCTGAGCCATTTGCTTTTATGTCTGTACATCGGGCGGCCTGCAAGCAAGGCTGGTGTCCGCCTGTGAGTATAAAAGTGACAAGAGGCGCTGGCGGAGTGTGGAAACTGTCAGCAGAGCAGCCGCCTGTGAAATTAACATGATATCGAAAGCGTCAATGTTTATTTACTGGAAATATCTGGACAGGATGCAAAGCAGGCCTGCAGCTGCTGCCTAGGGGCTGAGTGTGAGGGTCACCCCTGCCCATCCCTCCTCGCCAGCCACTAGGCACTGCTGGAAGAACCAGCTGACCCCCTGGCTGAGACCCCCACCCTCTTCTTGACTTGCTAAAGTACAAGCTGTCATGGAGGAAATCTGTCCAAAATAACCTCCCTCATGTCCCAGAGTTCCAGCGATGGTGTCCAGGAGCTAGTGAATAAGGTGGAACCTTTCCGAGGCCCACAGTCTCTGGTGCCTCCAGGGTAGAAGTCACTACCCCCAGAGCTTGCTATGCTAGTCATTGCTTCCCTCTCCCCAGCCAGGAAGGCAGCTAGTTCTCCATGGCAGCCCTCCCCCAGCCCCAGCTGACTGGGCCAGGCTGAGGCCACTTGACTCAACTCAGCCAATCAGAGTGTGTCTCATGGGAATTTGAAATCAGGGCACAGAGATTAGGTTAGCTGCAGGGAGCTGAAACACAAGGTGTGTTGGCTCCCGGCAGGGGCTGCCATTTTGGGGTAGTCAAGCTCAGCTAAGTTCAAGTTGATAAATGAAGGAGAAGAGGGGACAAGGAGGAGAAGGGAACAGACATGCAGAGGCAAGAGAGAGGAGAGACTTTGCAGCTCCAGGTGGAGATAGACACAGATAGGTGGTTTTCAGTTTGGGAGAGGGAGGCCTGGCGGTTCATTCTGCAACTGTGGTTCCTAAAATTTCTCTGTAACCTTATATTCAAAGGGCACTTTGTTTGAGAAGGGCAGAAATCCACTGAAACTGGCCTTAAGACAGAGACTGACACCAGGACTGAGGTGACAAGAAATAGACCCTCAGATAAGATGTAGAGTTAGCTGGGAAAGAATGAAGGGGGGAGTCTGTGATCCGTGGTATGTGATAGCAAAGCCGCTCATTACGCCATGCCCTGTAGGTGTTGGGTCCCAGACCTCGGGACCTGCTGGAAGCCAGACTCAGGGGACCACAGAGAAAAGCAGAACCAGCGACTCCCCCTAGCCTGGCTCTGCCCCTCCTCACATCCTCTGTGACCTGCAGACTTGGCTCTTGGTAGCCCCCAGGCTCACCTTTCCCAGCCCCGCTGCAGAGAAAAACTCATCGTGACATTCTCCGGTTCCAAGTTCAACTATCCTAGGGAAGGGCTCTGTTTAGCAGCACTTGAGGCAGGTGCCAATTCCTTGTCCACACATAGCAACAAGGAGATGTGGGTGTGACTGACCCAGCTTGGGTCAGGTGCCCTCCCCTAGACCAGGCCATGCCCAGGGTAGTGGGTTGCATAAGAAGACAGCAGTTTCTATTCATGTTGTATGATTTGGGGTGGCAGGGCAAGGAACACCTTACATAAACAGGGGTCCTTCTGTGCAGACACACACAAAAATGTCCACTCTTCTTTGGCACAGAGATCTGGGGAGGTCAGGCCTGCTCCTACCACCTATTGCTCTCAGGAAAAGCAGAGGGGCCTGGTTAGCCTCTGTTGATGACAATTGTGCAGTGTTGGCTAAAAACTTAGCATCCTCCCTGTTTGGCTACCCAGAAGTTTTCATTGCACTTGGGCTGACTTCCTCCCATGATCATATGGCAGGTGTGTTGATAGGTACAGCTACCACTTAGCCCAATGTTCCCCAGCTTACTTGGTGACAAGACTCACCAGGGGTCCTTCTCAGACATTTTGATTCACAAGGGCTGGACTAGGTCTGGAAATCAGAATTCTGACTTTATCTTCTCTTGTGACTGGCCAGGAAACCCTGATTTAGGCCATGGAGGGTAAACCTCTCACCTGACCTGAAATAAGACCTAACTAGAGGAATGAATGCCATTTGCGGCATGGACTGAGTTACCAGGAGGTCTTTAAAGCAGTGGTCTGTACCCTGGCTGCACATGAGAATCACCTGGGGAAATCTTGAAACACTTATTACCCAGGCAGCACCCTGCACCAATGAAATCAGAATCTTCAGGAGTTAGATATCAGTATGTTTTAAAGTTCCCCTGGTGATTACAACATTCAGCCAGGATTGAGGACCACTGGTTTAGGGAAAACCATCATTTTCACTCTACCCACACTCCTACCGCAAGATCCTGCCTCTCCCAAAACATGGAAAAGATGGGCTTCCCGACCTTCTGGTCCTGCTTCAGCTAATTGGACCAAGGGTGGACACCCGACCTAATCCTGGCCCATTGTAGTTTGTTTTGGGAATTTGGAATTGAACACAGAGGCTAAGTTGCTCCAGGGAGCTGAGGCTGCCATCTTAGGGTAACTGTGCTCAGTTAGACACCTTGGGCAGAATAGGAAGCCACTCCTGCTGCAGAGAGGGACAGGTGACCTGAGCTGATGTGCAGCCAGAAGCTGAGCCAAGGGGACAGAGAGGGAGTGCATCCCCATCCCCCAGGCTGGCCTGGGCTTCCCTGAGACTCTATCCTTACAGAAACCTCCTTGTTAGAGGATGTCTTCAAACACTGTTCCTTGAAGTCAAATAGTTTTGGATACAGAGCACTGAAAGCTAAAACTTGTCCCAGCCTGGAGCCCCACACTGCATTCCCTGGAGGGCCCAGCAAAGGGCAGCAGCTGGCACCTATTGGGAACATCCACAAGCCAGGTGCTTTCCATGGGCATTGTGTACAAGTTTCCCAACAACTCTTACAATAATCACTCTGTAAGGTGGGAGTGATTATCCCCTTTTGTACAGAAGTGTGGTAATGTGCCCCAAGGTGTCTGGCTGGTTAGTGCAGAGCAGAGACATAAACCTGGGTATGCCAAATCCTTCCAGTGGATCTCACTGGAAACCAATTATGCACAACAGAGTAGAGTGGAGGTCCTGCTGAAGTAAGGGAGTAGGGGGCTGCTGCTTGCCTGTCCACAGAGTGGGGACCAGGTGTGAGAGGAAGGCGGGGCTGCCCATTGAGGACAGCTCCACTTGGGCCCAGGCCCCGAGAGATGCTGCTGAAGAGGCAGGGCCCACAGTCCACACACACAGTGCGCTTGGAAGCTGAGACTGGAAGCTATTATTACTCACATCGTTACTGTCGCTGTCATCCAGGCTAAAGAGCACTCGGTGAACCACAGGTCCTGCTCCTCTGCCATCCGGCATGGTTTCTCATAATGCCAGGGACTGGTATCCCTGATCACAATTTTCAAATGTGTATTATTTGAGTGATCCCCTCTTTGGAGTCTGTCTCCCTCCCAGACTGTAAGCTCCCTGAGGGCAGGAGCTTTGCCTACCTTGTTCCTCATAATATTCCCATGCCTAGCCAGTGACTAATGAAAGTAGGTGTTCAATGAGTAAGTGGGAAGGAGGAAGGGAGACAGTGTTCCAGAGCAAGAATCATTACATCATCTTATAGATGGGGAAAAGAAAACTCAGGGAGGGGAAACTGACAGGGGTCACAGAGAATGACAGCTGATCTGTGCTAGAACCTGACCCAGAGTCAGGAGAAAGGACCCAGAGAGAAAAGTAGGAGTGAGATTCTAAGATGGGTGAGGTATGAGCAATCCGGGATAAATGTATAGATACAGACTGGGTGTGGAATGAAGGAGCGGTGAGGACACCCTGAGCAAAGCCCCTTCCTGTAGCCGAGATCACATTCTGGTGAGGAACAGCCTCCCATTCCAGTGGGAGCAGGAGGAATGAACAGTGACGGCTCTCTCTGAGGCCCGTAGCGGCAGTAGATGGGCTATGAGCTGGAGATTGCAAAAGGCCTACAGGGTCTCAGCACAGGGCCTGTTAGAAATCATGCTTGCCCATAATGTTCCTACAGAGAGAGACAGATAAGCTTGTCCATCCAATGTGGTCAAAGACAATTATGACTGGTGGTTACCACGGACTCTAACTTTCTACCCCAATGAGACAAGTCTCCCTTTTGGACAGGGCACCTGGTGTTGAAATGAGTCTGGCTGTGTGGCAAGGACATGCCCTGCTTGCCTTTCACCGTGAGTCACCTGGTCTAGGGGCCCACGACAGTTCTGAATATTCTGAATGAAGTCTGGGGACTGGAAGCTGAGTGAGGAATTCCCAAGAATAATAACAGTAGAAGCCAACATTTATTGGTCACTTGCTCTGCACCAGACACTTTCGTGAGTGCTTTGCAAGAATTATCTGACTTACTCCTTATATGTTACATGGGCAACTTGCTCAAAGTTACACAGCTGGTAGGTTGCAAAGCCAGGATTTGGACCCAGGTCATCTGGCTCCAGATCCCATGCTGTTAAAGCCATGCACTTAGCCGCTTTGACCAGCCTCCACCTCAACATATGCCTTGTGTTTCAACGTGATCAAAAACTCAAGGACTGGTAGTGCCTAGTCCCCATTTACACAGGCCGTAAACCAGGGGACTGATTTTGAATATGTGTGTGTGTGTGTGTGTGTCCTATACCATGAGCTGCAGTTTGCCAGAAAAAAAGGGAGCGTGTGTGTATGTGTGCGTGTATGTGAGATGGGGGAGAAAGGGTAGGGAACTTTCCGAGCAGAGGGAGGAACACAGGGTGAGACCTGGAGGGGAAGGAGCTTGGGCATCTGAGGAAGAGAAAGGAGGTCAGTGTAATCTCTTCGGAATCCTGCGGAGGTGAGGTGACAGGATTGAGTCACAGAGGCTTCCTGGAGGCTGAGCCAGGTCCCCTGGCAGCCACACAGTTCACCTCTGGCCAGAATGCGCACCTGTCCCTGGCCCATCCACAGGGAAGGGCATCTCTGGGATTCATTTTGGGCTCATTATCAGGCGCCTCTGAGGCACCCCTGCCACTCCTGCCCTCAGCCTAGCCCCATTCTAACCCTTTGAGAATGAGGGTCGAGGGCACAAGGGTCGCGAGTGATGCGGAGGGGTGGGACAGCGATCCTGTGGCCACGCCCCTCCCTGGCCCCTCCCATCCCGTAGCCTGGCAGCTCCAGCTGGTCGCCTAGGAGACAGTGCCCGGCGCACTCTCATTGGCCAGCCGAGGCTCCGAGGGCAGGAGCGAGGCTTCCGGGGGGCTGCCCCCCTGCAAGTCCGTGTGTGTGTGTGTGTGTGTGTGTGTGTGTGTGTGTGTGTCTGTCTGTCTGTTTGAGGGGGAGTTGAGCACTGAGCACAGGGGCCAGCCTGGCCGCACTGTGATTCCAGGAAGGAGGGAGGCCGCGGCATGGAGATGGGCATGCGCATGTGTCTGCGCCTCTGTGTGTGTGCAGGAGGGGCTGCTCTGTGGGTCTATGCATTCGTGTGAATGCAAGGGTGAGAGTGTCGCGTGTAAGCGTTCCGATGTAACAGCTATTTATCTGGTGTACATTGATGGTTTGTGCTTGTATGGGTGCCTGTGAAAAGGTTTTGTGTGGACCCGAATTGCTGCCTGGCTTTGTGAGAGAATATGTGAGGCTGTACATATGTGAGCTCCTCCGTGTGCCCACTTGTGCTTGCCTGCACACAAGAGGCATTGTGTGTGTGAGCATAGAGGTGTGCATACTCATCCTAAAGAAAAGCCTCGGCCTCTGTCTCCTCTGTTCCCACACCTCAAATCTTTCCTCCTTAGATGCTGAGATGTGTCCCTCTCATGCGCAAGCACCCACCATAGCTCCCCATTGCCTGGGTGGTGCGCTACAGAACACCCTGCCTCAGCTTCTCTAACCACCCACACTCGTCCTACACTCCACATGAGCAGCAAGAGCCAGAAGGAGGGGGCAATTCTGTCTCTGGCACAGGGGAGTCTTCAAGGGCAAGGATGGAATATTCAAAGCAGATTTTCCTCATCCTAAGCCAGGGGAACTGGAGCTAAGGGCCTGGGGACACTTGCAAAGCTGGTGCCTGCCTTTGATCTCCTCTCTCTACATGAATGGTTACTGTCCCTTCGCCCCCACTGCCAGCGGGACACTAGGCTGCATGGCTTCAGGGTGCTCCCCGGGTGTGGTCCTCGTCTTCCCGCAAAAGTGTTTGGAGAGCTTTCTATTATTGTGGGGGTTGGGCTGGAGGTCAGCTGGAGGGCACAGCTGGGACCTGGGAACCCATCACGGCTGTCCTGGCCCCTGCAGCTTTTTGCCTCAACACAGAACAATTCCCCATCTACCCCACACTTCCAGCAGTCCCTCCTGCCTCTGGATGACCCTGGGAGCCCAACAACCTTCCAGCGTCCCTGTCCCTTCCAGCTGCCCTGCAGGAGAAAGGGAACAACTGTCCTCCTGGCTCCTGGCCAGCCAGGTGCCAGCCAGTGGTCAGGCAGTCCTGCTTCACGCTTCTGGCCGAGGGCTTCCCCACAGTCCCTGCTTCCCAGCTAGAGGCTCTGCCTGGACTCACCACGGGCAGAGGACCCTGTTATTCCCCAGAGACCATCTTGTCCTGTTGGGATCTCAGAGCCCGTTGTACCCAACTCTGGCTGTACAGAGAGGGAAAGTGAGGCAGAGGGGCGAGGACTCCCCCCAGGTGGTCGATGATTGGCAGGCTGCCTGAGAAGGACACAAGAAGACTCCAGAAAAGTGACCTCTGGGTGGAGGGGAGTGACTGTTCTGATGGCAAGGATCCTGGGGGCTTTGGGCATCCTGGCTCTGGACTGAGCTGTGCTTGAGAAATGGGCAAGAGGTGGTCCTGAGGTGGCCAGGGTGGGGCAGGTGGATGGGTCAGCAGACCCCTTGTTCTGTTCCAGGAGACTGCATGGCGTGGAGAGAGGGATTTATGGGCCCAGGTATAGGGCTGGGCCATAAAGTTCGTTCTGCTAGAGAGGCTGTGACTCTGCCTCACTTTGGCAGTGGCGTGGGGGTAGGGAAGTTAGATAGGGGACACCACTGAGGCCTGGGGTGAACCCTGAAGCTGGAAGAATGTGAGATACCCAGTGTAGGCTTCTCCTAGGCCCTTGGGAGGGGTCAGTCCAGAGACGCTCAGGGTCTTATACAAGGTCACACCACCTCCTGGCACAGGGTGTGGACAGAGCCCAAGAAAACAGATGCCTCGAAAGCTTCCTCCAGCCCCAGCTCTGGGTGCTGCGGAGGGGCAGCTGCATGCCTCCTCCCATCCAGGTCTGCTCCCTGCGCCCTTGGAGTGTCCTGCAAGAGGGCTGGCAGGCAACGGGGTAACGAGGCTTTCCGGTGCTGGCTCTCTCCTCTTTACGACACCACATTTTTTAATGAGCTATGTAAATGTCTGCAAGTCAGACAGCAAAGGCAGGAAGTCAGAGCCTCTAGCTGCCGCCCCCGCCTCGGGGAATGGGTGTCCCCCTGGGGCCAGTCTGACCTTGTGTTTCCCATAGGAAGGTTTTCTGGATGCCATGGAAATGGCCACCTCCCAGTTCAGCTGAGTCAGAACTGGTGCTATTGCCGACTGACTTGTTTTGTGACCTTAGGCCTGTCACAAAATGCTGTACCTCAGTTTCCTCTCACTGTACCTCAATTTCCTCATTTACAGAATGTGCGCACACAAGGGGCATTTTGTGGTTTCTGAGGCTCCATGGCTTAGCCATGCAACCTTGGGCAGTGGCTGGGCCTCTCTGAGGTTTGTGGTTCTCACCAGCAGAATAGGGAGCCGGCCATGCTGACCGTTGCCTTTGGGCTGAGCCTGGACCCCAGGAACCAGGAGGGATGCATCACGGGCAGGGCCCGCCTGTCCTCTCTCTTGCCTGGCTTTCTCTTTCTTCTGCCTCCAGCTTCTTCCTCCTCCTCTGTTCCTCTGGAACATCCTGCCAATCCAGCCCCAGGATTGGCTGTCTCTGTGGCCGTGTGTCACAGTCCAGACCGGGAGTGAGGGGGTGTAGGTAGTGGGTGTACAGGGAGAACCAGACCTTGGGTCCCTGCTGGGGTCACATCTAGGGCATGGAGAGGCCTCCTGGGTTGGCCTGAAGGCTGGGGTAGGAAGGAGCTGGGGCCGAGCACTGGGGCATCCCTCAGTCTCCGTGGCCCCTTCTCAGACGCCAGCACTGTCACTTGGCAGGATGACAGGGCCTGGGCTGGGGCCACAGGACGAGCCATAATAGGCTTAAGGGGAGGCTGTAAATCCCTTTCCAGGCTGAGCAATCAGCTCCCTCAGGCAGGCAGAGGCTGGAGCTCCCGGGGGAGGGCCCTGTACTCCTAGGGATGTGTTGTGTGGCTGCTGTTCTTAGACCCCTGCCCCATGGTCCCTAGTGGCCTAGCAGGGACCAGGCCAGGCCTAGAGTGCCAGTCCCTCAGAGAAGGCTGCAGGGCCTGGGTCTCAGGGCCCTACAGGAATGCCAGGTGGGCTGGGGGCCAGGACAGGGGAATCGACTGGCAGAAGCTTACAGCATGCCCCCACCACCATGTGTTCACCCACCCAGGCCACAGCACACCCTCCTCCCCCAGCTTCCACAAAGAAAGGAGGCCGTGCCTGCTTCACAGATGAGAAGGCTGAGCCTGGAGTGGTTCGGGCCCAATGTGGTGCTTTGTTTCAGGGAAGTATTGGTGCCCTGAGTGTGAATCCTGGTGTCAGCACCTACCTGGTGGTGAGCCCCAGACAGTCACTTCTCAGTATTCTCATCTGAAAGGGAGCCTGTAAGCCCCTCCTCCTGGGGTGATGAAATAAGAGAAGGCACATAGAGCATCTGGCCTGGGGCCTGGCACAAACCCTCGATGAACAGTAGCTATTGTGATTATTGCCATATTTCCCCCGTACCCTCGCTATGGAAAGGGACTCAGACTGCACAGCAAACTTGGGTTCAGGTCCTGGCTCTTTCCTTACCAGCTGTAGATTGCTGGGACAGTCACCATCTCTCTCTAAGCCCCCTACTCCTCGGCAAACCGTACAGGGCTGTGCACCCATGAGTGGTTCCTCAGAGGAATAATGCACCACAGAGGTCCCTGTGACTTCCAGGGACTTCCAAGTTGACTTCCAAAGGTGGCCATGACAACTCTCACACCCTGCGTGCCCTTTTGCGTGTGACCGCAGCTTGTCCTAGTGAGAGCTGGGCTCTGTCCTCCCTCTCGTTGAATCTAGGGGGATCTGAGACTGCCTTGGCCAATAGAATGCAGCCAATGTGGTGCTATGGGTCTGCCTGGCCTCGGCCTTGAGAGACCTGGGAGCTTCCATTTATGTCATCTTGGAGTGCTGAGCTACCCTAAAGAAATCTAAAACTCAGAGAGACCATGTGGAAAGAGAGGAGCCAGAGGCCCTGCAGTCCTTCCAGCCTCCCAGCCGAGGCAACAGACACGGTCAGAAGCCATCTGGGACCTTCAGCAGCAGTGGAGTCTCCCCAGTCGACGCCACACAGAACTGAGATGAGCTGTTCTCACCAGGCTCTGCCCAAGTTCCAGAGCTAGGAACAAATAAACAGTTGTTTTAAACCACTAAGTTGTGGGAGTGGTCGTTATGCAGAAATAGATAACTGATCCAATCCTTCAAGCTTTCTGCACCATCTTCACCCCAACTTGGCTTGTGCAAGGTTGAGCTCCTTGGCCCCAGCTGATTGGACAAGGGGATGGGCACCTGACTTCAAGGCAGCCAACCGATTGGCTGGTGAGTGACCATTCAGACTTTTTTTTCTCTGGAGACTAGGAATGAAGAAATCAAAGGCCTTAGCCAGACTACAAAGGAGGCTGGAGCTTGGGGTTTTTGAATGGGAGCTGGGGCTAGGGTGGTGGGTGACTTTCAGTCCTGTACAGGCTGTCATGTCATCAGAGGGCACCAAGTTGGGGAAAGAAGCAGGAAAGGTGATATGCAAGCAGGTTCTCTGAGGGTTCCATAAATCACTTAGCTCCAAGTGGGCTGTGCTCCCTATTCCTTGTACCTCATGAACCCCGACTTCAGGCCCTAAAAGACTCAAGGGCCCTTGGCCAGCTGGTGGCAGAACTTCCCCAGGGACTCCTGATACCAGCCAGGGGCCTACACTCCTCCTCTTACCCCTTCTCCCTTGCTCTCTGTGACATACTCCCCTGTCTCCTTGTCCTCCATGGCCCCAGGGCACAGCCACTCTCACTCCTGGGCAAACAGGGCTCATGGGCTGGAGTCTGCTTCTATCCTCCCCACACAGCCCTGAGGCCTCCAGTGGCAAAGCAGAGAGTATGGCCAGGTTTGGTTTCTACCCCAACCCATTTGCCATCCCTGTTGTGTCCCACACAGTCCCTTACCCTACCAGTTCTTGAGTTCAGCTACCACTCCCTTGCTTGCCCATAAAGATGTCATGCTAGTAACAGTGGTCATTAGTGTACCCAACAGGTGCCACACCCTGTGTAGGTGGGCACTTTACAACACTGTCTTTGATCTTCCCAGACACCCTGTAAACATAGGATTTAACCTACTCTGCATGTGGGACTCAATGGTGGAGGTGGGATTTGAACCAAGGTCAGCCTGACTCCAAAGCCCACGTTCCATCTGCCACTCTGCTGTGTGACTCTAGGCAGGTTACTTTCCCTCTCTGAGCCTTGTATTCTGACTTGTGAGGAGTAAACCAGGGAAGGGTCCTGGTGCTCGCTGCTCCCTCAAATACTCATCTTCCTGGTGCCGCCCTCGGGCAGGTCCACTTGAATGTCGAGGGTGGGTTCCCAGTCTCAGCATCCTTTCTGGTTCAGGCATGTCTGCCTCATAGAGGAGCGGGCTTGGAGGCTGTGCTGCTCTTTCAGTCTCCTGGAAAGCAGGCTGGACTCTCAGGATTCAATATCTTGCCTTTTCCCCAAGAGCTTCTTCCAACCTTATCCCCTTGGCCCCCGATTAAAAGGTGAGCAGAGCAGTGGGCTCCCAATAGGGTTTGAGGCAGCAGGGCGTCCTGACTCCAACACCCCATGGGGTCTGAGGCAGAGCAGGGCCATCAGGGCTCTGGGGGAATGTGGGTGGCCCAGGAAGGCTCTGACCCTTCAAACCACCTCTGGGCTCAGGTTCCAGCTGTGTGTGTGCCAGGGCAAAGCAGTATCTGCTCCTCCTTTCCCCATCTCAGAGGCTGTCCAGGCATGAAGAAAGCAGCTTCTCCAGCCTGGCTTCCCAGACGATGCCCTTTAACTCCAGCAGTGCTTTTGGCAGCAGTTGAGTTCATGACCCTCCTCCACAGAAGAAGGTTATACAGCTCGGAAGGGGCTGCACCTGGACTAAAACCCATCTGGGCTCTGCCCAGTCCCCAGTCCTCTCTGCTTGGGCAAACCCAGTCCATGGGCCCTGGGCACTCACATTCCCCCAAACTGATCCTGCCCCCATCTGAAAACAACCTAGTAATTTTCTCATGTTCTTGAGTTTCCTCAGGGGGCCGTTCTCTCCCAGTAGCCAGGAATAAATTGGCCCCTTGACCTCCCTGCTCTTACCAGCCTTGAGGCATCCCAGAGGGGTTAGTAAGAACCCATATAAGCTGCCTCCTGCAGAGGACAGTGCCAGCTGGGCTTCCAGGGCTGGGACGATGCATGGGGCCTGTGCGCTGGTCTCTCCTGGGAGGAGGGGCAGGCAGGCTTGTGGGGTTCTTGAAGACTCACATGGCTTCCTGTTGTATACAGACCCAAGGACCCCTCCCCCTGTCCCTCGTGCTCCTCTGAATGTTCTCCTGCCCAGAAGTGGCTCTGAGAAGCCTTGAGTCAGTTTTAGAAGTCTGTGGCTCTGGGAGTCTGGAACCAGGCCCCAGATCGGTCACTTAGAAGCTGTGCGATTTAGGATAAGCTGCCACCCTCTCTGGCCCTCCCCCTCTGCATCTGTGTAAGAGTGGGGTCATCACCATCACTGCCAGTTGTAGAGGACTGACTGAATGGCAGGCACTGCACCAATCCACAAGCCAACCCATGTGCCTTCATTTCATCCTCCTAATGACCAGAACAAGTAACATCGTCTGTTTTACAGGCGAGAAGTCTGGGGCTCAGAGGAGTTAAGTAACAATGCCGAGCAGCTGGCAAGTGCTGGAAATGGAACTCAAACTCAGACCTGACCTCAAACCTTACAGCCTTATAATCACTAGTCTAGGCTGCCCACAGGGACCCTCAACCGTTGCACACCAATAGTCCAGGATCCTATGGGGAGAGGATCCTGTTTCTTCTCAGGGGATAAAGCCATAGTTCAGAGGGCTTGAGCCTCCCCCAGAACCAGGGACAGTCTTAGGTGGTGGTTGGGAGATGGGGGAGAGGGCAGGCTGGCCCAGCTATGGCTACCAACTGCTTCAGCTGGAACCAGGAGGCAAGCAGCCTCTCAGAGATGCATTTAGATTGAATGAATAATTCAATTGATTGAGTGCCAACTCCATACCAGACTCCGCCCACCATGCCATCCCACCAGAGGCTTGGTTTAGAAGGTGCTAGGCATGTAGCTGTGACAGTTTGGGTGGGGGCGTGGGCCCTGGGAAGAACCCTGGTGGGAGGAGCTGCATCCTGGAAGTCTCCTGGCTGTGAGGGCTGACTTCCCTATTGCTCCCCCTCCACGTTCGGCTGGGTCTGTGCCCACTGATTCTTGCATCGCTGGGGTTCTCCCCTAGCCTGAAGAATGAGCAACAGGATCACCCTGGGTCCACTATGGGGCTGGATCCAAGGAGTTCCCAAGGAAAGAGGGAACCTGGAGGGGAGAAACCAGGCCTCCCTGACCCTGAAGTCCCTCCTTCCTGATAGAGATTGGGGGTGGTCTGCTGGCTGACCTATTGGCCCAGCTTTTTGGGTCAAGGTCCATGGCCGATGGGGAACTTACAAGGTGACTGCCTGGCTCCTCACACTGTGTTGTCAGGGGCATCCCTCTCCAGGGTCAAGGTTGGAGCTGCTGAGTTTGGTTTGAACGGGCAGGGCTGGAAGCAATGGGTGGGGAGCTGTTTTCTGAGCTGCCGGGTCTGCTCACGTTCAGGTGGATCCCAGCCCCAACCCAGAAGCCCTAACAGTCCAGGACAGGCTCAGAGCATGGCCTGGTGGAAGATGGGACTAGACTGGGCCTGGGAAGCCTCAAGGGCAGCCCCAGAACTGCTTCTCCCAGTCCCCACAGCCTGGGAACTCTACATGGGAAATGGCATACAGTAGGTACTTGATAAATGCTGTGCAAAGAAGGCTTGGGGAGAGCTGTGCTCCCAATCCTTGCATCAGTCTAGGCCAATGCTGTAGGGGGCCTCCAGCTTCTGGGGAGCTAAGCCTTGAGCCCTGTAGAGCTGTTACCATCAGGCCTGTCAGTCAGACCCACCACCAGACCAGGGGTGAGGGACTCTCTACGCCCACAGCCTCAGGATCCCCTTCAGGTCTAGAGCCCCTTTCTCCAGCCAGTGCTGCCGGCCACAGCCCCAGCCGCTGTCCTAGGAGGAGCCTCTGGAAGTCCCTGGAGCGCCACTCCCCCTGACAGCCCCCAGCCCTACCCCCATGGAGGGCCCCTCGGCAGCCCCATCCCCCACAGTGAGATAATAATGACCATAATGAGAACAGTCACCCACACGTGTGCACAGCGCTTTACAGGTTACAAAGTGTTTCACATACATCATCTCATCAATTCCTCACAACAGCCCTGTGAGGTAGGCAGGGCAGGGGGTAATGTTCCCATTTGTACAGATGTGGAGACTGAGGCCCAGAGAGGCCAGTGACCTGCTTGAGGTCACACAGCAAGTGAGCAGCAGAGCTGGGACCAGAGGCTGGGGTGGGCCCCACCTCCAGCCCCTGGCTCTCTCTACTGACTATGCTGTCCCCCAGGAGGACCCCAGCCCCTCTCCAGAGTCTCAGCCACACCCAAGCCAGGCTCCCACCCCTTGCAGTAGTGCCGCCTGGCAGCCCAGCAGACAGGCTCCCACCCCCATCGGCAGACCTGTCCCCTCCACCTGCTCCCTGCAAAAAGCCAGCCCCGAGCTGGGCCCAGGCCTGCCCCCTAGCCTGCTCCTGATGGTGCCTGGGGCGGGGTGGGCAGGTGGGTGGGGCTGGAACCTCCTTTCCTGTTTTCCTGAGTGATCCCTCCCCACTGGGGAAGAGAAGAGAAAGGAGGAAGAAGAGGAGGAGGAGGAAGAGAAAAACAAGAAACTGAGTTGGAAGAGGGCCCTGGAGCAATCAGGACGTCAAAAGTTTGCATTCCGACTAGCTAGAGGAAATAGTTTTTTTCTCTTTTTATTATTTCAAGTTTTCATAAAAATCCATAATTATTGAAACCCAAGTTACAGAGAAAGTTCGTAACTTTTTTATTGAATTATTGACTCTGCCGCGTGTCTCGGTTTGTCGGCTTTCAACTCCAGTCTGTCAATGCCCCTGTGTAGGTGGGGTCCCCAGGCCTGGGCTTCTGAGGTCCTGGCAGAAGGAGGGCAGGTGGTGAGGGCTGGCGGGGGGCAGCAGGGGACGGAGGCAGGAGGGAGAAAGAGAACGTGTGTAGAAGGGTAGGGAGGAGGTGGGAAGGACTGGAGAGTGAGCAGGTGGCGGCCAGGCCCCTTCCCCTGCCCGGCCGCCCGGGGGTCCCTGCCCCCCGCCCCGGCCTCATATCATCTTCATGTTGAACTTGCGGGGCGCGTCGGCGGAGCTGATGCCTGCGTCCGACTTTCGGGGCACATACTCAATCTCGATGTTGTGCTTCGTGTTGCCCTTGCCCCGGCTCCAGAGAAACAGCAGCACCAGGCAAAAGAGGACGACGCCCAGGAAAGAGATGAAGCCCATGGTGGTGGCGATGATGAGGGTCTTGATGTCGAAGGGGAAAGGCACAGTGGCGCGGGTGCTGTTGGCCTCTCCCTCGCCCGGCTGGTTGGAGATGAAGGCGAAGGTCTTGTTGGGCTGATGGGGCCAGTCAGGCGAGTAGCTGCGCACATGCAGGTGGGCGGGCATGGAGTCGTTGCCGCCCGCGTTGGCCGCGATGCACAGGTATGTGCCGTTGTCCTGTACCTGGGCGTAGCGCACCTCCAGCGTGCCATCAGGGAAGACTGTGAGCCGCCCATTGCTCTTGGCTGACACCAGGTGCTTTCGGGGTGAGAGCCAGAGGATGGCGGGCGGCGGGTCGCCATCGGCTCGGCACACAAACTGCACCGTGTGGCCCTCATCCACAAACACTTGCTGGGCCTTGCGGTCCCGGATGCGGGCGCGGCGGCAGGTGAAGTAGTTGGGCAGTAGCACATCAGGGAAGTCCTTGAACTCCTTGCCCTGGACGAACTCGGGCGTAGCGCACGTGGGCTGCTGCCGGTTGAAGTTGAGCCGCCAGCGGCGCCGGAACACCCACAGGAGCCGACAGTCGCAGGCCAGTGGGTTGGAGTCCAGGATGAGTGTCTCCAGGTTGCCCACCGAGTGGAAGACCGATTCCTCCAGCGTGGTCAGCTGGTTGCCAGAGACATTGAGCACGCGCAGGTAGTTGAGGCCGCGGAAGGCATAGGGCTCCACCACGGCCAGCTGCCCGCCCACCAGCTGGATCTCCTGCAGCCGGAGCAGCTCATGCAACATGGAGCCCTCAATGGTGCTGATGGGGTTGTAGGAGAGGTTGAGGAAGCGGAGATAGACTAGGTGGCGGACGGCCAGGTAGGGCACAGCGGTCAGATTGCAGTGTGTGATGGACAGGGACGTCAGGTTGAGGCCGTAGAGGCAGTTGGGTGTCATGGTGTCCAAGTAGGGCCAGTGGGAGATCTCCAAGACCTTGAGTCGGTACAGCCTCTTGAAGGAGTAGTCCCGGATGGCATTGATGTTGAGGTGCCGGAGCCTCAGGACGATGAGGCCGTGCAGGTGTGACAGCGCCTCGGTGGGGATGGAGGTCAGGTTGCATTTCTCCAGCGTCAGCTGCTCCAGGCTGTTGAGGCCGCTGAAGGCGCGGTGGGAGATGTAGACGAGGTCATTGTCGCCAACCTCCAGTGACTTGAGGTTGTACAGGTCCTGGAACATGTAGTCCAGCAGGATAACGATCTTGTTCTCGCTGATGTCCAGCTTGGTCAGGTTGCTGAGGCCAGTGAAGACGCCTAGTGGGATGAGCTTCAGGCGGTTGCTGCGGAGACCCAGCGTCCGGAGGTTGAAGAGGTTGTTGAAGGCGCCGGGCTCCACGGCGCTCACGATGTTCTCGTTGAGCTCCAGCTCCTCCAGGTGCGGGAAGCTGGCGAACTCGTCCTGGTTGAGCGTTTTGATGCGGTTCTTCCCTAGGTCCAGCAGGCGCGTCTCGGTGGGGATGCCCTCGGGCACTGCCACAAAGCGCTTGCGGTGGCACAGCACAGCACGGTCCTGGGCGGAGCACTCGCAGCGGGGCGGGCAGCCCGTGGCCGAGCCTGACAGCACCGAGCCCAGCACCAGCAGGAGGATGGGCTGCCAGCAGGCCAGGAGGGGGCTGGGCATGCTCCTCATGCCCCCCGCCAGCATCCTCTCGCTCACCTGCAGCCGGGAGCAAGCACAGGACAGAGGTGGCAGTTAGGGGGCAGTGTGTGTCTGGACCCCACCCCAAGCCACCTGGGCCCCTCCTGCCCTGTCACGATGACCCTGACGCAGATAGAGAGGCAGGGTCCAGAGGCCCAGGCCAGAGGGCCTCTGGCCTCCTCATGCTGCCCCCTCCTTGCCTCTTACCCTGCCTGGAGTCTTCCCAAAGGACCCTCCCAGCATCCTTGGAATGGAGGGGCTCAGGGAAGGGGCCAGTCACCTCAGACAGCCTGGCATTGGTGCCACCTCCTTTACATTTCACAGGCGGTTGACTCCAAGCACACACCCTGCCCTGAATCACAGCTCCCCTGGTGCTCATCAGGGATAAAACCAGACCTGCTGAGCCGCCCTTGGGCTCACAGTGGGGATCAAAGGGGCTCAAGGGCTGAGGCCTCTAGGAACAGCCCCCAAGAAGCCAGAGCAGAGCAGCCAGGAGTGTGGCTACCCCTAGCCTGCACAGCCAGGGCTTCTGAGGCTGCTGGGGGCCCCATTCGCTCAGCCCTGAGCCCTGAGCCTCCCCAGGTGCAGACGCCATGCCCCCTCCCCATCAGCTGTGTGGCTGGGTCTGCAGTAAACCAACGGCACCTGACACTGTTCACAGGTCTGTCACCCATGGGGTTCCTGGATTGCTGGGGGACACCCTCATCCAGAAGGCCCAGCCCTGAAGCTGCCCTCCCTCCTCCCCCTGCACCTGCAAATCCAAATCCAGCCTGGACTCCTGGTGGGATCTGTGACTCTCCACTTCCTCTGGGTCCCATCGGTGACCCAGCTCAGGCTCCTGAGCCCAGGGCCCGGAGAATGTCTTTTCCTGCCTCCTGGTCTTGACTCCTGCACTTCTTTCCTTTGGTAATGCCCCTTCCCTGGCTGTTGAAATTCCATCCACAGGGCCTAATTGAAGTCCGCTGCTCTAAGAAGTGTTTTCTGTCACCCAATAAGAAGTGAAGTGTGCTCCCCTTAGAAAGACCCTCCAGCCTTCACCTGTCTGTCTCTCAGGGCTCCCATCACCTTCTTCCTAGTACCAGAGTTCTGCACAGCCGCTAGTCTGAGGAAGGCGCAGATTCCCACAGGCCAGGACAGCCAGGCAACCCTGGAGGAGTCTGCCCTCGCTACAGGACCGAGGCTTGTTCAAGCTGGGCCCTGAAGCCATGCAGGGCTTGGGAGGTGGTGACATGAGAAATCGTGCCAGGAGCGGGGTCCAGCTTGCATAGAGGCTGCAGGTGGAGTGAGCAAGGGGTATGTGGGAGCCTCCGTGACCCTCTCCCACCCCCTGTTCAGAGACCACTTGTCCCCACTTCTGCCCCAAACTGCCTCCCATCTCCTCCTTCCCTCTTCTCTCTCCATCCACCCCCGTGAGAAACTGGCCTGGCAAATAGGGTGAGTAGGGGGGTGGGGGGAGGGTAGGTCAGACCCTAGGAGCTGCTCCAGGGATGGATCAGATGGCCTCTGGGAGCCAAGCTGCAGTCATCTAGCTGCTGGTGGGGTAAAGACCCATCCCTGCTCCTCTACTGCAGCCTCCAGTGCCCCTGGGGCTTTGCTGCTGTGTCCACACCCTTGTACTCATGGCCCGGAGGGGGCTCAGTGCAGGAGGAGGAAGCCCAGACTGGATGTCCCACCTCTCCACCTTAGCTCAGACCCTTCCCACCCCTTCCCACACCTCAAACAGCCCCTGCTTTCATGGCCACAGGCCATCCATCCTTGTCATCCATGCATCAGCCATTAAGGCAACTGAGGCTGAGAGAGGCTGTGGCTGTCCAAGGACACCCAGCCAGTAGAGGGAGGAATTCTGGGATGGGAGCTCTGGTCTATCCACAAAACCACACACTTGCAAATGCTCCACCAGTCTCCCAGGACTGACGGGAGCTTCGTGATTGTTGATTGACTAAGTCACTGATTAAGCAGACAGGATTCAGGGTGTCACCGACATGTTATGGAATCTGCAAGGGTTTTGTTATCCCCAAGGGCTTTGTCCACCCTGACCCTCCCTTCAGCCCCTCTCATCCTCTCTCCAGGCTCTTCTGCAGTTCAGCTTCTCCCCACCCCACCCCCACCAGGCTATTTTCCACAGTCACACACGCTCCAGTGACCCACCAGAAAAGCAAACATCCTGACAGGCGATCAATAAGTAATTGGGCCGGCAGCTGGGGCTGGCGCGGGTGTGAGGCTGGGGACCTTAATAGGTAAATAGTACTTTAAGCATCCAGCTTGGGGCTGGGCTGGCGGGTGGTGGGAGCTGCTGGAGAGGAGGCTGGGGAATGAGGGGGGCTAGTGAGGACACGGGCCACCCCGAGGTGCTGGTAAGCTCCTCTCATACAGACACGAATCTGGCACACAGGAAGCTTGCACCACCTGGCCTCAACCTGCCCACCCACCTCTTTTCCCACCAGTCCCTGAGCAAAGCTACCTGGGCCTCCCCACTTTGTCCTGCACACTGCTACCTCTAAACCACCTTCTTCTGGAGAACTGTCCCAGACTCCTGCCCCAGCAGCCTTTGTAACCTTCCACCCCAAAGGCCGCCTCCTCCAGGAGGCCATCCTTGACCTACTCAGTCAGATATCACCTCTTGTCCCCAACATTGTTATTCTTATAGCAGTGATTTTATGTAATTGGTGTATAGCACACCCCATTCCCAAAGTGATTTGAACCAAATGACAAAAATTATGCTACAAGATGATAAAAAGCTGAAAGCTAAAAAAGGGAAGCCAGTCAGGAAAGAATGCCACCAAGTCCTGCCTAATGACGAAAGGTGAGAGCTTCCTAGTGACCTTGAGCAAAGAGGGAAATATGCTCCAAAGCCTCAGCATTTGGCATCTCTCCTGTAATGTATGTTTAATCCTGGTTCAGTCATGGGTGTGTGTGTCTCACCTGCTACAGAGTGAGGTACCCAAGGGCAGAGAGTATGTCTGTAGCTCAGAGTGAAGTGTGGCACAGAACAGACCCCCGTGAACGTTCTTTGAAAGGAAACATGCGCATGAGTGAGTTTTTGCAGGGGTGGAAGCCCTGCGGGTGGGGCTAACCCTACATCAGGCCCAATGAGCAACGAGAAACCTGAGGAATTGAAGTATGTTGGAAGCCGGGCATGGTGGCGCTGCAATCCCACTCTTATCCCATCGTAATCCCAGCTACTTAGGAGGTTGAGGCGGGAGGATCACTTGAAGCCAGGAGCTCAAGACCAGGCTGGGCAACATAGTGAGATGCCCACCTCCCATAGAAATTTAAGAATTAGCCAGGCATGGTGGGGTGCACCTATAGTCCCAACTACTCAGGGAGATTGAAGTGGGAGAATCCCTTGAGCCCAGGAGTTTGAGGCTACAGTGAACTGTGATTGCACCACTGCATTCCAGCCTGGGCAACACAGCAAGACTCTCCATCTGTAAAAACAATAAATAAAATAAAATAAAATGAAAAAGAAATACATTGGTAGAAAAGCTGGTCAGCCTTGCCCTGTACAGCTGCCACCCCCAGGCCTGGCAGTTGGTCCCACAGAGCCATGGGCCATGCTCCGTGGGAGCAGGACAGCTCTGGGAGGGTACGGGCTCTGAGATGCCTCATCTCATGCCTCTTACGTGCGGCTGCCCTAACGGTGGGGAAGCTGAAGCTTAAGAGAGGCTAGGATGCCTGCCCAAGCTGGCACAGCAAGGGCACAGTCTCCGCTGGGCCTAGTCTCCTGGTCTCCCACCCCCATGGGGTCCCTGTCATCTAGGGATGCTGGCAGAGTCACGTCTGAGGGGTCACCCAAACTGCTGAGTGGGCAACGTGCTGCTCCTGCCATCCTGGCACCGTTCATTCTGCCGGCTACTCCTGCAACTGTCAAGAAGAGGTATTTTATGCATTTTAATCAGTGTTTTATTTTGGATCCTTGCCCCCTGAAGGGCTTCCTACAAGGGTAAGAGTTTAAAAATTGGACCAATAAATACAAAGGAAATAAAACATCAAAGACAGGCAGGTGGGCAGGCAGCAGAGAGCTGTGCCTGGGGCACCACACACACAACCTAAAGCATCCAGAGTCCTTCCCAGGCTCAGGGCAGTGGGGGACCCTGAGCCATCAGACCAGCACTGCAGAGGGCAGGCCCCAGGCTCTGCACTGCAGAGTGGGAGGGACAGGCTGCTGGCCACCGGCCACACCCTCCTTCATGTCCCGGGGCAGATACGGCCTGGTTCAGGCAATGCTCCCTGACACATGCAATTCTCTGTGGCCAGCCTGCTGTGTGACCTCGGCAATGCCTGCCCTCTCTGGCCTGCACAGTAAGGGCTCCACTTCAGGGTCCCTGAGGGTGCTGCCAACAGAAACTAGCCTTTTTCCAGCTGGAAGGTCGACATCCTCAAACCTTGCTAAAGGGTAAAGGGGAATGGGAGGCTCAGGCCCAATATTGCAGTTTCACTGGGGCTGGAAAAATCTCTCTGTGGGAGGGGGGCTCAGGATGGTGGGCTCCCTTCTGTGGGGCACTACATTCAGGGTGTGCCCCCAGGGTCTCAGGGTGAAGGAGGGTAATTAGGGGAGATGGAAGCGGCCTGGGATCACCCATGGACAGGTTCAGAGAACACTGAGAGGGCTCAGGAATCACTCTGTGCCATAGGCAGCATCTGGAGGCCAATGGGGGCAGGGGCGTGACTCCCCCACAGCATCCTCTACAGGCTCATCCACCAGACACCTTCTTTAGAAAAGGGGAGGGACTAACACTTGGACAGCCCCTGCTATGGGCCAGATTTAGGGCCTTTTTTTTTTTTTTTAGATGGAGTCTCACTGTGTTGCCCAGGCTGGAGTGCAGTGGCGAGATCTTGGCTCACTGCAACCTCCACCTCCCAGGTTCAAGTGATTCTCTGGCCTCAGCCTCCCAAATAGCTGCGATTACAGGTGTGCATCACCATGCCAGGCTAATGTTTGTATTTTTACTAGAGACAGGGTTTCATCATGTTGGCCAGGCTGGTCTTGAACTCCTGACCTCAAGTGATTCACCCACCTCAGCCTCCCAAAGTGCTGGGATCACAGGCATGAGCCACTGTGCCCAGCTGAGGTTTGGGGCTTTATACACATTGTCTCAGAAATGCTTTCAAAAGAGATCTTTCTTACCCATTTTACAGATGAGAAAAACAGAGGCTCTGAAAGGGAATTTGCTTGCCCTGGGCCTGGGTCACAAAGCTAGAGGGTGGCAGAGCTCTGTGTCTCCTAGTTGGGCTGCCTGCTCCAAGAGCTGCCTGGTTCTGCAGGCCAGGCCAGGGGAGGGGCTGTCCTGTCAGGGTGGTGCTAGGGTGAGGCCCCAGGGCTGAGGGAAGGCCCTAGTCCTCAGAGAGCTACACCCAGGCATCTGCCCCCAAACCCGACAAAAGCCTTTCCCCAACTTCCAGAAAACGGTGTATTAAACGCGCCACGTGTGCTCAGTGTTTTTCCGCCACACTCCTTTCCTGTGCCTGCGGCTGCTGCCTGGGCCTGAATCTCACCTAATGTGGGGCTGGCTGAAGCACAGGATGGCAAGTTTAGTTATTCTAGGTTTATGATATCAGTATTTCACAGTGCTCCCACTCAGCGTTCCTCGGGGACCGCAGGGACCCCCTGCACACCCAGGCATGCGATCTGGCATGGAGACTTCTGCCCCATGAAGGCTGGGGCCCAGGGTCCTCCGGGTGCTCAGCCTGGCTGTGTGGCCAGGGCAGCTTCTCACGGGGAAACGAGGTGGGTGTGCATGGTCCTCGTCTTGCCTTGATGCCCGCCGTGCCCATGACTGAGTGGGCAGCAGGAGGGACGGGGCGAGGAGGACGGCAGGCCTGGGAAAGGGGCTAGAGCACTTCGGGAAGTCTGCCCAGGGCTCTGCCCAGATCCACTGCCAAGAAATGATGGGGAGAGCAGGAGAGGGAAAGAGACAGAAACCAAGAACACCTGGGAGACACATGGTGGGTGAGGCTGCAGAGGAGAGGAAGAGAGAGGCAGAGAAAGCAGAGCTGGGGGAGGGGAGAAAGAGGGGGACACAGGCTGGGGGCAGGGAAGGGAGAGACAGAGGCCAGAGCTTGTCCTGCAGGCACAACCACTTTCCCAGCCCCTACCACCTGTGCATCAGCCTGGGGCCTGTTAACACAGCCCCGTCCTGGCCACTCCACCAGGTGAGTCTGAGCACTTGCATATCCAGGTGGGGAGGGAGACTCAGAAAGGTGAGGGGACTCACGCCGGATCACCAAGGAAGAGAAGCAAAGCCCAGCCTGGGCTCCTTGTGGCTTGTCCTCTCCCCAAGTCCCTGCCTGCCTGAGGTCCCTTCTTTGCTTCAGCTTCAGTATGCGGGATCCGTTTCAGGAAATGATAAAGTGTGTTAGCGGGAACTGCGAATGCTCAGAGATGACTGGGGTCAAGTGGCCAGGAGTGGGGGCGCAGTGGGGCCCATCCAGAGAGGACTGTGACGGTCACCCTGGCCTGGGTTTTTCCTTCTGTCGCAGCGGCCAACCATCCATTCCCCATGCCTAGGGGCCTCCTACTCAGCTTTCAGAAGCAGCTCAGGGTTTCTCCCACGCTGGCTCTCCTCTAGCCTGGGAAGAAGCGACAGCCTCTGGTGGGTCCCCTCTGGATCTCCGGCCACCCTCTGCCCGCACTGCTGCTGGGCTTCTCCCAGCTCCGTTGGCACTTCTGCGGCCTCCTCTCCTGTGGTCCCCAGACTGACAGCCTCCGAAGTGGGACCAGGCCTGATACAGCTCCACACTCCCAGGCCTTGCCTGCAGACGCGCCCACCTCAAAGGAGCAGAGACAGCCCACCAGACAACTGCTGCGAGGAGCAGGACTCACACTCTGCTCTCCAACTCCCAACCTAGCTCTTAATGAAGGCAGGCTTCGTGGTGAGGGGCAGGTGCTGTGTGAGCTCAGGCTGAAATACAAACATTTTCCACAGGCCAAAGAAGAGGCAGGGGGAGGGCACTTCCACAAAGGGAACTGTGAGAGCAAAGGTGTGCAGGGGGGAAGGGACTTGTAGCCTGGTCAACTTGAGAGCATCCTGGGACTCCTAATGGCTTCTCTCTTAGCCCAATCCTGACCCCGGTCCCTGGACTCCTTTTAAAGATGCTCCATTCTGGCATTCCAGGGCTAATCCCCGCTGAGGTGTGAATGGCTGATTTATATGGCTGATAATGGCATAAGGTAGGAACTGCTAATGGGAGAAATAATTCCATTGTTGGCCAGTCTAATCTGGGGGGCTGCCTCTTGGCCCATGGGGAGGTGGTGAGGCAACCCTGAGAGCTGCAGTCCTGCACCCAGACTGAGCTCCTGCAGGAGAAAGCCTGGCGGACTGCGCGGCTCCACCAGCTGGAGCCAGGCAGCCAGTGTCCACCGTCTCCCGGGGGCTGGTCCGCCCCGCCCCCACCTGCCCCCCCTTTCCCCTCCTCCTCCTCAGACCCCCATGGGGACAGAAAAACCAACCCGGCAGAAAACTGAGGTCATGTCCTTTGTCGTGTATAATTCTTTATTTTCCTCTGGCTCTCGGTTCTGGCAAAAAGTTGTTGGGCCCCCGGGGTGTGTGTGTGTGTGTGTGTGTGGCCTCTGTGTGTGTGGTGTCTGTGTGAGTGTGGTGTGTGTGTGAGTGTGGTGTGTCTGTGTGTGTGAGTGGCCTCTGTGTGTGTGTGAGTGGCCTGTGTGTGTGGTGTGTGTGAGTGGCCTGTGTGTGTGTTTGGTGTGTCTCTGTGTGTGTCTGGTGTGTCTGAGAGTGGCCTGTGTGTGTGTGGTGTGTGTGTGAGTGGCCTGTGTGTGTGGTGTGTCTCTGTGTGTGAGTGTGGTATGTGTGTGTGAGTGGCCTATGTGTGTATGTGGTGTGTCTGTGTGTGAGTGTGGTGTGTCTGTGTCTGTGTAAGTGTGGTATGTCTGTGTGTGTGGCCTCTGTGTGTGAGAGTGTGGTGTGTGTGAGAGTGGCTTATGTGGTGTGTCTCTGTGTGTGTGGTATGTCTGTGTGTGTGAGTGTGGCGTGTGTGTGAGTGGCCTGTGTGTGTTTGGTGTGTCTCTGTGTGCAAGTGTGGTGTATCTGTGTCTGTGTGTGAGTGGCCTGTGTGTGTGAGTGGCCTGTGTGTGTGTGGTGTGTCTCTATGTGTGTGTGGTATGTCTGTGTCTGTGTGAGTGGCCTGTGTGTGTGTGTGTGTGGTGTGTGTGAGTGGCCTGTGTGTGTGGTGTGTCTCTATGTGTGTGTGGTATGTCTGTGTCTGTGTGAGTGGCCTGTGTGTGTGTGTGTGGTGTGTGTGAGTGGCCTGTGTGTGTGGTGTGTCTCTGTGTGTGTGTGGTATGTCTGTGTCTGTGTGAGTGGCCTCTGTGTGTGAGTGTGGTATGTGTGAGTGGCCTGTGTGTGTTTGGTGTGTCTCTGTGTGTGAGTGTGGTGTATCTGTGTCTGTGTGTGAGTGGCCTCTATGTGTGTGTGCTGGCTGTCCCTCCTCCCCCACTCCCCGGCCCCCAGCCCCATCACTCAGGTGCGCTCTGGGAAGCTCCATCCTCCCCACACGTGCTCACTGGCCTCAGTGCCTGCTGGAGGTGCCTACTGGGCATGGTGTGGTTGTCTGCCTGTCTGTCCTGGGTCACCCTAGGCAAGCACTCGGCCGCCCTGCACTGAAGGGAGGAATGCCCCTGCCCACCTCACCAAGGCACAGCCATCTCGAGAGCCGCCAGCCTTCCGGCCAGCTCGCAGCCCCCGGCCATTTGCGGGATAAATTATGAATTTTAATTGTCAGAGCATCTTAATGTTTAAAGGCTTCTATATATAGGCTCTGCCCTCCAGGAGCGGCAGGCTTGGTGGAGAGGAGTGGGAGTCGGGCAGGGCTGACAGGAAGCCCATTCTGGGTGAGCAAAATGGGCTCCAGCCAGTGCACCCCGCCCTGCTGTGTGATCTCAGGGGAGTCGTGGACCACTCTGGGCCCTTCCCGCCCCTTGCACAAGGTTGCCCAGTACCCCCACTTAGATGGGAGCTGTCCCAGAGCTGAGGTGGGGCAGGCAAGTGCCTATTCGGGGGGGGGGGTAACCTGAGAGGGGCCCAAGGACAACCCCAGTCCTGCACCCCAGTATCTCCCTTCTCATGTCTTGAGATGCCAACCCAGGCTCTTGGGGACAGGAAGATGCCCCTCAAGGCCCCCAGCGCCATCCCTTGCCCAGGCCAGTGGCCCCTTGGGACACGCTTGCCTCATCCCCACTCGTCCTTTCACACCTTCCTGGGGCCCCCGGGGGACCCCTCTCTGCAGCCCCAGCCATCAGGGCCTCTCTATTTGGGAATAGCTCAGGCCTGGAAATCAGCCAACCCCCACCTGGGAGAGCTATAGGCCTTGTGCTTGGGGTGGCGGGTGTCACAGCCTCATAGACTGAGGCTGGCAGTGAGAGGCTGAGGGGTGTGGTGGAACTAGCCTGGGATTTGGGATTAGCCAGAGAGCTAAATAGAATGATGATGAGAATGATGATTGGAAACCCCTCATAGGTGGCCTTTGGTGTGCCAGGCATTATTTCAAGCACTTTGCATATAAAAATTCATTTAATCTCACACCAACCCATTGAGGTAAGTGCTGCCATTATCCCCATTTTGCAGATGGAAAAAGCAGAAGCACAAAGAGGTTCCATAACTTGCTCGAGGTCAGTGTTAGCATGATTTGAACCCCAGTGGTTTGGCTCCAGAGTCCATGCTCTTCATCACTTCCCTATAGTGCCTTTTTTTTTTTTTTTTTTAATCTAACACTAACATAGCATCAGCTATGTGCCAGGCATGAACCTGTATGATCTCCATAACCACCCTAAGAGGCTAGTATTATCCCCATTTTACTGATTAGAGAACTGAGGTGCCAAGAGGTGATGCACCTTGCCCGAAGTCCCACAGTGATGAGTGGCAGAGCTGGGACTGAGCCTGAGGCAGTCAGACTCCCAGCTGTCCTGCCCACTCCTGCATACTGCCTCCCTCTGATTCAGGTTCAGGGGCCTGCTGAGCTTCGTCATCTTGGGCAAGTGGCTTTGCCTCTGGGGACCACAAATTCCTCACTGGGAAGCAGGGAGGGCAGACGTCACACTGCCCTCACTGCTGGGGGCTTAGAGTTCAGGGAGAGGGAAGGGAAGAGACGCTGACATCGAGCACACACACTAAGTGCTTTGCTGAACTACCCCACCAACCCTCACCACGTTACACACCCGCTTCACTGATGGGGAAACTGAAGCTCTGAGCCATTAGTTCACCTGCCCGAGGTCCTGAGCTTGTCTGGCTCCAAAGGCATAACACCCTTAGAGACCCTCACACAGATGAGGAAACTGAGGCCCAGGGGCATCAGGGACTTGTCCAAGGTCCCACAGCATCTCCGGGCTAGGGCCTAGGAAGGACCCCAGCATCCCAACCGCAGCCACCTTCTCTCCCCAACATCATACAAGGGTCACATGGCCACCCCATGGCGGGGCTGGGTCAGGGACAGGTGAGAGTTTGGGTTATTTCTGCCTCAAGAGGGGAAAAGACTGAAAAACAACCCTCTAAAACATCACAAACCAAGGTCCAGTGAGTTCTGTATAACATGGACAGGCAGATTATAAATAAAACACTTGCCTCTCTCCCAGCCCTGGCAGTTCAAAGCCCTCTCTACTCAAATGAATCTTGGCCACGCCACTGCCAGAGTCCATTTTTCCAACCTGGTAAACTGAGCCCAGTATCCAGGAGGTGATGGAGCCTCCAGTCAGACACATACAGGAGGAATGTCCTGTTCAGGCACAATGGATGCCACTAACCGGCTGCCCATTCATAAGAAGCCCAGACTTGGGAGAGGAACTGGCACCTCCACAAATCTCTAAGGAGCATATCAAGGCAGAGGCTGCAAAGGTCTACTGCAGGCCTAGAGAGGGGAGCCAAGACCCATGGGTGGGCTCACGGGGGAGGCCCATTCAGCTCAGTGTGAGGAATCTGATGAGACATTAGATGGCTCAGGACAGAAAGTCTGCCTCGGTAGTAAGTGAGCAGCCCATCATGGGAGGCATGCAAGCTGAGACCATGGATCGAGGCAACTGCAGGAGGCCTCCTCTGCTGGGATCTACACCTCAGTAGCCCCTCTCAGCTCTGAGATGCCCCTGTGTTGCATCCAAGTAAAGGAAGTTGAGATGGCCAGTCCCCACCCCCCTACTCCCACATCTGCAGCCCTGCACCGGGCTAGGCAGAAGCAGCTTGCTGGCCAGGCCCCCAACCCCTCCCAGAGCCGAGAGCAGGTTCTCTGCAGAGGGAAGCAGAGGAGGTGGCAAAGAGGGATTAATTCCCCGAAACAGGAAAAAATAGAAAAACACACACACCACACACCCTAATAACATGTAATAAGAGGTTGGAGACGAGGAACAATGCCCTGGTAATGTCACCCTGGCGGCAATCAATTTGGGTGTCACATGAAATAGGCATAATTATTCCGCCAGCCCCGGTGCTCATCTTTAACCAGCTCCAGGGGCCCAGGCCCAGAGGCGGGAAAGGCAGCGTGGAATCAGTCGTTGGTGTACCAGGCTGGCAGAGGGAGCTGCTCCAAATTAGCCTCCCAGCACCCAGCTTCTCAGACCCTCTGGACTGGCAAGGATCTGGAGGGCCTTGCGGGGTTCCTGGAATTTGCTGTCCTTTGTTTGCACTAAACACGCAGGGACTTAACCCCTTCTTGCTCCTCCTTCATCCCACTTGCTTGTGGAGTCCTCTCTGATTGCTCGTATCCATCCCAGACTTCAGGGATGGTAGAGACAGCATCCTCACCACTGGGGGAACGGGTGCCGATGGGATGACTGCTTAGTGAGCACCTAGTACACACTGGCTGCTGCCCATCTCTCAGCCTACATTTCATATACCAGAAACCTTGAATTCCAGGAATGCAAATCAAGGCCATCATGAAATACCATCTTACATTCATTCAATCAGTAAAAATCAAGGCCCCTGACAATACCAAGTGTTGATCAGGATGGGGTGCAATGGGAACACTCATCTCCTGGGGTGATGCAAACTGGTCTAACCAATTTGGAAAACACTTTGGCACATATCCTAGTAAGAGTGAATGCAAACATGCCATACAGGCCAGCAATTCTGCTCCTAGCTCTGTGCCCCAGAGACACTGCACGTTGCCTCAGAGATGGGATGAGAAGGTTCCTCGCAGCATTGTTTGTAAGAGCAAAAAATGGAAATAACCTAAGTGTCCATTGGTAGGAGAATGTTAATTACACTTTTATGATCACATGACAGAACATTATACATCAGTGAAAATGAGCTACATCTACTATTATTCACAACAATATACATGAAGCTTAAATGTGATGAAGAGACAAATTCCAGAGGACTGCATATAGTTCATGCTTTTTTTAAAAAGTTCAAAAATAACTAAAACTGAACTACTTATATATGTTAAAATATATAATTTTAAAGAGGAAAGGGATTGTTAAATACATAATTTAGCGTAGTCATTGAAAAGGAGGCAACGGGACGGGGTGTGCAGGAGCACATGGGGAGATGTACATCATTACTGGATTGCTGGTGTTTAAGTTGGAGAGTAGGGTAACAGTGTTCATTACAGTATTAACACTACTACTACGATTAATACTAAATGTCTTGATTAATTAACAGGCTGGGCCTGGATTAGTGAGTAAGAGCCCCAGCCTAGAGGTCAGGAAGAAGGCATTCCAGACTGAACCGCAGGTTTGCAAGCTGGGGACTTACAGCGAGTCACTCGCCACCTCTCTGGCTCTGTTTTCTTGGGTATAAAATCAAACCTCTGCACCTACCACCTACAAGGGTAAGATCATGAGTGTATCACTGATGTAAACTATGAGTAGCCAGCACTTATTACAGGCTTACTGTGTACCAGGCACTGTTCTAAATGTTTTGCCTATGTTAGCACACCTAATTGTCACGTCCTCCCTTGAGGTGGATACTATTGTTACCCTCACTTTATGGATAAGGAGACGGGCCCAGAGAGATTAAGCAACTTGCCCAAAGTCACAGAACTAGGCAATGGTGGAGCTGAGACTTGAGCCCAGACTTTTGGCTCTGGGGTCCACACTCTTGACAACTTCACTATGAAATAACATTGAAGAAACTGAACACACACAAGTAGATTGTTGTCAGCACAGCTCTACTGAGCCCACAGCACCCAGGGATATTCATTCGTTCGCTTGTTCGTTCATTCGTTCGTTCGTTCATTCATTCATTCATTCATTCATTCATTCATTCATTCATTCTTCCACAACTAAACAAAGGTCAGCATCAATAATGCCTTAAATGTATTGGGAAATGAACCTGCCTTCTCACTCTTTCTACAAAGAAACTTCCCTGATTCTGGAGTCCCCTGCTCTCTGTGTCTCTGCAGTCTGCTACTTCCCTAGGACTCAGCCAGCCTCCCTCTCTTCCTAAAGCACCTTTGACAACCTCAACCCCCAGGGAGAAATCTCACCCTTCTCTGAGTGCCTGTGTGGGCTACTGAGTACCCTGTTTGTCTCTTCCCAAACCCTGCCTGGGGCATCTTTGACATCTAGCTCTGTGCATTCATGCACAGGTACTCCTTACCACTAGCCAATAGCTACTCCCTTGTACCTCCAAGGGTCTGTCCCATCCCAGGGGCCAGGCAGGAGGGCAAAAGGAAGGGTACTAGGATTGCTCAGGGTGTTCAAGGCAGATGGTGCTTAGCCCAGAGCCGAGCTGGCAGCTTGGCTAGGATGTGCAGAACAAATGCATGTGTGACTGGGCTGGTACAATATTCAGTGCAAACAAGTGTGGTTCTATGCTGTGGGTGACTGGAGAAGGAGGGGCAATGCCTTGAAGCAGGCGGAGAGGCTTCTTGAAGGACCTTTTGTCAGGGGATGCAGGGCCAAGCCAGGTGAGGATGGGGGGATACGTGGAGGAACTGGTGGAAACAGAACAGAAAGCCTCCAGAGACTAACCATGGAGGTGGGTGGGGCTGGAAGGCCACTTCCACAGCATGCCACACACAGGACAGCTAGCCCAAGAGACTCCAGCCAGCAAGCTAAGGCCCTGACTCTGAAACCACCACACCTACTGCCCACCACCCCCCACCCTTCCCTGGCTCCACTTTCTCTACCCTCCACCGGACACGCTGCCTCATGCCTCCATGGGACCCTGCACGAATGACTGCACTGCCTTATCTCCCAACAGGAACGCACCCCAACCCCAATTGTGCTTCTCCAGATATCTGCGTCCGAAGGCGCCTGAAGAGCAGCACCACACATGAGCCCTCACTGGCACCAGGGATCCTGTCTGGCCTCATGCAGAACAACCACCCACCTCCACAAGAGGTTGTTTTTTTGGCGGGGTGGGGTGGGGGAGGTGTCCCTCTGGGAGTCTGGGTTTTAGAAAACTATACCCAATATAGGAAAAATGGATGCCCAGAGGGCAGAGGACGAAGATGAGCCCAGATGAAAGAGGACTATCGCAAGGGGTAAGTCTCTCCACCTCCCTCCCAGTCACACAGGGCTCTTGGCTTTGAGCACACGCCCATCCCCCTGAAAGCTGGTTCCCACTCTTTAACTCCAGACCCTGGGGAACACTGCAGCTTTAACTAAGCCCTACCCAGGGGCTCATGCTTAAATTGTCAGGGGGTGGGGAGGGGGGCAGAGACAACAAGAACGCCACAGGGGGCCTGTCTCTGCCTTCACTAAGCCCCTTCCAGGAGGGGCAGCTGGGTGCTGCTGGGATCCTTGATGTGAGTCTGTGCCCTCTTTCAGCACGGTTCCAAGGAGTTATTGGTCTCTCCCCTGTGCCACCCTATACCCTCCTTCCCACCTCGGGCCATGGGTGGAAAGCAGGAAGGACAGGCATGCCGTCCCAGCAGACCTGCTGCTAGCGCCTTCCCAGAGGCGTGAGGATTTTGAGCTCCTTCCTGGCTTATACAAGGACAAAGGGTCTGGGAGCAGCTGGCCCTCTTCTCCTCACTGACACTCTGCGCTGGATCTGGGGAAGCCCCAGGCTCTCTGCCGCCTGGGTGTCCCGGCTCATTGCTCCCTGGGCATGGGAGGCACCAGTGCTGAAGCCGCTGGCATGATGACCAACAGGATTGAGCCCAGAACCGCGGGCCGGGCTGGGCTATGCGCCCTCTGGCTGCCCGAACCAAGCAGGGGACTGAGGAAGGGCTGGGCGAGCAGGAAGGGGCTGTCCAGATGCCACAGCCCCCACCTCAGGGCCTCCTGCACTCCCACCTGCTCAGGGCAGAGCTCTTCCCATCCTCTCAGGCCCCCTTCTGCCCCACCCCAACCCCAAGGCCTCTGAGAACAAAGAGAAGGTGCAGGCACACTCAGGCTGGACCGGGCTGGGCTGTGACCCCAGCAGGAACCGGGAGGGGGCTGCCCACTGGCCTGGCCCCACCCCTCCTCCTCAAAGTGGGATCCGCCCAGAGGGACGCATCTCCTGGCATGCCTTGAGAGCAGAGAGCCCACAGCCCACCCCGAAAAGGGCGTGAGGGGGAGCAGGAGGCTCCCTCCTTACCTCCCTCTTCTCAGCTGGTTCCCACCTCCCACCCGTTCTGCCTTAGAATGAAAAGTGGGGCAGGAGGAGGTGAGAAGCCCGGGCTGAACGCAGACAAAGGGGAGGCCCCTAAAGGGTTCCTGGGTGCTCCTGGTCCCCAACTCCCTTCCTTCCACTCTCCCTACTCCCCATCTCCTTTTCACTGGGCAGGAGCTGGAAAGGGGCAATGCTTGTGTGTGGTGGGGAGCTGCCATCCAGGCTGGAGCTTGTGGAGAAACCCAGCCCCTGACCTGTGTCCACCAGCTAGGGAGTGTCTGGTGCTGGTGGGGGCTGCCTGGGAGCACCTGGGGTCCATGAAGGGAGGTACCCACCCAGGGCTGAGCAGGCGGCTTACCCTCTAGAGTGACCAACACTCAGAATGGGAGCGGGGACAAGAAGGGCAGACCACAGCAGGGCTGGGACCCCAGGGGGGCCCCTCCCCAGCTCCAGGCTCCCAGCTTACAAACCCGGAATTTGTTGGGGTTGGAGGGAGGGGAGGTGGGAAAGGAAGAATCTTCATTTCTGAGGCTTGAGGGGAAATCAGGCCTATGACCCCAAAGGAGGTCTGGGTGGCACCGAGGTGCCCTGCAACCCCAGGAGGGCGCAGCCAGGGCCGACGGCGGCCCCCAGGGGCACTCGCCGCGGGGCTGCCCGCTCCGGGCTCGGCCGCGGCCGCCGGGCTCACCTGCATCTCGGGCGCGCCTTCGGTCCGCTCGGCTCGGTCACCAATCGCATGTCTCTCCAGCCGGCCTGGCCAGGCCCCAGCCCCTGCCCAGCCCCCTCCTCCGTCTCCTCCTCCTCCGACACCTCCGCCCGGCAGTCCGCGCGCCCTCGCGGGGCTGGCTGGCCGTCTGTCCGCCCCGCGCGGGCGGCAGCCGAGCCGGAGCCGGGGCCGGGGCTCGGGAGTGGGAAGGTGGGAGGCCGCGGCCCCGGCGGGAGGAGGGGCGGGCGCGCTCAGGACGCGCGACAGGGGCTCCGCGAGCCTGCTTCTGCCCCCTGGGCCGGCCCGGAGCCGCCGCCGCCGCCTCTGCCGCTGGGGCCGGGGTCGAGGCCGGGCGCGCTCCGCCGCGGGGCCGGGGCCGGCGGGCAGAGGCCGCGCATGCTGCTCGGCGCCCCGCGTCGGGATAGGGGCCGGAGCGGCGCGGGTGGGGACTCCGCGCCCTCCGGGGCCGGGACCGGGACCCACCGCCGCCGCTGCCTGCGCTGTCGCCCGCCGCCCGCTCCGGCTCCCGCGCCGGCTCCCGCTCGGGCTCCGCGCTCTGCAGCGGCGCGGGGAGGGAGCGCTAGGAGCGAGCCAGGGAGGGAGGAGGGATCGAGGGAGGAGGGAGCGAGCGAGCGGCGGGAGCCGGGCGGGGGAGGAGAAGGCGCGGCCGCAAAACCTGGTGATGGTGGTGGTGGGGTGGGGGGTGGTTCGTCTCCTTGCAGCGGAAGGGGTGGAGAGCGAGGGGCGCCCCAGCCGCTGCCCTGCACGCTTAGGGCAGCGAAACAGGCAGGGGTGCGCAGGTGAGGGGCGCACCAGCCAGGCGCTCCAGCTCCGCGCCCCTCCGGGTCCGGGGCTCCGGGCGAGTCCCGGGCCAGCCGGGTCTCGGGGAGTCCGGCCTGCGGTCCTCCCTGGGTGTATGCGCGCACACCGTTGTGTGTGATTTTGTGTGGCCACATGCGTGTGCATGTGAGCGCGCGAGTGTGTTTACACGTGTTAACTGGGCTGTGGACGAACACACGCACGAGGACGGACAGGGCTCCCCACACGAACAGGGTTGTTTGGAGGGCGGCATGGGGAGGCCGACCGGGAGCCCCCGTCCCCTCCTCTCGAAAGTCCGCAAGGCTAGAGGGCCCAAATTCTAGCGCAGGAGGGCGAGGCAGGCAGAATGGGAAGCTCCAGGGGACGGCGAGGAAGCCGCGCTGGCCCGGCCGCTCTACCCAGGAGCAGGGTCTCGCGTACCTCCTCGCGGCCGGGGTCCCCGCCCAGCCTGGCTTCCTGCCCAGCAGAGGGCGGCAGGCCTCTCTGGCCTGCTCCGTCCGGAGGCCCTGCATCCAGCGGCCAGCAGGGGGCAGCGCAGAGCCTCCGTCTGGGCTTGACTGTTCCCTCCTCCCGGAATGGTCCCGGGGATCCTCGGCTGGGGCCACAACTTCAGATGGGCCCAAGGAATGGGACCTGTCCTCGGAGATCCAGATCCTCCTTGATCTTCAGATACAGAAACTAGGCCAGCAGGGATGTCTTGGCAAAGCCTGCACAGTAGGTTACCACCCTCAGGACCTCACCTTTTTCCCTGTACTACCCTCCTCCATCTCCTTGAAGCCAGACGCCCTTTAACACCAAGCCAGTTTTATTAGAATAACCATCAATGCTGACACCACTCGGCAGGCCATCCCTTCTCCACTGCTGGGAACAACCCATTAGCACATGAATACTCCTAATAGCTTGAGTCCACAGGGGCAGCTGAGGCTGGGGGAGGGGATCTAGCCTAAAGCCTCTCGGATTCTGGGGCAGACCCTGGAATCCCACTTCCAGTGACACCCCCTCTCCCAGGAAGCCTGCCCAACATCATTGCAGAGATGCCTGGTTGCCACGGAGGGACCTCTCCCCACCCCCAACAGCACCTTGTTTCGCCGCTGTTCAGCCTCACACACAGCCCAAAGGCTTGCACAGACCTTCCGTTCCAGCTGCATCATTTCTGGGTACTTCTCAGTCTCTCTGGCACACCGTTGCTCTGGACAGTCCTGTCTGGAGCACTTTCTCCTGTCTCCTATGTCTATGCCCATCCTCAACCTAGGCCTAGCTAGAGCCCCCTCCTAGCATGTGTCCATGCTATGCTCTACTGTGAACTGCACGTTCACCCTCCAGCAACTCTGGGGGAGGCACTATTGTTCCCCTGGGACAGAGGGAGGGAAGCCCAGGCCCAGAGAGGTTCCAGGCTCTGCCCATGGTCACACAGCCAGCAAGCCACGGAAAGGGAACTGGACCCGTCTTCTAGGGCTGAGTGGACCAGCAGGGGGCAGGCTCGGCAGAAGGACTTACAGGTGGGAGGTGAAGCAGGGAGGCCAGCACAGGAGTCCCCCTCCCTGCCAGAGCCCAGCGCAGGCGGCTCCCCGGTCCCTCAACTCCGCGCGGCCTGGACCCCTCCCCAGACTCCCCAGCCCCCCCACCCCGGCTGTTTGTGAGCTACCCGTGCGCTCCCGCCCTCCTGTGCCGCCTCCTCCCACCAGCCCGACAGGAATAGACGCTCGCTGGCTCCTGCGTAAAGGCTCCGCCAGGCACCCGGCGGGCGCGCAGACCCGCTGGGGGGCGGGGGCGGGGGCGAGGGCTATTCCTGGTGCGGTGACTGACGCAGGCAAGGCGCGGCCACCATCTCTCCGCCCCCGACTCACCTGCTCCCTGCCTCAGTGATCTCGGCGGAGAAATGGGGGAGAGCCCACTCACTCCACCTCGCCAACCCCCAGGTGCTACCGAAGGAAGCTGGGGTCCTGGGGTGGGGTGTTTTGGCGCCCACAATGATCCCTCCGCGCCTCGGAGGCAGCAGGGATGACCACAGAGCTGTGTCTGGGAGGAAGGGCCCCTTGGCCTCGGTTCTCCACTGTCAATGGCATCCAAGCCATTCCCCCTTCCCTTTGTCTCCAAAACACATGACCCCTCCCAGCTCTCCCTGTTTTATTCCAATGGAAACGACGGGGAGCTTTGGGGGAACAACTTGGAGGATAGGCCTTTTTGAGGGTCTAGTTTGGGCCTGGTGAGAGTAAGGGTCCCTGACTTTGTCACCTAGAGACTCCAGGAAAAGGGGGTCTGTCACTGGGTCCCCACCCAGTCACCTCTGCATGAGCTGTGGAACAGGCATCTCTCCTCTCCTGTCGGGTGGGGTGGTTCCCAGCAGAGTCCCTCTCAGGGGTCTCAGGGCCATGGCGAATGTGACACACCGAGATGGCCTAGTCCAAGTGTTCTCTGGCACAACCAGGGGATTGTGTCCAGGAGGTACAGCTGAAGAATGTTCCCCCGCACCCCAGGCGTTTGTGCCCGCTGGACCACCCTCGTGGCATGCCTTTTCCCTGATTTCTACCTGTGCTTCAAAACCTAACCAAGACCCATCTCTTCTATTCCTGCCTCCTCTCCCCAGACTGAAATGACATTCGAGGCAAGGCCCAAATCTTTTCCCTCTATCCTCAGACTAGGCGCTCCCAAGAGCAGGTCTGAGACTGCGTGTCTCAAAGGTGGGCACACAGCAGACCCTGGCTGCAGGCTGAGAACTCAGCAAGTCCCAATAAAGCAAGAGCCGGTGGCTGGAAGGAGCCAGCCTGACTGCTCACTGCAAAGCGGAGAAGCTGGAATGGGTTTGCCGGGGAACACAGGAGGAGGGGATAAGGCCCTCCAACATGTATTCAGCCCTTACTATAAGCCAGACTCAGCCACATTTCACATCTTCGTCTCTCTGCAAGATCGGCATTGCTGTCCCTACTGTACAGATGAGAAGACCGAGGCTCTGGGAGGGCTGGTGACTTGCTCAAGTTCACTCTGTGCAAGAGTTAGAGCTGGGCTTTGAAGCTCTGTGTGTATCTGATGTTAGTCCTGCTCTCCTTTCACTCTGAGAGGCTGAGGAGGCAGGAAGCGGAGCTGGGGCGAGGACCAAGGGTCCCCCAGGCACAGAAAGGAGAGGGTGGCACACACAGGCCTGCCTACATGCCTGCTCTATGCTGGTCCTATCCACTGGCATCCCAGCAGCTCGCAGGGTTTTACGCTGATGATTATTTCTGAAGGCACTTGAAATTAATGATGGCTCTAAAATGGCTGGGACAGCAGCGTCATTGCTGAGACCTCTAATTAGCAAGAAAAACGGAGACCAGGAGCCTGGGAGGCGAGTGGGGGTTGGGCAGCTGGCACTGGGCATGGAGCAGGGCTGGGGGAGTGAGGTGGAGCCAGCATCCAGCTGAGGGGCCCTGTGGAGCTGGGTGCTCAGGTGGACCCCGTGTTCTACTTTATGCCACAAGTTAACTTGTTAACTTGCTGTGTGACCTTGAGAGGGTCACAGCCACTCCCTGGGCCAAAGTTTCCCCAGCTATGCAATGAGAGGTTGCCCTGGGGGTTCTCTAAGCTCAGGGCTCCTTGGACAACCCTGAGCCCCTAAAAGCTGAAGTCCAGAAGCTGGGGGCCATGTAGCCTCCAAAAGCCACCACAGAGACCCACAGCCCTCCATGGTGGGGTTGCTGAGGCCGCTGTGTAATGAAGTACTAGGCTAGAGTGAAGTGGATCGAGAAGTGGCAGAAAATCCATAGGTCAGGCCCTGCGCTGGTGCACTGTGGAGGCCAGCCAGGGATGGAGGCACCTGAGGGGGCTAGCGGGACAGTCCCTTCTTGGAGGTGGTCCTGGAGATGTGGCCAGGTATAGAGCCTTCCTGCCCCCTCCTGACCCCCTCCTCGAGAGTCAGAGGGGACTTGGGGACACCAGCTTCCCATGTAAGCATGTCACAAAGGGTCAGGCCTGAGTATCTTAAAGGAAAGTCCCTCATCCAGTGCTGCCCAAGTCTGGATCCTCCACATACTGCATGGGGCAGCCAACATGGGGAAGGCACAGGGGCTCACCTGAAGGGGTTCTCTCCCCACAGTGGCTGGCCCAAGTTTGTGTGGAGATACGCAGATTCCCAGGGAGCATCCATGGTGGGTGCAGGCTGAGGCCAAGACTCAAGGGCAAGGGTGTGGGGGGCCCACCCCCCTTAACTGGGGCATCCTCTTCCCTGGCATTTACTTCATGCTTGTCTTGTCATCGATAGCTTTCTCAGCCCCTCAAATCCTCTCCCCTTCCAATTCAGGTCCCTGTGTGTCCCCCTCCTTCCAAAAACCTGCTGAGAACCTCACCTTCCCCTCGGGCGGGGCTGTGTGTCCCTGGACACCTTCCTGAGTCTCAGTTTCCTCCTCTGTATGATAATGTCAGTTTCACGGGGTGGTGTGAGGGTCTCATGACTTAACATGTGGCTGGTATCTACCTGATGCTGATGCAGTAGGAGCTTGATAAATGCAGGTATTTTTAGGTGATCATACTGTCATGGTCACTGGCTGCCTCCTGACCCCTTCTCTGTAAAGTCAGGGCTCTATCCTAAGGTCCCTTTCAGCATTCCCACTCGGAGACACCTGGACCACATTCTCTGTCCCCTGAAAATCAGGAATACCCTGAGGGCATGGATTCATCTTGTCTCCTCCAGTTTCCACAGCCAGCCCAGAGCCCTGATTCCAGAGGGTCTGATGTCTGCAAATTACACTTGACCGAAGTCTCTTAAACAGGAAGGCCCAGTAGATTCCCCTAGAGAGGAGGGCCAGGGCGGCATGGGGGCAGGGATACTCTTGAATCCATACTTCTTACTCCCTCTCACCTTGGGGCTTCGTGCACCCCTGCCTCCAAGGAAATGTTTCAGCACCAGTGACATGTCACTTGTCTAGAAGCAACGTAGTCGGCAGCCTCCCCTACTGGGAATCTCACTGGGAATCAGGGGAGGCCCAAACGCTCTTGGAGAACTCAAGACAGAAGCCCTGGCAGAGAAATGAGGTCTGGGCCTGGCCCCCACTCAGTGCTGCCACAGCCCTTCTGCACTGGGTGGCCTGGCTGCTGTGTCTACAGTGGCTGAGAAGCAAGAAATTGGTCTGGGGCCAGTCCGTAAAGGGCCCCTCAGCACTACCCCTGTGAAGTCCCTCCAGGAAAACACCCAGTGTTCCTGACCTTGAGTTACTGTGGGATGCAGTTAGGTGTTCTTAAGAAGTCAAGGAAGTGTGTGCTTCTTTAAAACAAAATTAGGAGCAAAAACAAAAAAAACAAATAGAAACTGTAAGGAGATCACTCCCTGGCTCCATGGGAACTTGGGCTCTGTGCTTGCCAGAGAGGCTCCTCCTGAGAGCCTGGCTCGGCTGTCCCCATGGATCATGTCAGGGGGAATTTGAGCTAATGTGTGCAAACAGGCAGCACTATTAGCAAATCCATTCATTAAGCGCTTGCCTTAAGTTCTGTTGTGCAGGAGACTTGTTTATTAACTTAAGTCGGAGCCTGTTATTAAGTCAAAGGCAGCAGAGTGGCTCGAAAGGTGCCCAGCATCAGGGCCAGTCAGTCTTGGGTTCCAGTTCTGACTCTGTCTCTGACTCCTGTGTCACCCTAGGCAAGTCACTTTACCTCTCTGAGTCTCAGTTGCCCAGTGATAGGCAGCCCCTAAGAGGATTCCCAGTGGTCCCTGCCTGCTGGTATTGCCCTGCTTGTGTAATCCCCTCCCCTTCGGTGTGGGCTGGATCAGTGGACCCACTTTTAGTGAAGAGAATACAGCAGAAGTGACACAGTGTCACTTGTGAGGTTAGATTACAAAACAACTGTGGTTTCCATCTTGGGTACCTTTTATCGATCACTTGCTGTTTGCTATGAGGAGGGCCAGTTGCCATGTTACGAGAAGCCCACATGGAAAGGAACTGATGTCTCTAGTCAACCCCCTATGAGGCCCTGGGACCTTCCAATAGCCACTCAAGTGAGCTTGGAAACAGCTCCCCTTTGAGTTGAGCCTTGAGATGACTGAAGCTCCGGCTGATGTCTAGATGGGAGCCTTGTGAGAGACCCTGAGCTAGAGGTACCCAGCTAAGCCTCACCTGGATTCCCAACTTACTGAAACTGGGAGGTAATAAATATTTGCTGTTTTAAGCTAAGTTTTGGAGTGACTTGTTATGCAGCAACAGATAACTAAACTCATGCTCCATCTGTAAAATGGGTATAATAACTCCTTTCTCCCAGTGTGGCGAGGGCACTGAGATAAGGCAGGCGAAGTGCCTGCTCTCAAGGGGGGCAAGGAATGGCCCGGCAACTTGGTGGTTATCCAGTAAAGGTGAAAAGAGGCACACTCTATGACCCAGCAATTCCCTGAGGCACGAGCACAAGAAGGCAGGCAGAGGAACGCGCATGGCGGGATTGTTTGTTATAGTGAAAAACAGGAAATGGCCTAAGTGCCCATCATCAGGAAAAGGAATGTACAGAACATGGTACATTTGCACAATGGAATACTATGCAGCAGTGAAAACAGCTATGCTGGAGTTACTTGCATCAGCATAGGTGATCTCATAAACACGATGTGGAGGAAAAAATATATGTACAAAGTATACCATTTATCTCAAGCCCCAAGCCCTATAAACTGCATATGGATACCTACAAATATAGGAAAAGTATTAAAACATGCAGGACAGTGATTAACACCAATTCCAGAGGACTGTCACCTCTAGGGAGAGAGAAGGGGAGGTGGCAGAGTCAGGCCTACCCTGATCCCCACACTTTGAACCCCACACCATGAGCAGCACGGTGGTTCTAAGTGTGTTATCCACTCACTCAGCAACCCGCTCAATCCTCTCAGCGACGCTATGGGCTCCCTCCTATTACTATCTCTTCTTACGGTGGGGAAACTGAGGCACACAGAATCCAGGGAGGTATTCCTGGGCTTTCCAGCCTAGTGGGAAGCCAGGGCCTGGTTCCTCACTCTATCATTAACTTGGAGGAGTCCACATTATCTCCCTGGCCTCAGTTTATTTTTCTATGGCTTGGGAGACGCTCACTCCTTTCCCTTGATAGGTGTGGCTTGAGAGACTCGCAAAGTCTTGATTAATCAACCTGGAATATTTGCAGAGACCCTGTGAGCCAAGCCTGGTGCCAGCTACATGGCAGGGGAGACTAAAAACAAGGAAGTGTGGACAAGAGAAGGTGTAAATAAGACAATTCAATCCAACATAATTCAGTATGGTTCAATTTCACATGGGCTCAATTCACGGACAGACAATGGGTGAGGTTAAGGATATTACTTGAGCACCTCTGGCATGCTAGGCCACATACTAGGTGCTTTTACAAATCATCTCATATAAGCCTCAATCACACCCTGTAAAGGAGAGACTGTTATTATCCTCATTTAGCATTGAGGAAACAGGATCAGGGAGGGTGAGCAACTTCCCCAGGTCACACTGACAGCTGAGATTGTCAGGATGTACCCTCCCTCCATTCTGACCTGTCCTCTGTTTGGTGTTGGGGACATAGACGGAGAGACCAGGCCTTGGTGCCCACTGGGGGATCTCAGCACAGACCAGGAGAGTCTGGAGGAGTCCAGAGGAGGTGGAGCAAACAGGAGAGGCTTCCTGGGGGAGGAGGGTGAAGGCAAATGCTTCAGTGGCCTCACTGGTGGTGAGACAGGTGGAGGCATCCATCCATTCATCTCCTCATTCATTCATTCATTTATTTATCAAATGCCAAACATTTGCCACAGTTTTCTGTAGGCCCCAAAGCCCATGGTCTGGCAGGCAAGACAACCGAGTGTGATCCAGGCTGAGGTGGGAGAAGTGGGGGTGGGGCTGCACACATACAGCAGGCAGGTCAGACATCTAGGAGGAAGCAATGGCTGAGCTGAAATCAAAGGGTGAGTTGGGATCAGTCAGGTACACAAAAGGTAGAGGCTGGTGCTCCAGGAAGAATAGCAGGTGCAAAGGCTGGGCCCTGGGATGGAGGGGGGAGACAGCCAGCCCTGAGGAAGGCCGCTGCTAGCCAAGGAGGTGCCACCTCAGCTGAGAGCGGGGTGCAGGGCTGAGGCTGCCACCACCTCTCGCCCAGGTAGGGTGGCTGCCTGCCTTCTTCTCCAGCTGATGGGTCCCCATGCCATCTCTGCCCTGTTGGGTAGGCTGGGCCCCTCTCCAGAGAGATTAAGAGCAGGGGAGTTTGAACCATAACGGTGTATGTAATTATGTGCAAAAACGAAGGAGGGCTCCTTAATAATTGATGGTGGGAGAGAGTAAATATCGGCAGAGGCACCCAGCTGCATCACCCCGGCCCGTCTGGCTGGGACCCAGGGCGGCTGCTTGGCCGCTAATATGCCTATAAATTATTGAAGTTATAAAGAAGAAAGCAGGTGTCATGTCGCACCCATAAACAGCTTGTTAGCTAAGACTAACGAAGGCGCGGCCGGCCTCTTGGCACTGCATGGGCTCCCCCTACACCCTCCCTGATTACAGAAGGAGACAGATGAGGAGTGGGCGTGGTAGGAGGCTGAGAGCCTGACTGGCCCCACACCCTGTCTCCCACCATCTTGACCCACTGTGGAGTCAGGTGGTGATGGGAGAGAGAAGAGGCCCAGAGATAGAGAGAGCCAGAAATGGGGCTGTGGCTGTCCCAGCACTGTGGGTTCAGATAGCAGCTGGACAAACCTGCGACAGAGGATGTCAGAGGTCCTGCCCAGCCTGATAAGCTGAGGCCAGCTAGGATGCTGGGAAGAACTAGACACTGGGGTCGGACACTCAGGGTGCACATCCCAGGGAAGCCACCTGTTGGCGGAGTGGTCTTGGGCAAGTCACCTGCCCTCTCTGAGTCACTTTCCATTCATGCCACCTGGGGATACTCATGCCTATCTTGGTGGGTTGTGGAAAGGGTTCTAAGAGCATATGCGTGTGACATTTCTTGTGGACAGTAGGCCCTCATGAATGGGGCGCTCCTCCACCTCTGCCTTCCACCCCCATCTCAGGGGCTCCTAATTAGATCAGGCCTAATGAGGCTTCCCTCTGCCTGGCTGTTTACGCTCCATTAGGACCTGAGTCCAGGACAGCAGTGGGAGGGAGACAGCCGCGGAGGGGGAAGGTGTCCAGTTGCCAGGGCTTGGTTCATCCTAGGCTTCACCATGCATGGGGGACCCCCACCTCCGGGGAGTGGAGGAGGGAAACAGAGGCAGGCCTCTTGAATCAGAGCTGCCAACAGGGAGAGGCCCCATGGTGTGGGGAGAGGGAGGAAGGAGGATAGAAAGAACAGCTGGGAAGGTTGGCATTTTGGCTCCTCTATGTGAAGAGCTTGGAAGCCCACTTCCCCTCAGGCTGGGGGTCTGCAGTCTCTGAGATGTTCCCTTCCAGGCAGCCTAATTTGGACACTTAGGTGCCCATGGAGTGCTCAGCTCTGCCAAGGGCCACATGAAGGCAAGGAGGGCAGTCTGGGCCTAGGGAAGGTGCCCCTCTCTCCAACCTGGCCCTAGGAAGCCCTTCAGAGCCCCCATAATCTGCTCCATACCACACAGGGAGCAAGGCTGGGACCGTCACTTGGGCTTGGGCAGCAGACAGGCTCCTCTCCGGGTCCGGAAATCCCCCAGCAGGGCATTACTTCTGCAAGTGGTTCCCTTCTCCCAGAGGAAAAGAGGGAATCCCGAAAATTCTTACCAAATATGCTTTGAGCCTCTTCTCCCAGGGGTCCTCTCTGCCCCCCTTATCTCACTTGTGCAGCCTTGGTCTATCCCGCTGAGGCCTCTTTGCAGATGCACAGAGAGGTGCCTTAGCTGCCTGAGGCCACGCAGCGAGTCAGCAAGGAAGCTTGTGGAGCCTGGGCTTGGTGCCTCTCCCCACACCACTGGACTTAGCTCTGGGAGGAGACAGAGACTCACACTCAGCACACTCTCTCTGACAGCCACTGTGGTGTGGTGGTGTGGCATTCCCAGGAGCTCTCTTCCTGCCCAAGAACTCCCCGTGCCCTGGACACCTGCTCATCTGTCCCACCCGCTTATCAGGGTGGGGGCAGCTGGGGCTGGCACTTACAGTATCAGTCGGGGCGGCCTGGTCAGAAAGGGGATGGAGATGTCTTTCAGGTCGCCTGGATGGTGCTGGGAGCAGGACGGCTGTGTGGGCTGAACCAGGCAGGAGAGCAGGGCTATCCATGGGGTCAGGGGAGACCCACGGCCCTGGGGCAGGACTGGGGACAGAGGCAAACCTCAGGGTAGGGAGGTCCTCAGTGGGAAGGGCCCTCTCCCCTCCCTGTCTAGGTCAGACCTTGATAAGGGCTGCTGGGACACCAGCAATGGTCTGGTTACAGGGAGGGGCGGACAGGCCCATGGGGCATCAGGGTTGGATGGCAGGAGGGAAAGCTGGGGAGCCTCAGGCCTGCAGAGCTTCTGCAGGGGCTCTCCTGGCTCCTTGGCCTGCCACCCCCTTCCCTGCCATTCTCAGGCATGCCATCCCTTTGGTTATGAGCAAAGTGTCCGAGAAACTCCCTCATCACATGGGGGACATGGAGGTGGGGGTACTGAAGGTGGTTCAGGGCTTACCCCCCAGAGGGCAGCACCCACAGCCCTGGCCCAGGGGCAGCAAATCCAAGGGAAAGCTTCCTTCCCGAGTCTGGTGCCGCCTCCAGGGAGGACAATTTTCATTCCCACCTCTTCCTGCTCCAGCATGGGAGGGGGCAGGGGGTGACAGCTGTAAACAGGGAAATGGGGGCGGGGGTGCAGTGGCTCAAGGACCTCCTGAAATGTGGACTCCTTTGGGCAGAGCACTCGGCCAAGTCCCTCCCTGCTCCGCCCTCATTCCTGAATGTGGCACCTGCTCCAAAGAGTGGTGAGGACACGCGGGAGAATCCATCAGAGCCTCGGGGCAGGGCCCGGCACTCATGAGCCCTCCAGGGGAGAGTCCTTGTGACCATGCGTCTAGCTGGGGTAGCCGCGTCCGCTTTGCAAATGTATCTCCTCTGGGGGAGTTTAGGAAGGATACGTAGCTGTGTTGTGTTGTAGATCTCTGTGGTATGTGTCATGTTGAACATGTGTGTGGTGTCTCTGTCGTGTGTGTCAGGGTAGGTGTCCCGAGCAGAACTTTTCTGCAGCTCCTTCACCAGTCCACAGGCAAAAGCCCCCATTCAGGGCTTCCCAGCTGTGCTGAAGGAGCCACAGCTGTACCCGGGCTGCGCCCTCTCTCTCTATCCCTTCTCTGCCCAGGCCATCCTGGAAGCACAACCCCCTCAACATGGCTGCCCTGAGCCTGCAGGGGAGATGGCTGAGGAGGGGTACCCTGGTTCCAGGGGTCCCCAGACAGGCTTGAGCATCTACCTGCTTCTTCTGGGCCCACCACCTGCCTGTGGTATTTCCGTCACCTGGGAAATACGGATGGCATTGGTGGAGGTGCTAGCGACCCCAGGAGAGCAAGACAGAGCCCAGGACATGGACCCGGAATATGACAGGAAATGGGTCCCAGAGCAGAGCTAAGCCCAGGGGCAGGCTGAGCCCGGGTCGGCCTCTCATTGGCCACTTTGGAAGCTGAGGGACACAGCGCTGGCTGGCTCCTTCAATCCCTCCAGCAAACACAGAAGTGGCTGCTGTGCCCATTTCACAGACGAGAAAACTGGGGCTAAGAGGGGTGAGGTAAGTTGCACTGGTGGAGCCAGGACCAGCAGCTAGGCCTGGCTCTGGTGATGAGCGGTTTAGGGTTGGATAAATGGCCCCTGGGTGGGCTCTCCTCTATGGGATAAACAATGTGGCTCAGGCCGGCAGCCCGAGGTGGAGAGATCTAGAAGGCCCCAGACGATGGGAGGGCTCCCCACACTCTCAAATCAAAACATGGGCGTTTACACTCAGACACAGTGTGTTCACACCACCTGCTGGGGCGTGAAAACCAGCCATAAATACCTGCATGGTGGTGGTGGCTCATCAGGAGTCGGGAGAGAGGCCTGGTGCGCTCTCAGGAAGTTCCCAGTGACTCACAGGCTGTGGACCCCTCTCTGCACTTCCAGACACCCCTCCTCCCAAACATACACGCTCAGAACGGGCAGTGCAGGGAGCAGTGCCCACCCATTCCCAACACCAGGGGCTGAGGGCACTGGGAGGAAGGAGCCCTGGCCAGCCAGCTTGTAGGGACTCCACACATCACAGCCCAAGACGCTGGGACAGGAGGCCCCAGGGCACACAGTGGGGTGGGTGGGATAGGGTGGAGGCATGGCCCTGAGGCCCATGCCTTATCACTGCCTCTCTCCCAAGAGCTACCCAGGCCACTCAGCAGACCAGTGCCCAGCTCTCTTTCTAGGCTTAAACTTGGCAGCAGAGTCACATTTACTTAACGTGCTGAAGCCAGAGTGAGGTGGACATGCATGCCTCATGGCTAAAGATAAATGCCAGCTAATGCCTGAAGTGTGGAAAATATCACGAACAAATTCAGGGCTACTGTGTTCATCCTCCCATCCCTAGCCCAGTGGGTCTCTGACTGGTGAACACAGGGCTGCTGCCTCCGTGGGCCTCGGTTCTGAGCCTGCCCACACTCTGCATCCCATACACGTCTTCCTGGTTCCACCAGAGAGCTGGCTCCAGACCCACTTTAGAAGAGCTGGTGGCCTTTCCTGAAGCCAGCCGCGTGCACTGGGAACTGAAGTGTAAACAGGAGCAAAGCTCAAGGCCTTGCTGGTAATTCTCCCTTTGTGGTGGACATTAGCTAGCCTCACTCACGAAGGGGACAGCCCAGGGGTATAAGATCCCAAGTGCCCTTAGACACCTCCACTGCCTGGGGGTGCCAGGTGGCCTCGATGTGGCTGGCAGCCCAGGGTGAGTCCTGTGAATGAGCAAGTGCATGAGCAGGCCTCGGTTTCTCCATCTGCAAAGCAGGGATGGTGTCTGCCTCATTTAGAGGCTGGGGAGTGGGCGAGATAAAAGGGGGGGTGGTTGAAGGGGCTTCAGCATGAGCCTGGTGGCGTGTGATGGAACAGACACCCAGCTGCCAAGGGGCAAATACATCCACACCCCTGCCCCACCTTCTAGGCCCAGTAGAGTAGTGAAATAGTCAGTAAAGGCCCCAATTGTCCCCACCTGTGTCTAGCTGCACGTCAAGGAAATGTGCCTGGTCCAGGCATTGTGACCTGTAAGGGACTCCACCCCGCCCTGCCACACAGCAGTGGGCGGGGGATCCGGACCTACATGGAGGTGGATATGGCACCCACACTGGCACCCTCTGGTTTCGTCCCCACAGGAGTTCTGCCTCCCAGCACCCCTCTGTCACGGTGACCAAGAGGGCTAGGGGGTGGGGAAGGCGAGAAGAGGGAGGAGACTCTGCTGTGACTCATAGCAAAGTGAGAGCTTCTTCCCTCCTCTCTGCACCCCAAATACAGGTCATAAGTCTGTAAGCAGGTGGGGCACACACAGGCAGGAACCTGGGGTTTCCCCCACTTCCAGGAGGGACAGACCAGGGGCCAGCCTCTCTCCTTGGGGCAGATGTGGCAGAGCATAAACCCACCTTGTCCCCTGCCAGGGTCTGCCCCGATTATTCGCTCATCTCCATCCCCACAACCTGGGGCTTCTTTGTCCCCAGGAGCACCCCAGGAAGGAATGGGAGCTTTGATAGTCAGAAGTGACTGGACAGGATTAGCTGACGGCCAGAGAGGGTGGCCTTTTCTAAACTGTGCCCAGAAAGGAGGCAGACCCTCACCACAGAGCCTGGGAAACATTAATAATGTCTAATATCTATCAACCCTTTCTCCTGGGTCAGCAGACACCAGGGCCCCCCTAGAATCTAGGCATTTACTCATTTCATACTCTCAATGGCCCTATGAGGAAGGTTCTGTGAGTATCCCCACTTTACAGGGGAGGGAAGGGGCATGGGGAGGCTAAGGAGCTTGTCTAAGGTCATGGTGAAGTGAGCAGTGGAGCTGGGACGGGTGCCCGGTATTCACTCTAGCTAACGAGTATGGAGGTGCGGGAGGGCTCGGGGCTGGGTGGGTGTGGAGTGGGGGGCTTGGAGCTCTTTGGTCCACTTGCCTAGTTTACAGGCACTCCCACTGAGGCTGGAAGGACAGTGTTAGGAGCTTCACTGGTGGGAGTCTAGTGATGGGCAGGGTGGCTCTCAGATCAGGTCCTGGTTATGCCCCCTGGGCTGTCCTGCCCCTGACAGGAGATATTAGGAAGCCAGGGATGAAAGGGTCAGTCTGCCAGAGCACAGTCCAGGGGAGAGGTAGACCCAGCTCACAGGAAGTTCTGACCCAAGGTGGGTGGTGATCAGAGCTGGAAGAGAAGGGAAAGGCAGCTGGGGGGTAGTGGGGGGACGGAATCCCAGGGGTCTCCCTGGAGGAGACAGTCTTGCAGGAGTTGTAGGATCCTGACAGGCAGAGAGGGGGTCAAACATTCTAGCAGGAGGGAATGGCAGGTGTGAGTGTGGAGGCTGGAGAAAGTGGAGTCTGCACAATTACAGTGCTAAGGATCACAATTGCCTTTGAACCCAGGTTCCTGCAGGGTGGGCCTGCTGGCAGCTGGCAGGTCAGAGCAGGGGCTGGGTCAATGGCAGCCTTGCTGAGTGCTGTTCCAGGTAGCCCGGGAAAGTCCCTGGCAAAACCTTGCACACCTCTGTGCTCCCCCGCCCCACGCCCTTCTTGTCCCTAACTGCTTTGCCCTTCCCTCTCACCCCTCCCTTTCTTCTTTCCTTGTCTCTCTCTCTCTCATTGTTCCCTTCATTTTCTTTTTGGCCCTCGGCACTTTTCCTGGAAGGGAACAGCTGGGCTGCTGGAGTCACAGAGGAAGTATTTTTTTTGGCTACGTTGCACATTCCCCTTCTCTATGAAAATTGGTGCCACCATTGCTAACTGATGGACGGACAGTGAGATATCTATTTCCTTGCCTCCTTCTTTCCTCCTGCTCTCTGGGCTCTGTCCTGAGGCATCTGGGAAGGAAAGGGCAGTCAGACAGCAGCCACAGAGAGAGGGTGGTAAGTGGGGAGAACTTTGGTATCAGGTGTGGGTAGCTGGGGCCCTCAGTATCATCATTAACCCCATTTTACAGAGGAGGAGACTGAGTCCCAAGATCACCCAGATATAATAATTGTAATATTAACATTAACCATAAAAGTTAGCATTGAAGGAACACCGGCTGCGTTCCAGGCACTGTGCTAGACACTTCATATGCAGTGAACCTGTGAGGCAGATCCATGACTGGCAACATTGTACAGAGGGGAAAACTGAGTCTCAAAGAAGGCAAGTCACTAGCCCAGCTACTGTCACACAGCCAGGACAGCAGAGCGGCAATGTCCACTCACACAACCATGCACCTGGCCACTGTGTCAGCTGCATGCCTTCCCCACTCCCCAGCCGGTTGAAAACTGGTGGAGCTGAGATCTGAACCCACATTTATCCATGTTCTTACTCCAAGGCTGGGCTCTACTCCCATGTTGACTGCTGCTGCCAAGAGAACTTTAAACAGCAGTTCTAGCCACAGCAGGACCCAGCCTGATTGGGGCCCCAACCTGTGGCCAAAGGGGACAGAGATCCAGGCCCAGCTTGTCTCAGCCTCTGGCCTGACCTCTTTGGGCCTCAGAGGCCCTGCTATGAAAGGGGGAGCTGTAGGTAGAATAAATGAAGTGGGACTGAGGCCCCTGGGACCATACTGACTCACTCATGGTGGCCCAGGGCATGCCCATTTCCCAAGGGTCACCCCTTGTGCACCCTGTTCTCCAGGGCTAGAGACCTCAGGCAGGCCCCTGATTCTCTGGGACCCCAGTCTGCTCCCTGCTGCCCTGCTAAACAGAGTTCCCAAAGAGAGAGACAACAGGCACCCAGGCCTTGGTCTCAAACCTGCAGCCACACACCCCAGTGGCCTCCAGGAATCCTGCACACACATCCCAGAACCCCTCAGCTCTGCACGTGCTATTGTGGGTCCCGGTCTGTGGAACCCCAAGTCCAAACATAGGAAAGTGCCTTTCAGACACATCCAAGAAATGACCTTTAATCCTCCAAGCTAAGAGAGATCATCTGGACTAGACATGGTAGTGACATAGGCTAGCAGTCTGTATTGTCTGCAAACCCAGAACTGTCCTTGGCTGGCCAATGAAAATGTGTTTTAATAGCAACACACACGGTCATATAAATGGGAATGTTCTAGGCAAATGTGTGGTCTATGTAAATGTTCATAAATTCAAAGTAAACATGTTGGGTGGTGACATCTGTATACAATGTAAATGTCCATTCTTTGGTAAGACAGAGGACTTTATGAAAGATACGTCTGGCTGATGGAAATACACACATGTGCAGTCAGTGGAAATGCCTATTTAGTACAAATGTAAGGTTGAGACAAATACCCATGTGAGTCTGTAATATGGGATCAACCATCAGAGATGGAAGTCACCATGGAGAAACAGCAATGTCATTTCCACCCAGGGACCAGGAGAGCAAAGATTCAGGGGTACCACGTGGAAAGAACAGAGTGATTTGGAGGAGGAAGGGGGTTCAGGAAGGAGCTGAGGGGTAGGGCACTCTGGCTTCTGGGTCAGGGTGGAGAGCTGGGTCAGCTGGGGCTTGGGGTACTGGGGAAGGTTTCTAGCTGGAGGACAGAAACCAAGGGAACCCAGAGGGCAGTTAGGGGCTCTGGAATCCAGTGTGGCAGGCAGGACTCTTGCTGAGGCTGGACTCCCACAGCCTGCCTCCCCGAGTGCAGCAGCCCCCAACACTGCTCATGGCTGGGCAGCTGATGGCCACCAAGGGGAGAGTGGAGATGATGAAAGGGTGGAGATATTTCCCCCCCACTCATACCACCAACTCTGTCACCCCAGGGGGTTGGTTATGGCAAAACAGAACTAGAGAGCCAGCAAGACTCAGTTCTAGGTCCACCCAGCCACTGGGTAACATTGGCCAATGCCCCCCAAATCTGAAGCCTCAGTGTTCTCCATGGAAAATGGGAGAGGTGATAAATACCACCCACACGTTCTCACATGAGCTCAGAGGTAAAAGGGCTTTGCAAACTGTTAAGTGGTGAACAATGTGAGATGAAGGTGCTTTTCTGGCCCTGGGGCTTTGTTGCCAATTAACAGGCACTGGGGTGGCCAATTTGATGTCTACGGCGTGGTGTGTAAGCCTGTGTACAGCATGTGCATGCATGTGTGTGTGTATGTGTTTAAGACTCGAGGCCTTCAGAGACTATGCCATGGAGGTTTGGAGTGAGGGAGAAGAGAAGGAATTATCTTAAAAGCAAAAAAAAAAAAAAAAAATTATGTGTCAAAAGGAGTGGGGAGGCTTAAATGGCTCCCAGGTGGGACACAGAATAAAATAGTCCCTGCTATTATTTTGTGATTGTCTCCATGCAGGGAAGACTAGCAGAGGGTCGCCATGGCAACCCTGGGCATCCGGCAGGGGGCAGCCTGGACCCCACAGGTTTGTCTGGGCTGAGCAGTGTGAGTCAGCCCATCAGAACCCAGAGGCCAGGGCTGGGTTCAATCTAGGCAGGACCCTTGTCATGGACTCCCACTTCCTCCTGTTCTGCAAGCCACACGCAATGGGGAAGAGGGCAGACTGGAGTTGCCCAGTAGAGGGGCTAGGCCGGGGTAGGACTGGGGGCTGCATCCAAAGATGGAGAATCTCAAGATGGGGATGGGGTGAAGGCAGGGGCTGAAGGTATGCTGGAGGCAGTGAGGAAGTCCTGCAGGGTGGTCACAGAGGGCAGCGGCTGTATATGGCTAACACAGGTGATGGGATAAGGACTGGGAGGCGCGGTATAGGAAAGAGAAGGTGGAAGAATCTGGGTGCTGGGGTGGACAGGGCACTGTGTGGAGGCTTTGGGTTTGGTGGCTCTCCCAAACCCATCCCCGAACCTTTGCTACTGCAGGGCAAGTAGACATTTAGAGGCTAGGTCCAGGGTGGATCGGGCCTCACTGGTGGGCTTCAAAGGTAGGGGTCGAGCAGAAAAGGAGTGTAGAGAAGGAAAATCCTGACGGGAAAAAAGGTAGCTATGGCAGATTCACGCATTTGGGTGCACATGCAGAGGCCACTTTTGGTGGAAACTGCATTGTAGGGAAGAGAGAGTCCTCTGCTTGTGGAAAGGTAGCTGTGAGCTTGCTGTCTGTTTCACTGCTGTATCCCAGAGCCTGCCATTCAAGAAATATTTTTTGAATAAATGAATGAATGACAGAAGACTGAATGAACAGTGCTCAGAAAGCTACATGGAAGCTCTAAGGAGGCGTTAACAACCTCTTTCTGAAAATTTGCAGGCTGCATTAGAACTAAGCAAGCTATTGATACCACCCTGACCTAAAAATAGCAAATGGCGAAGTCACTGGCCTAGGAGGCTGGAGAATCTTAACACCAGGTGGCCCAGGGCATACCCAGAGCTTCTGGCAACCTAAATCCGGAAAAAGTGGTAACAGTTCCTTCTGGTCAAATGACAAAAGCCTAAATTTGTAACAGGTAGTGGCTGATAACAGTCAATTTCTACCTAGAAGGCACTACGTTGGATCTAGGTGTTCAGGGTTCTTTAAGTCATGCTCCGAATGAATAAGCAATGATTCCAAAGTATGTGAAGGTAGCCACACAGTTTGAAGTCCTTGAAATCACACTTTCCAAACAGCTTCAAATGAAGAACAAGCTCATACAAACTCAAGAGTGCTTGATCGATGAGCAACTCCAGCAAGTGAAGACATCACAGTCTGGGGCAGTGCGTGGCTGACCCCTTTACCTGTTGAACTAGCTGCTTTGGTCCTTGTTTCAAGGGAAAAGGGCTCTAGAGGAATTGGGATTTTGGTGCTCTTAAGGTTTGAGGTCTTTGGGTCTCTGGGTTTGGCCAGGCCCTTAGGGACTGTGGGCAGAGGCTGAGCAATGGTAGCCTTGGGACATGTCTCAAACTGGTGAAGTCAAGAAAGGCCAGAGTGGAAAATCCAGAATCTACATCCCATTCATGCCAGAGCCCTGTTCCATCCACTCTCTGAGCAGATGTCCCCCTATGAAGGCCCAAGGGACTCCTGAAAAGCAGGCACGAATAGACCACAGAGTTAAACAGTGCAAGGGCATGCTGTGAACCCACCAACTTTGGGTAAATCTTTTGCCTTCTCTGTGAATCAGAGAATCAATGGGATAGACTATGCCTCACAGGGCCACCCTAGGGATCGAATAAGATGACGGATACCAAAGTGCTTCATTAACAATAAAGTGCCAAAAAGAGTTACTACTATTCTTGTTGCTATTATTGATTCATTGGGTAGAAGGGGGGGGTCTGTTCCCCGAGTTCCCGGGGACTTGAAAGCATCTCTGGGGCTTCCAGGGACATCCCTTCTCTGCACTATGAAATTATGACTGACAGCTCTTTCGTCTTCCTGAGCAACTCCAGCATCTCTTACCTACAGCTGCAGCTGGGGAAGGAGTGTGTGTGTGTGTGTGTGTGTGTGTGTGTGTGTGTGTGTGTGTGTGTGTGTGTTGCCAGAACACAGAAATCACATTTCCCTGTGTCAATATATCCTCCAGGTGACGTCTGTCACTCACACCCACTCCAGATGTACCCCACCTCTCAGCTGTTGCTCCTGCTGTTCCCCACCTGGAACCTGCTCCCATCTCTGCCCAGCTAAGTGGTTCAGGGTCCAGCTTCCATTCCTCCTTCACCAGGGAGTCTTCCTGGATTTTTCCAGCCCAGTGGTGGTCAATGGCCAGCACAGTGCGGGAGGAGGGAAGGAAACTGGGCTTTACCTACAGCCTGTCTGGTCTGTGCCATGGCTGGCAATCAGTGAGCCTTCCTGGAGGGAGTGTGCCTCTGTCGCCCCACCTGGCTTTTGTGTTTCCTTCCCTGACTGTGAGCTACTGCCGGGGAGTGCATGGTTTGACCCTCAGGGCCCAGCCCAGTGGGTGTAGGGCCACACAGGGTGGATGGATCAGGTCTCTCTCCTATTTGAGCCACCTCAGATTGGGAAGGGGGAAATGCAGATTGGCAAAAAAGCTCTCAGAATCCTGACGTCAAAGGTGGGGACGCGAACATAGGCCAACCCCTTAATTGGGGCAGACTGAGTCCCAAAGAGGAAAAGTGACTTGCCCAAGGTCACACAGCCTTGTGGTTTTGGACTCAAGGTTGATAGTCAAGGTGGCTCTGGATTTCAGGGGTCTCGAGGCCCCATCTGCTGCTCTGGGTTTCTGTGAGCTCAAGTGACCCCAAAGTCCTTAGTCACTGTCCGTGCCTGCTGTTCTCTCCCCACCAGGCCTTGGCTACTCATCTTGAACTGACCTTAGACTCTAGGGCAGACCTGTGGCCTCCAGCCAGGGAGGATGGTATCTTCCTGAGGAATGAGGGAAGTTGCTGAGTGACAGGGGCCTCCCCAGCCTGGTGGGCCATCCAGACCACCCCAGGCCCTCTTGGTATTGAATGGAACATTTGTTGAGTGGAATTGAATTAACTGTTCGATTGCAGGAGATGTAATTTGATCTGGATCTTATGAAGCCCTTAATAAAGTCAAGGTATTACTGGTATCTGCTGCTTTTTCATCTGTTAAACGAGGCACGGGACCAGGGGCAGGCTACTCAGCTGGGAGTGAGGGTGTCCGTCTGCTCTTCCCGCCTTAGCTGCCACCATGCCATGTGCCCCTTGGGAAGTTGCTACTTGTCTCTACCCTAGAAGCAAAAGTCTTCCTGCTCAACGTAGGGAGTGCCCATCAACCCTAACAGTCCATCTGAAAGAGATGGCTCGGAAAGGAACGGGGGTTAGATCTCTTTGGAGCTGGGGGTGGAAGGGAAAAGAGTAACATTTATTAGGTACCTTCTGTGTGCCAAGCTCCCATTCCCTTCAGCTCACTGAATGTTCACAGCATCCCTGTGTGCTAGTTGCCTGTGAGAGTCATTAAGGAATGTTAACTAATATACCAATTTTCTTCCTCTTGGAACTTGGTGCGGAACTGCAGTTCTCTGTCCCCTTTAACATTAGGTATGGCCATGTGATTTGCTTTTGGCCAATGACATGTTAGTGGAAGTTACAAATGTCACTTACAAGAGAAGGCTTTAAGACCCAGGGTGGCCTTGGCCACGCCTCTTCTGCTACCATGGTAACTGGATGCACAGGTCGAGATGGTAGGCACTTCCTCAGCCTGGGGTCCTCAATGAGGAGTGGATATCCCATGCTTGGAATGGGGGTGAGAAATGACCGTGAGTTGTTTGAAATCTCTGAGATTTTGAGGTTGTTTGTTACTGCAGCAAAACCTAGCCTAGCCTGACTGCTCCAGTGCCACTATTTTCTGAATGACAAAAGGGAGGCTCAGAAAGGTCTAGAAACTTGCTGGGGGGAACCAGGGTAAGTGAGTGGCAAAGTTAAGAGTCAGTCTTAATCCACTGGATGCGAAGACCATGCTCTTCCCTAAGTAGAGGGGTCCTGGGGCTACCTCAGGCTGGCTAGGTATGGTTAGAGCCCAGCTGGTGGGGATTGGGGCTGGGGTCTCAGCACCTATTTCTCCTAATTTCCAACCCATCACTGAGCACAGTGCCCCTGAAATCCTCACTGTGGCCCATTGGAGATGCTAGACAGGGGCCTTCAGTCTGTGAGAGGTGGAGGGAGTCATGGGAGGGAGACCTGGAGAGGTCATGGAAAGGGCTCGAGAGCTGGGTTCCAACCCTGGCTCTGCTGCCACTAGCTGGGTAATCTTGGGTAAGTTGCTGTCCTTTTCTGAGCCTCAGTCTTCTCATCTGGTATCAAATGGAAACAATGCTACTTCCCTGGTTATTGTAAGAATGAAATGAGATGTAAAGATCTTGGCACAGAGTAGGACTCAGTACTTGGGCTCTGTTGCTATTGGAGGCACGAGCCATTGCTGAGGTGGCCCTGATGCTCCACCCCACCGCCCTTTCCTCTCTGCTCAAGGGAACAAAGCCAGACTTCTCTCCTGTTTTCCCTAGACACACCCTAAAGGAGGCTTGCCGTTCATCTCATGGGCTCCCACTCAGCCCCTAGGGGAGGGAAAAGCAGCCATCCATAACCCCATTTATAACTGGGAAATGGCAGTCCAGAGGGTGTCACACCGAGGAAGCTCTGAGAGAGCAATGTCGCAGTGCTGGCCTCTCTTCATGGCAGCTCCATTTGCAGGGTCTGGAGGGAACTTCCTGGAAGGAGGGCTGGTTGCCCCAGACACAGCAGGTGAAGTTCCAGGAAGAGGAGTTGGAGAAGAGCTAGAGATTCCATGGGGCCAGTTCTGCTTTAGAGCTGCCCATGTGGCCTGGGTTGGGCCCAGGCTGGTTCTGCCCAGCTCCCAACTGCCTACTTATCATTCATAGACTTCTTCCTCCCATCCCACCTTCTCCTCTGCCAGGATAGCCCCTTCCTACAATGCCACCTCCCCAAACATGGACACGCTGGGTCCCACTGCCACACCTCTGCTCAAGGTGGGCACTCCTCCGGGATCAGGACCATATCCGTTTGCTCCTCTCTATGTCCCCAGTGGATGACCTGAGTGACCATACCAATAGCAGCTGCCATTTAATGACAGCCACTCTGGCCGCTCCACTGGCTGCACACCACAGGAAACCTTCAAGGTAGGTACCACCATCCCCATCTTACAGATTGGAGACACTGAGGCCTAATGAGGTTCATTTGCCAGGGGTATGAAGAGATGGAGCCAGACTCACACCCAGGTCTGTCTACCCCAAGCCTGTGTTCTCAGGATACCCAGCCCCGGCCCCTGACGAGACGGTGGGGCTGATGAGTGGACGCCGGCCTCTCCTGCCAGCTCCCCACCTTCTTGCCCTCCTCCCGGCCTTCTCCTCCCCATTGCTTGCCTCTGTGTAGTTTCCTGTTCTCCAAGCACCCTTCCACATCTGCCCGGGCCACGTGGAGTTCCACTGCCAAGCTACACTAAGCCCAGGAAGTCCGCTGTGGACTCAGGTTAGGGTGGACTCCTGCCCCTGCTGGGACCCTGGGAGCAGGGTCTGCGTCCTCTACCCTCTGCTGCTTCCAGTGTGGCTGCCCACAGGGCTGGGCACTCAGGGGACAGGGGTGACAGTAAGGAACCCAGAAAGGGACCAAAGAGTTGACTTGAATCTCAGGCAGGATGCAGGGCTGTGTGTTTTAAGAGGTTTACCCAAGGCCTGGACAACGAATAAGAGGGAACTCCAGACCCCACTTTGGCCCTGGACTGAGCTTTGGGGAAAAGAGGTCCCTGATCAGCCCTTGCAGCCCCAGACAGCTCCGCTGCTCCCTCCTGGCTGCCTCTGACTCTCTCTCTCTCCCTCCTTGTCTTTTTCCACCCCCTTCCTCTGCCCTTTTTCCCTTCCTAAAAAACACAGAGAAATGGGATTCAGAAGCCTACACCGCCTGCGAAGTATGGTTCAGCCTCCCCAAAAGAGGAAATGCCAGTGTGCGGGTTCTCATGGCAACTCCAGCTCCTCCCCCCGCAGCCGCCCTGCGCCCATATGGTGAGACTCGTGTGGCACCGGCTCAGAGGGGCCTTGGGGTCCAGGGCTTGGGCTGCAACATGGGCCATGTTGGTTCCCTCGGCTGCCCTGTCCAGAGCTCACCCTCTTGGGCACACGAGACCACCTCCTGCAGGGACTCCCAGTCCTGTCCTCGGCCCTCCCCAGGATGCAGATATGTGGGGTGATTCAGAAGCTGCCCCCGCCTAAGTGGGGGGCTTTCTGTGGTCAACAGCACTCTGGGGCAGCCTTTGAACTCTGCTTCTAGCTCCTACAGGTAGAAAAGAGTGTGTTAGGCACCCTCTGCCTCCCCCATCCCTCTGGCTTTGTCCATGATACATGCCCTGGACTTTGGGAGTTCCATGTTAGGTGTAGAGGAATGGGGAAAACAGGAGTGCAGCCAGGAGCTGGTTTCTTTGTCCCTGGCAGTGGCACCCTGGCTGCCAGCCCCACCCCATCCCAAGCTACTGCACAAGTGCCCAGCAGTCCTGGTCTCTGAGCTGTGGAGTGAGGGAGCAAGGCTTGAGCCCTCGCCTTGGCTGAGCTGCCCCAGGACACTGCCCCTTCATGCCCCTAAACTCTCCCTATGCCCACCCAGGGCAGCTCCTACCAGCTGTGTGGACTCTTGGTTTTCGAGGACAATTGGCATTTCCATGACATATAAAATGGAAGCTAATGCCAGGCAAGCTTGGGGACTGGAGGGATGGCAGTGGAGGAGCAAATCTTCTAAGGCTTGATACTCATCCTGCCTCTTTTCCTAGGGCTCAAATAGACAGACAGGGATGCCTGGGTCCCTGGTACTGCCTCCTCCTCCCTCCCCTGACCTCAGGTAGCTGCCCCAGACCTCAACTAGCCACGGTGCATCTTGAAAGAACCACCCTGGGCAGGCTAGGTGGATGAGGGGCCGGGGGTGGGGGAATGCAAGCCCCAAGCCCGAGGACAGTGAAGGTTGGGACCTACTCAGTGTTCATGAATGTGGCCCCTCCACCACCTGGGGCCATTCTCTCTGGGTGCCGTGAATCCCCAAACTCCCCATCTTGATCCCTCCTGCACACTCTCCATTTCCAACCCTTCTCCCCAGACATTCCCATGACTATCAGAATCAGGGAACCCCAAAGGGGATAGGCTTGACCCCAAGGAGCACACAGATGCGGCCCAGAGAGGGTTAGAGCTCTACAAGGTCACACAGCGAGCCGAGGGTAAAGCCGGGCCCAGAAGTAGGTCCCCCACCTCCCTGCCCAGGGTCCTCTCCAGGGCCCAAGTCGCTTCCTCTGAGGATCTCTCCCCTTCAACTGAAGGAAGGAGGGATGGATGTAGGGGGGCAGGGAGTAGAGATTCGGGAACAGATGGGCTTGGAGGCTCCGCCGCGGGGGCTTGAGGGAGGGGGAGGAGGCCCGGAGAAACTGGAACTGTTACAAAGTTGCGAGTTAAAACATTCTTCACACTCCCGCCTCCTTTACTGTTCTGATGCACCAAGACGTGACAAAAATGTGTCAGATTTTTAAAAAACCACACACACACACAAATGCCAGTCCCCGTCTCTGCCGCCCGCCCAAGCTTGGGCCATCTGTTTCCCGGGGGTGGGAGGGGAGTGGGGCTTGGCAGTCGGCGCCATCACTCTGGATGCCCCCAACCCGGGGTCTGGACCAACGGCCTGGCCCAGAAATGGCTCTCAGGTGACGGCGGGATGTCTAGGAAGGTAAGGGCTGTGACACTTCTCCTTTAGCAGCACCGCCCTGCCCTGCCCACCCTGGAGTCCGGCGCACACCTGGCCCTTCACACCGAGCTGGGCAATAGCCCTTCTCTTCACTTGCTGCATCTGGGGGCACTGGGGCTTGGAGAGCCCTCTCTGGGACTCCCAAAGCCCACCCTTGTAGTACAGATGGGAAACTGAGGCCCAGAGAGGAGAGGCTCGGTGAGGTCCACAGTGAAACAGTCTGTGTACACGCTTCACCCATTCGCTCAACAAACACTGACAAGGCATGCTCTGGTGCTGGTGCTGAGCACCGTTCTCACCGCACATGGTTCTGGGCAAGGGGGACTCAATGCTTAACCAGCAGATGCAGGCTTGTTCTCCAGCAGCTCAAGGCCAGAGGAAGGCAGCCGATTCGCGAATAACAGACTGACAAACTGGGACTTCCAACAAAAGAAAGAGGAAGAAAAGAAAGCAGGCAGGCCTAGCAGTAGGGACTGGAAAGAAATGAGGGTGACCAATCATCCCCATTTGTCTGGGAATGTCTGCTTTCAGCACTAAGAGTTTTGCATCCTAGGAGACACCTCGGTTCTGGGCAAACCAGGATGACTGTCACCTGAAGGCTACTTTAGGTTGAGTACACTTGAGCTGAGTCCTGAACATGATGAAACCAGCAATGTGAAGATCCGGAGGGCAACAGAGGAGCTGGAAGACTGAAGGAGGACGGAGTGGGAGAAGAGCAGGGGAAAGGGAGGCAGGCGGATCACAAAGGGCCCGTGGGTCCTGGAATAGAGTGGAGATTTTATCTAGTCACAGGATTCAATTTTATTGTGGTAATTGAGTCAAACTAGGGAGCAGCTTGGTGCAAAGGTCACAGATTGTAGAGAATTTTAAAAATTTATTAAGGTTGGAGTCCTGGGGGCAAGGGCAGTAGCTTGGGTGTCTGGAGAAGCTGGCCGGGACTAGATCTGAAGCTTCCTCAGGGAGTGGGGACTTCCGCCGTAGGGCAATGGGAGCCACTGAAGTGTATAAGCAGGGCTTGATGGGGTTAGAATTGCAAGGAAAAAACTCTAATGCTCTGGGCTGGTCATGGCTCTGTACAGGACCCCTTCTTGCCATCCCCAGAACACCATCCACCACTGTCCCCACTCCCAAACCTTAGGGAGTCCTGTAATCTTCCAAGACCCAGCCCAAATGCCACCTCTTCTAAGAAGTCTTCCCTGACTTGCTGAGAGAGACAGGTGCAATCATGCCCTACCTAGGACTCCCCCATCCAAGGACCCTCAAGCAGACGTCTCAAGGGAGCCCTCATCACAATGGACACCCTTTCAGTTCCCACTTTGTCACAGTGGATCCTTAAGGCCATCTGACCAGAATCATGTTCCAGTTGTGGACATGGAGGCTCAGAGAGGGGATGTAGTTTGCCTGAGACCACACAGCAGTTGAAGTGTGAGGTCAGTTCAGAACCGTGTCGCCTCTGTCTGAGTTCAGAGTCCCTGGGCTCTTGCCTACAGGGGTAGTGGATGGGGAGAAGCAAAGAGTGGCCAGTCACCTTTCCACAGAGGAACAGAGGAGTGGTCATTACCATGGTGGGCTGGATGGGATGGGCCATGGGGCGTGCCACCTGGCCAGCTGGCCGATTTATAATGGAAGTCTCCCAGATCAATTACTGTATTACCAGGCAGCCTGACCTTGAAAGCTGGTGGGGCGGGAGAGGCTGGGGTGGGGTGGGGTGGGGCCAGCCTAGAGCAGCTGCCCAGCCTCCTCCAGCAGAGGGCACCCTGGCAACCAGGAGACCTCCTGGTAGAGAGGAAAGGGGCGGGGCCTGGAATCTTACCATTATTGCATATTCTTCTGTTTAAAACAGTGAAAGTCCTTGTTAGAATGCAATAAACCCTTCCCTACACTATGCTCCAGGAAGAAATCGTCAGACCATTCTTAAGAGGAGGAGTTGGCACAGTTATTTCTCCTCTCTGAGCCTCGATCTCCCTGCTGGCAAAATGGGGATCCTTGTCCCAGCTCCACTCACTCTATAGGGTTCCTTTGAGGCTCATGGTAAATAGGCTTAGAAATGGGCCCTTGGGCATGTCCAGCCTGGAGTAGAGTTAAGGGTGTCCAGGGGGCCAGGCGGGGTTCAGCCATGGTGAGATGTGGAGGGGTGTGGAGGCCTCAGAGGACATTACTTCTGATTCCTCCCATGGTCTGTGTGATGATACTCAGTGCCAAGGGACTTTCTCAGGGGTGCTCTGAGATCCTGAGGGGAGGGTGCCTGGCCTGGAGCCCCACCCTTGCAGGCACCTCATGGGAGAATGGTGAGCCCTGGGTGGAGCAGAGTCTCCCTTGCCCTCCCAAGGCGACCTCAGCAGATGCCTGACATGGTTTGTAGCAACAGCTGGGCTCTATTCTCTGTACCAAGTGGGAGCAGGGATGGAGCCCTGGAGGAGGGAGAAGTTTGCCTCTTGCTCCCTCAGTTTCCCTTTGTCAACATTTCCCCTTAAACTCCCACCAATTAGAAATTCATTTGGGCTAGTGGATGAATTAAGGGACTTCATACATGCACAGTGTTTAGAACAGTGCCTTCCTGGCTGGGGTGGACAGGCAGAGAGAGTGGAGGGTGAGTAGCCTTCAAGGGCTGAGAGTCTGTCCGTAGTTTTCCCAGTGTCTGGTTTGGGAGCAGAGGACTGCACAGAGGCAGGCCTCTTCCCAAGACAGGCGGAAGGGAGGGAGGGAGGGAGGGCTGCGGCTGCGCCTGAGCCTGGCTGCCTGCTCACCACAGTGCTGGGCACTGCAGGGAGAGTTTGGGGAGACAGGACAGGGTCGGGGGTGATTATGGGCAAACGGAGTGGAAAATGAAGGCCTTCAGCTAGCAAATGAGTTTAACAGAAATGAGATGGGCAGAGGCTGTGATGAGAATGGCAATGCTGGGCAAAGGCGAGCCGATTTTCAAACTGGCCTGGGTGGGCAGGCTGGGGTGGGTTAGCTTCATCCCTTGTCCTCAGCAGCCAGCCAGGTTGCAGGGACAGTGCCTGAGCCCCCAGACCCACCCCATACCAAGAAGGCAGAGGGACAGAGAGACCTTTGGATTGACAAGATCCCGCATGAGTGGTGGGATGAAATTAAAGCAGGAGGGATTGTGGTCAGACTTGCAGAAAAGTTCTTGGACATCATGGGAACAAACAGGAAAGGCTGGGAAGTCCTGGGGACAAGCTGCCCCCAATGCCCACCCTCCCAGAGGAGCTACTCCCAGCTCTGCCTCAGGCAGCAAGCAGAGCCTCCTCGCTGAGGGTATTCAGCTGTGGAAGACCTCCCAGAGGCAAGCCTCTCTTTGGGTCTCAGTTTGGATATCTATGAAATGGGAATAACAGTGCCTTGCCAGTTCATATGAAGCCCCCAATGAGACTCACCACCAGACACTATCTGCTTCTTGGGTTGGGCCACCATCCCTGAGAGGGCAGAAGGCAAGCCCTTCTCTGGCCCGAGGGCTCAAATACTGCTGGGTAAACAGCCTGAAGTGTGCCTCACAGCACCCTAGACCCTATCCCCTTTCCCCTACTGATCACCCCACCCTCTGCTTCTTTTTCCTTCCTGCCCTTCCAAGCAAGGCCTGAGCAAACAGGGACAGCATGGCCCCCATCACACACAGGCACAGGCCAGCCCTCTACCTTTGCTGGGCCTCAGTTTCCCTGTGTGGACAAGGGCTGTGCTGACCCAGAGAGTCTTGGAGACTCTTCCAGGGCCCATGTTCTGGAGGGGAGGATGCTGTCTCTGATTCTTCCCCAGTCCTCATGGGCCACTCCTGCCCAGGATGCTGCCTGCACCCACCCTGCCCGACTCCCCTCCACGGGAGCTTCCATGACCTCTGGATGGGGCAAGAGGAGATGGTAGGTAGGTTGAGGCAAGAGCCACCTCCAGTACAATAACTAACAACTGGCTGACAGATTGAATTAGACCTTTTCCAGCTCCATATCCCATTGATCCAGGAGGACCCACATATGTGAGTGTGTGTGACCCTCGCCTACACAGTTCTGGGGCCCCAGTGCACAGCCCCAGTCAGGTAGGGTTAGCAGAGAGAAGGCATGGTACTGGTAGCTCCTACCCCCACCCCACCCCGCTCAGCTGCCCCAGCTCCTGGCCAAGGGGCCTCTGAGCACTAAGTTACAGCTTGGCCTGGCTGCAGGGAATGAGAGAAGGGCAGTCAGAGGCAGGAAGGATGGGGTTGGCTGGAGCCCTTGGGGACGAGGGGGCAGGAAACCCTTTTCTACGAGGTTCTCAAAGAGGGAACAGGCTGCCCAGCCCCAACTGAGAACATGACCCCACCCTCACCTTCTCTCAAAGCCAACACCCTCCACCCTCTCTTGAAGCCTTTCCAGCCCCCTTTAACTCCTCTTTAGCAGCCCCCAGCTCAAGGCCAAGGACTAGCTTCCTTGGCCCTGGGTTTCCCTGAATGCCCAGCCTGGGGGTCTCTACTCCATGAAGGGCTGGTGGGTGAAGCGAGGCCTGCCTGCCTCTCTGTGACATAAAAATCAATCCTTTTAGCCCCTTCTGAAGCCAGAAGTTCTCTGGTTCTATATTTTAAAATACTTTGAAGTCAATGAACTGACTCCTGAGCCATCCTGTGCACATGTGCCCTCAGCTTGGTCACATGCAGGCACACACACGGCACATGTGTATACCAACAGATGCATGTGATGACAGCAATATTTCAACAGCTGACCACTGAACAGAACCCACACTCCCTGGGCTGGGAAAAAGAGGAGGCTCTGGGCATGGAGGCTCTGGGACAAGCAAGGCCCCTGCAGGAAGGAAGCCGGTGCTTCGCCACACTCAAAAGGCAGGACTCTGCCTCTGGGGGAAGGTAGGGATGCCGGGGATCACCCCCGCACCTGACAGGCTTTTTGAGGATCAGCCTCACCTTCATAGACATCCAGTCCAGGGCTAAGGCTGCCCCAGTGGCATCTGGAAGTCCTTCCTAATATCTAACTTAAATCAAATCAACCATCTCTTCCTGCATTCAGTAAACATTCTCCACCCATGGCCATGCCCTTGTAGAAGGAAGCACAGATGTGCTGGGTCACCTAGAACTGTGTGCGGTGCGAGGGCGGAAGAAGAAAGTGGCTTTGATGTCTATCAGTGGTCGGGGTGGGGAGGCTTCCAGGATCCCTGGGTGGATTAAACTGTGGTCATTCCCCATGATTCAGTTTTCTTGGCTAAATAGGGCCTGGTTCAGGCAGGAAACCCTGCCACCTCCCCCTGCCACCCAGTCCAGTGAACGTCTGCCTGAGCTCACTGGTGGGGTAGAACTCCACCCTGGACTTTGGTCCTGTCTAGGGGACCCATTTAACCACTCAGGGCTTTAGCTAAATTCCCACCCAAGATGTATCCTGAAATGGCAGTGATATCTTCAGGTATTTATCTGCCCTTCTCTCAGAAACCCCTTCCCACCTCCTCTGAGGCATCCTACCTGGACCCCCAGCCCCTGCCCCACTGCCTGAAATCCCACCAGTAGGGTCTTCCTCAGTGTTTGGGTGTTCTCTGCATGGGGGTGCTCTTACACGCCCCAGTTCCAGAGATACGGGCCTCCCCTACCACTCTGCCCCTCATATCCCAAGTCCTAGGGGCTGAAGCTGGAGGGTCCAGTGGGGGATGGGGAGAGCCTCTGTCACCCTCCATGCAATCAGCTGAGTGTGGCATAAATGACCCATGAGTCCTGGGGCCTGGCAGAGGAAATGCTCAGGCCCAAGAGTGAGGTCACCTGGACAGGGAGGCCCAGCGAGGGGCTAAGCAGGGCAAGCCTGGGCTCCCAAGGCAGAGCCCCTCTGGCAGAGGCTGGGGCAGGACCTGGGCAAGCCTTGCCTTCGGACCTCGGCTGAGCGTGCAACACCAAGCATCTGCTGGGGAAGGTGGGGAGCTGCCACAGAGCCTTCCCTGGGAGACTGACCCAGATTTCTCTCTCCCTTCCTCTCTTCTGCCACACAGGAGCAGTGTTTGTGTGTGTGTGTGTGTGTGTGTATGTGTGTGTACGTGTCAGCGTGTGCACGCATTTGCGTTCTCAGCCCTGGCAGGCGGAGGGGTGGAAAGGGAGGAGGCTTGCTGAAAGCTCTGGGAAATGAGACAGAAATCCTCCCCAAATCCCTGGCCACTGCCACTAATAGCTGAAATACGCTCTTGACAACAAGGTGAAAGTCCCTGGATGCTGGGGCCTGGCCTTGCCACCAGGAGCTGGTGCCCCAGGCCTGTCTGTTATGGGAAGGCCCCAGGCCTTGTGGATGGTTGGGGGGTCATGGCCAAGCCCTGACCCCATCCTCTGGCACTCCTGACATCTCCTTTCGAGGCAATGTCCCACAGGTTCCCCAGGCGCTTCCCTGGGAAGCAGTGAGCTCCCGGTCAGGAGAGCGGTATAAGTGGCTGGGGAGGGTAGGTCAACATCCTGTGGCAGGCACTCAGGTATGTGTGGGGAGGTGGCTTGCACAAAAGAGAGCTGGAGGGCTCCTCCCAGCCTGAGCTGTTTCTTTGATGCCTACTTCTATCCATAGTGCTGGCCACCAGGAGCCCCTACCCGGTCCAAGTTGGCTGGCCTTGTCCCCAGGAGGCCAAACCTCAGGACTCAGGGGGAGGGCCTTGAGACGGGCCAGGGAGGGCTGGACCCAGGCCTGAGAGCAGCAAGTTCCGGAGCATCTGACTCCACTGGGAGGGGAAGGGTGTGTCCCTGTGGGGCTGCTGGCCGTGGCAGGGGCTCTTGTACACACGTGTATACAGATACAGAATTGTACTTGAAGGGACATGCTCCTTCAGACTTGTAAACACACAGCTGTACACATGTGACACACACACAGAGATCTGCATGTGCAAACAGAGGCACGCTTGTACACACATGTGCCTGAGCTCATACAGAGGTGGGCACACACCTTGGTATACAGGTGGCTGCGTGTGCACACATACAGAGATCTGCATGTGCAGAGGCATGCTTGTACACACATGTGCCTGAGCTCGTACAGAGGGGGGCACACACACACACAGGTCCCTGCCTGTGCACATGTGGGCAGGGACGCCTGGTTCCCTTGTAGGCTATTCTGAGCCCTATGAGGTATATGAGAGACATTTTCCCCAGAGACTGTCCACAGGATGTTCAAGCCAAATCCTCAAAAAGCTTCCAGAGGTGACTCCAGAGGCAAGCCCTCTCCTCTGCCAGCACTCAAGGCCCCTTGCCCGACCCTCAGCCCTCTGGTGGGCTCTGTGTCATGTCCTCTCTAGCCAGGCCTTTCCTGCCTTGCTCCATGCTTGGCAGATATCACGCTTTGCCCTGTACCCTGAGAGCTAGAGCCCTGCTCCTTGTCGAGGACCCCAACATCCTGCTAGAGGGCAGTGGGAACCTCCTGCTCACCCACTGCTTGTCTGTGACCCTGGGTAGGGTTCTGCCACTGCCTGGGCCTCAGTCTCTCTTCTGCCTATTGGAGGGGCTGCTTTGAGGCCTGGGAGCTCTGAGAGCTGGGAGACCTAGCACAGATGAGTGCAACCATAGTCGCGAGTGCCCTCCAGACCAGCCCCAGCCCAGAGCAGCCCTTTCCTGCACCCAAGGAGTATCCTTTGTCCTCATGCATCCCCTCCACAGCTAGCTGGCTCAGTCACCATGCTGGGAATCCCACCCGCCTGCAGACGCCGACCTGCCCACACCGCACCCTCCGCCAGGCAGGTGAGGTGAGATGCTGAGCTGATCCACCTCCAGGCTGCCCTGCAGGTGTCCTGGGCCCTTTCAGACCCAGGGCCTTTGCACAGGCGGTTCCCTCTGCCTGTGGTGCTCATTCCTCTCCCTCAGCCTGAAAACACCTCCCTTTCCTCAATGAATCCATTCAAGTGTTTGCTCTTCTGTGCAGCCTCTCTCCCCAATCCCAGCCACCCCCACACAGTGCTCTGGTTCTGGCTCACCGAGCAAGTTTTCCCCAGCACTGGTGAGCCCTGGCTATGCTTCCCCACCACCAAGGCCATGAGCTTCCCAGGGCACAGCGAGGACCTGTTTATCTCAGTGTGCTCGGACCCCCCAGAGGGCCTGGCCCGGAGCACACAGCATCCAGCAAGTTTTGGCTGAATGAATGAATGAATGAGTGAACGAATGAATGACATGAACATGTGGACATCTCCGCCAAGTCCTGTCTATGAGCTGAGACACAAGTTTCCGAGGTCCCCTTTGAGTGGGTGTTCCTTGGTGGGCAGGGCTGCCTCTCTCTGCCTCAGGGAGTCTTGCAGTCAGAGGCTCGCCTCTCGTTCAGCAAACAGCCCTGGTGGAGGCCCTGTTGTCAGAAAGCGTGCAGCACTCCTGGGGGCAGCAGGCACACATCAGAGAACATGGGAGGGAGGGAACCATGGGGCCTGCGTAATATGGGGCTAAGACGAGTGTGCTGTCATCAGTAATACCCTCATCTGTTGATTACCGTGAGCCGGCACTGGGTGAGGGGCCGGGGACTAGCCTCTGCCTGCCCTGGGGAGCGCACAGGGGAAGAGATGCAGGTGAAGGAAATGACTTAGGGGCTGAAGCTGGAGGCAGAGGAGGGTGATGGCTCAGTAGGAGAGCTTGGGAGCCACACAGCCTGATTCATGCTGCCCACCACTTAACAACTTTGTGATCTGGAGCAGCTAACTTAATCTCCTTGCATCTCAGTTTTCCTTATCTGTAAAATGGAATGCTAAGTGTATTTACCCCATAGCATTGTTATGAAGATCAAATGCTTGTAAGATGCTTTGAACAGTGCCTGGCACATCATAAGCACTCAAAAAACAAGCCCTGCCACTATGAGTTGTTGGATCATTAGTTCAGAGCAGCCCCAGACTAGGCATGCAGCAACTGGGCAGGCTGGCAGCACAGGAGACAGGCAGTTGGCAAGGGCTGAGGAACTCAGCCTCTCTGAATGATAGGTGGCTTGGCTTCTTGTGTTCAAGGAATCAAAGGATCTAAAGAAGTCTGGCCAGAGGCACACTGAGACGAGCAATGTGGTTGGAGGAGAGGATACTGACCCAAGAATTCTCTGGATAAGAAGAAGGAGGAGGGGAAGCCTGAAGTGGATAGGCAAGGAGGGTCTGGGGTCTGGGAGTGCTAATCCTAGCCTTTCAGCTCCTAACAGTGCATGGATGAGGGGGCATGTGCTTGCCTTGCTGTGGAGGTCAGCACCAGCAGAGCTGTGCAGATCGGAGTGTGGCCGGGCACAAGGCAGGGAGCACATTCTCCCACTGGAGGAGCAGAGCAGAGGGCTGAGGGCTGCTCTCCCACCTCCGGCTATCTGGATGGCCCTCAGTGGAGCCCTCCTAGGCTGCGGGTGCTCGGGCTGAGGTTTGTGGATCTTCCCAGGCATGTGGAGCCTGCTCTTTGGGCCAAGCCAGCCTAGCAAAATAGGGAGGGGCGAGGGGCCACAGAGTGGAGGCAGCTGCTGAATATGTGAGATGAGGGGTGCTCCCAGGGGACTGGGCTCGAGGACAGCAAGTCCCTGGTGCAGGAGGGAAGTGGGTGGACTTTCTTCCCTTGCTCAGCCCCGCTGCGTCTCTTGCTGTCTACCTAAGGCCACCCCCTCCCATCCCACCATCAGCCTTGTCAGTGTGACATTAATGGGCTGACATTAACAAGCCGGAGCTCCTCCACTTGTGTGCCAGGTTGAGCCTCAGCCGTGGAAGAATTGCTAATTACAGCCACCATAAGGAAATATCAATGATGGACGTCAATATTATTGCCTCCTGCATCCCCTCCTGTTTATTTGGAGATGAAAAGTGCCCTAGGGTCGTCTCTCCAGGATGAAGCTGAGTGATGACAGAAGGAAGGAGAGCTGCACATGGAGAAAGGGGCATCCTCCAGCTGGATTCATTCATGAAACCAGGACCCATTTCCTCTGGGCAGAGTCCTCTCCACTGAGGGCCCGGGGATGGGGTTGAGGGCAAAGGGAGGAGGAACTAGTGATCCTGCTCCCAGCCCTGGTTCACCAAGTGACTGCACGTATGCCTGTTTGTGCCTCAGTTAACTCATCTGACAAATGGGTATGATAATTCCAGTCCTGCCTACCTTGTGCTTTGTGAGGAAGTGAATGAGGTGCAAAATCAGGGTTTTGGAATGACCCATGGTGCAAATGCAGAGGCTTCGTGGGCTGGAGGAGACACGTGGTGTAGGTGAGCAACTGGAAGCCACCAGCAAAGAGAGGTACATGTCCCAGCTCAGTGAACTCTCTGAAGCAAATATCCCCCCAACCATCCCCTATCAAGCACTTTGGTGGAAATCAAACAAACACTAAACACAAACACTAAAGCCAGAGAGAAGAGGGGAAAGCTTGACTCAAAAGTGCAGTTGCTGTCTGGTGTCTCTGAGCCCCTGAGCCTGTGGGGACTTGCAGGGCTTCCAATCCACACCCTAAAACCTGCATGTAATGCCAGTCACAGGCTGAACTGTCACGCAAGGGAGCCCTTCATCCGCTGAGAGAATCTCCCAGGCGTGCACACCCCTATTCAGAGAAACAGGGGCCCAGTTGAGAAGCCCCTTAGAGACAACCTGGACTGTCAGAGAAATGCACTTTACATGCCAGGGTCGCGACGCATGCGCAGGAATACATCCACGTGGCAAGTTCATGAGATGTGCACAGACTAGAAATAGGCAAGCACACACACACAGAAGCAAAGACACACGTGGAAACACATACACTGTATGGTATTCAACACACATATACACACACACAGGGGAGCTGCCCTGGGGAGCTCACAGGGGAAGACACACACACACACACACACACACACACACACACAGCATCTTAGGCCCCATACTGGGTTCTTCCTAGCCCTTGGGAACCTCTCCCTGTTGAGAAGGAAATAAAAAATCCCATGTGGTCTTCAGACACACGTGGCCTCTCAAGCCACGGACAAGCCAAGCAGCAGCAACTAGACGCTGGGAAGCAAAGCCCAGCGTGGCCTGAATATTTCACAGGAGATTTTGCTTCACAGAAAATCCCTTCTTCGCCGCTGTGCATGTCAGGGTATAATTACCCGTTATGTAGCAGAGCAGAAACCTGGGAGGATGTGTGCACAGCTTCTGGCCTGGGCCGCCACTGGGCCACTGCCTCTGCCTCTGCTGCAGGCCTGGCAAGGGCCATCCTATCTCTCACCTGCTCCCACCACGGGCCAGAGGGAGGACAACTGGATGCCACTTTGGGACATGGAGTTTCCTGGCTTAGGGTCACCTCTGCTCCAGGTCCTCAGACTCTGCCAGCCCCCAGCTGAGGAAGGGCCAAAGTCCCCCATCCCTTTGCCCCCCACAGCATCTCCCTCAGCTCTTCAGCAGGAGCACAGAGCCGCAGCTCATCTCACTCCTTCATCTTCCCCCTTCACCTCGCTAGCTCATCGAGGTGTTTGTAGTCCCCTGAGTGAATGGCAGGGAAGACCGAGAGAGGTACACACCAGAGGAAGGGAGAGAGGGCATCCTGGCTGGGCCCTGGAGACCCTGGAACACTCTCCCTCACTCCTTTTGTTCTAGAAAATGTCCACACATTTCTAGGCTAAGCTCAGATTGTATCTCCTCCAGGAAGCCCTCTGGGACTGCTCTCAGGGTCAGGAGCCTTCTCTGGCTCCCATAGCCCACTGTGTTCCTCTCCATCACTGTTCAGTAATCAAGGGCTGAAAACATAGATGCCTACAGGGGCCAGGGAGGGAATGAAAGTGAGTGAAGGGGCAAAGATAATGCAATAGGGAGGGGGCAGAACTCACAAACTGGAGAGCATGCCCCTGTCTAATGCCTTTCAAACCACATCGCCTTACGGCCCAGCAACTTCACACCTAGAAATCGACCCAGGAAAATTGAAAACGCTTGTGCACAAATATTCATAGCAGCATCATTCATAATAGCCAAAAAGTCAAAACCACCCAAATGTTCATGAATGAATATATAAACAAAATGTGTTATAGCCATACAATGGAGTATCATTCAGCCAAAAAAAAGAATGAAGTACTGATACACACTCACTAGAGCATGGATGAGCCTTAAAAACTGTGTGCTAAGCAATGGAAGCCAGGCAGAAAAGCCCACATATTGTATGATTCAATTTCTATGAAATGTCTAGAATATGCAAATCCGAAGAGACAAAAGTGGATTCGTGGTTGCCAGGGCCAGGGAGGAGGGGAGAATGGCGGGTAACTGCTAAAGGGTACAGGGTTTCCTTTCGGGGTGATGAAAATACTCTGGAATTAGATAGTGGTAAGGGTTGCACAATTGGGAATATGCTAAAAATCACTGAACTGTATGCGTTAAAATAGTGACTTTTATGGCATGTGGATTATATTTCAATTTTTTAAAACCAAATTGTTTAAAATGGAACAACACATCCATAAGCCACATGTCTGTCTGCAGCCTCTAATTTTTAACCTCTATTTTACACATTTGTCTCCCTCACAAGAGTGGAATCTCTGGGAGGGTGTGGCCCTACCCGAGGCACAGCCATGGTCCCCAGAGCTGGCATCTCAGGGCAGGCACTTGAGCCACAACAGTGACCACAGCAACATGTTAAACCAGGGCACACTTCATACTCTGTAAAACCTCTGGCCCAGAGCCATGGCCCCAGTCTCAGGTGAGGCCACTGAGGCCCAGGCTCAAGGTCATTTGCCCTAAGGTCACTTGAGAAGCTGGAGGCAGAACTGGGCAGAAAAGCCAGGCCTCCAGACTCGGTGCAGCAGGACCCAGGGCAGTCGGGGGCCAGCTGCTGCTGGGCACGGAAGATGGACACAAGAAGGCAGGCAGCTCTGTGGCTGTTTCCTGCCTCAAAGCCCCCAGATCCCTGGGGCCTCAGAGTCAAGTCCACCTGCTGGATCTGGCCTCAATCCCCTTTGATGGACAAGCACCACCCCTAGCACCTCCAGCCCAGGCCCTGTCTATCATCCCTCCAGCCTTTGCTCACACAGGTCCCCCTTCCTGGAAGGCTCTCTTAGGCTTCCCAGGCACCAGGCACAGTTCCTCCCCTCCCAAAAGCCTTACTTCATCACCACCTGCCCCTCCCGCAGGGCCCCTCCCCATCTGAGCCCTTGCAGCACCTCTGGGAGGGTGTGCAGGTGAATACAAGGGAACAGCGGGACACGTTCCTGACTGTGGGGCTACCCAGGACCTGGGCCAGCCTTGAGCTAGAAGCAAGTCTGATATCTCAGGGTCTGACTGCCAGCAACTAGGTGCAAGGCCAGGATTGGCTGGCAGGGAAAGGGAGGGAAGAGGGGAGAAGAGGGAGAAGATAGAGGGAGAGAGAAGGAGGGGGATAGGGAGGAGAGGGGGTGAGAAAGGAGGAGAAGAAAAGAGGCAGGGCGAGATGGAGAGGAAGCAGGGGCTGCTCTTAGCCCCAGGGTCCCAGGAAGGCTAAGCCAGAGCCCAACACAGTGATGACGCAGTTGGGCAGCCGGTTAGCTTCAAACACTTGATGACACCCAAAGTCACAGATCAGTGCCCCAGGGCAGAGTGAAGCTAGGCGGGGAGGAAGCCCCTTTGGGACAGAGGCCCCAGCTTTAGACCAGCGGTCACGTCTCCTTCCTATTCTCCCTGCCCCCATGCAGCGGTGAGGTGGGGAGCAGCGGTGGGCAGGAAGGCGGTCCCCGCCTGGTACCCACCTGGGCCTCCTGCTGTGTCCCAGTTCAGCCTAAGGAGCTCAGCCACCCTCCTGGGTGAGACTTCCAGGGTCAGACTCTCCTGACTGTGGTTATAGACTGAGCCTTGACCCTGGCAGGGTGGACTGGCCCCCAGGGAACTGGAGGCGGCCCCAGATGGCTCACTCTCTCCTACGCCACAGGGCTGGGTGGCGATCTGGTCTGTGGGTGTCAGAGACAGGTCCTGGCTCTGAGTGCCTGCTGGCAGCTGGGCCCGAGGTGGCTCATGGGCGGCTGATTTCCTGACCTTCCAAAGACCAAACACATGACAAGCCTCTACCTCCTCCTCCTCCTCCTCCTCCTGGGGCCAAGCACATGGGTACGGGAACACAGCAGGTGCCTAATAGATGCCAGCTCCCCCTCTGAACTCCAGCCCCAAGTTTCCTCAGAGAAGCTGCCACTCCTCTCCCCACCCCCACCCCCACCCCTGCAGTGATCGCTCCCCAGATCTCCCCACCTCCCCTCCACATGGACTCAGTGCCGCCTCCCTCTCAGGCCTGGATGAAGCTGTGAATTGCTGGGTACCCACCCCTCCCCTTTCACCCCTCCCCTCCCTCCTGGCCTTTCCCAACCCAGATACACATCACACCAGTCCCCACTCAGTGTCCTCAGCTGGCTGTCAGCTAATCCCTGCAGAGGTGTTAACTGATAATTAAGATGTTAGCTGTAAACTTAACATGTGATTCCCTGCCAGGAGTATTTTGGTCTTAACAGGTTGCTTTTGGAATGGGAAAACCTTCAAGACCCAGCCAAATGGCAGGCAGGGATGCAGAGTGGGGTGTCAGGGGGCGCTCTGTGCCTGGAGACCTTCCAGCCTCCAGAACCCCCTCCTCACCTCTCACTTCACTGAGGACAGAAGGCAGGCATGGGAACCCAGAGCTCTGCCTTTCAGTGTCAGCCCCACACCTGTGAGGCGATGACCCTGGAAATGAGATGAGACCTCTCGGAAACTCAGTTTTCTCATCTGCAAATGGTGAGATAGAACGCCGACCTTGAAGAATTGCAGTGCAGGCTGACAGGTAAGGCCCCGTGTGCCCAGCACACAGGAGCCCTGAGAGCTCCTGTCGTCCCCGACTTCCCTTTGCCTCTTCCCACACTGAAGGTAACTGTGTCAGCTTCCACTCCTTCCACCTCCTCACACCAACTCTGATCAATCACCAAGTCTATTTTCTCAACTTCCTAAATGTCTCCCCAGGCAAAGATCAATGGAATCAAACAGCAAGGTCTGGACAGACATGAGACTTTGGGGACATTTCAGCAGATGACAGGAATGGAGCTTCAGAGCGGCAGGGAAAGGGTGCTTACCCAACAAACAGTGCCAAAACAACTGCAAGTTATCTGGGAAAAAACCACTTAGATCCCTACCTCAAACCACACACAGAAATACATTTAAGATGAACTAGAGATTTAAATATTTGTGAATATCATAAACAACCAGAAAACAGTATGGGCCAATATTTTTAAAATTCTGCAGTGGATAAGGTCAGGAACTCTAAAGGAAAGGAGTGATAGACTTGAACACAGGACAATCTAAAACTTTTAAGGGGTTAAATAAATCCATAAACTTAAATGAAAAAAAAACTTGTGAATAATGATTTGCACATATGCCAAATAAAGAGTTAATTTCCTTAACCTCTTCTAAATCCACTTGCTCTTGCAAATCAATAAGATGCATTTCACCACCCCCAATCGCTGAAACCACGGTCACCTGTGACCTCCCCGTTGCCGAGGCAGTGACCAGTTCTCAGTCTGCATCCTCGGCCCCATTTGACACGTGCTTGAAACGTGTCTTACCCTTGGCATCCAGGACATACATGCCTGGTTCCTTTCCATCTCACTGGTTGCTCCTTCTCGGTCACCTTTTCAGTTCCCCTTCAGCTCCCCACCCTCTAACTGACGGAGGTCTTGGGGCTGGGACATTGTTCTTTTCTATCTACTCTCCTTTGATGCTCTCGTCCAACCTCATGGCTTTAAATACTATCTTTATGCTGATGGCCCCAAATTTGTATCTCCAGCCCAGACCTGTCCCCTGGACTCCAGTAACATACATCCACCTGTCAACTCCATGGTTCTGCCAGGCTGTCTACAGGCATCTCACAATTTACGTGTCCACTGCCAGGGCTGGCTCACAGGTGTGTGACCTGGGCTCTGCACTCAGAAGGGCCCCAGGCTTGGTTTAATGCTCTATTGTCACCTCCCACTTTGAAATTCTTAATTTTTTTTTTTAGCAAAAAGTCACCCGTTTTCACTGTGCTCTGGGTCCCACACATTATGTAACCATTTTTTCCAAATGACTCATGGTTGTTCAGCACTCCTGTCCACCACTGAGCCACTCCTCTCCCCTACACCAACCCGCTCCTCTCTGATCTCCCCACCTCCTCTCCGATCTCCCCATCTATGGCAACCCCACCCTCCTAGATGCTTGGGCCAAAACCCCTGGAGTCATGGTTGGCTCCCTTCTCTCTTTCTCACACACCGCTTCATGCAATCTGTCAGCAAATCCTATTGGCTCTACCTTGAGCATGCATGTGGAATCCATCCACTTCTGCCCACCTCCACCAAGACTCCCTGGTTCAGGCCTCCATCGCCTCCTCCCTGGATCACTGCAACAAACAGCCTCCTGTCGGATCTCCCTGCTTCAAAGCTGCCAGAAGGATCTGGTTAAAATGTAATTCCAATCATGCCATGTCACTATGCAGAACCTTCCATGGCTTTCCCCACTTTATTCTGGGTTACAGTCAAGTCCTCCTGGTGGCCTGCAGGCCCTCAGTGATGAGGGTGTGGTCCCTGTTTGGCTGCATGGCCCACTCTCTCCCTCACTCACCCTATTCCGGCCACACCAACCAGCCTTCTTGCCATGTCCCCACAAGCCAGGTCTGCTCCTGACTCAGGGTCCTCAGACCTGCCGTTCCCTCTGTTTGGAAGGTGCTCCCCCCAAAACATCCACCCAACTCAGTCTCTCGCTTCTTGCAGGTCTTTACTTAAATGCTACCTCTCGAAGAGACCTTCCCTGACAACCATGTCCAAGTTGCCCAACACTTCCCATCCCCCTCTGCTTGATTTTTTTCTCCTTAGCACTTAACACTCCCATACACATGCTGTATTTTTCCTTGTCTGTCTCTCCTCCATCACAGCTTACATTCCTTGGAGCAGGTATATTTCGTGAGTTTTGTTCACTGTTTGGTCCCTAACCAAAACAGTGTCTGACACATAGTAGGTGCTCAGTAAAACTTCCTGAATGAATGGATACAGCAGCAGAGGACTTGACATCAACAAGCAATTTACAAGTGAAGAAACAGAAATGGCCAACAAGCATATGCAAATATGCTCAACCTCACTAGCAGTCTAAGAACATAAAGTAAAATCATTTTTATCTGTCAAATTGGCAGGGATTAAGTGATTAATAATTCCTGTGATTGGCAAGGGTGAGGGAATGGGGCATTTTGCATACAGTTTGTAGGAGCATAAATCGGCTCAACTTTCTGCAGGTTGATCTGGCTGTCCAGAACAAATCAAATCTGCCCTCTGCCTCAGGAAGTCCACTTCCAGAAACATTCCCAAAAGAACTACAGCACAAGCACACACAGATGTGCAAACCCAGAGGTTCCCTGAGTGAGGTTTATAAATAGCCAAATGTCAGAAACAACCTAAACGGCTGCCAACAGGATTAATAATTGGTGAATAATTTGCAGACCATCATACAAGGGATGTAAAAGGGTGGGGAAGAACTCTATGGAAGGACCTGGGATGATCCATATGACATTGTTAGGTAAAAAAAATCAAGTGCTGGAGCAATATAACTAATATGAGCCCATGTTTTTCCTTTTAAAATATGTTGATAAGTACATAGAAAAAAGTCTGGAAGGGGACATATCAAACGAGTTATCCGTGTTAGCTCTTGGGAGGAAAAGACTACAGAAGGGGCTTGAACTGCATGCTTTAAATACCGAGAGATAGATGGATAGATAGACGGATGAATAGATAGATAGATAGATAGATACATACATACATACATACATAGATAATAGGTAACATATAGAGAACATATTACCTTAATAATCAGAAAAATGATTCTGCTTAGGGAGAAAATACCTTCTGTGACTCCCCAATATTAAAGGGTGCAGAAGTAAGCCATTCCAAGCCCTCCATAACCCCTCACTGCCTCATCCCTGTTACCCCCACCTCCACTCTGGCTCCCCAAAGTGCTCTGGGTTCCAAGCTCATGAAGCAATTTTCTATTCCCGGTTCCTTTCACAGCTCCACGCCTGTCTCTCAGCTTTGTTCACAGGCACAAAGGCCCAACCCGCCCTGTCCCATGACCTCCTCAGCCTGGACTCCGCTGTGAGAGAGCCAGAGGGGGGAAGACGAGGAACCCTACAGCACTCCCAAAGACCAGGACTGCTGCCCCAGACCCCAGCGAGAACTGCCAGGTCTCTGTCCTACGGACAGCCTGCGGCAGCTGGGGGATCAGGAAATGCCCTTGATTGTGGCCTGGGCAGGCTGGCTGCCCCTGGCTCCAGGACACCCGCAACAGCCACTGGAGGCAGCTGATCTGAGGAGGCCAGGGTGAGCCCAGCAAGGAGGTCTGGCCAGAGGAGGAGGGAGACTGGGGGTTCAGCCCCCCAACTTGGGTTGCCAGATTTGGCAAATAAAATTGTATGTGCCATGTAATATTTGAGATATATTTACACTGAAAAATTATTTGTTGTCTATCTGAAGTTCAAATTTAACTGGACAGCAGTATTTTTTTTCTGGCAACCCTAGCTGCTACCCCATCCCATCCCTTGGGGGATTTGGCACCAGGCAGAAAGCCTTCACCTGGGATGTCCAGGAGTGGTGGAGAAATGCCCTCTCTCAGGCCCACCACAGACGGGGACTGAAAGTTGAGACAGCTCATTCCGGGTGCTGACGGGTGTCCCACAGAGAGCTGGGAACTTCCAGAGTTAGCGCCATCAGGAACTGCACTGGGCAGCGGCAGTGAAAAGGCAGGTGACGGCAAAGGGAGCTGAACCTGGGATGCAAAACTTCTGCAGCCAAGGCACTCGGCAGGTGTGTGGCGCAAAACAGAGCCTGCGCAAATGCAGACAGTGAGCATGGGACAGCAACGCTGGGGTTGCAGGGATCGTGTGTCCCAGTGCCTCTGAGCATCCCGGGGACACAGCCTGGTGAGGAAGAATGGCTGAGGGGTGGCCTTCCTTCTCAGAGGTCAGGAACTCCTCCACAGGAGGCCCCTCTGCTGCCGGGGCCTTCAAACCCCACACTGTGTCCCCCACCATGGCTCCTGGCAGAGGCTCATTTGCTAAAGGCCAGCCTGAGTCGGGGGACCTGGTCCTCACACCCAGCACCTCCCACCAAGCACAGAAGCATGAGGCAGGGTGAGCCTGCCTCACTCTCCCCTACCTGGGTCAGATGGCGTTGGGAGGCAAACAGACTGGCCTCTGGGGGCCTGGGGTGTGGTAGCCTGTCCGTCGCGGTCCCAGCATGCACTGTGCGGGAAGAGCAAGAAGGTTAGTGGGGCAAAGATGGGGCTTCCTGCTACCCGGGGTGAGGCCCACCTCAGCACAGCTCCCCACGATGGATCCCCATTGCCCAGCCCAGCGGGGCTCAGGTGCTGCCTCCTAGCACAGCACATGCTCCTCAGAGCCATCCCTACCCACTCCCCAGCACCCTGGAGTGGCCAGCCCTTAACGGATCACACCCTCAGGAGCATGAACTCCCTGGCCTGGCATTCAAGGCCCCGTCTAAGCTCCTAAACTTCTCACTGTCTCTCCATGTACTCCAAAGGTCAGCCCACCTCTGCAAGTTTTGTTCACGTGCACAGATACACAGATGGACAACCCCACCCCATTCTCTCTGAAACTCCCATTGCTACCAACAAACGTGTCCCCTGCCTCCTGGAAGCTTCACCTACATGTCCTCAGCCCCAGCACCCCTCAAGATCCCCAGCAAGGTCCCCAAGGACCCCATCAGTACCCCCAGCTCTCCCACCTCAGCCTGTGGTCTCTGGCAGCTGACCCCCCTTGGGAATACTCTGTGACACCCCGATCCACCCTTCCTCATTCTTCACTACACCCCCATCACTCATCCTAGACATGGCCACAGGTGCTGTCTCCCTTCCTCCCTCCTCCCAGACCATCCTGCCCACACCTGTGCTTCAATCACCCTCTGCCTACGCCCTCAGTGGCACCCACCACGCCCAGAGGAGAGTGAAGCCCCTTAACCTGGCCCACAGGGCACTGCCCAACCCAGCCCTGACCTGTGGGCCACCCTCACCTCCCCTCCAGACCACATGGCCACCTGCCACCTCCTCAGAAAGCTCTGTGACCACCTCCTTCTCATGGTCTCCAATGTCCTCCATAGGTCACCCCTGAGGAAGCCATCCTCACCGTGTCTCACTGCCCTGACAGACTGACTTGTTATTTGGTTTTCCTTGTTTCAATCGTCCCACAGCAAACTTTTTCCATCAGGTTTATTGAGGTATAATTACCCCACAGTAAAACTGACCCTCTCTAGAGAGCAGTCTATGAGTTTTGACAACTGCGTGTGGCTGTGTAACCACTATGGCCATCAAGGTACAGAACAATCCTTTCACCCCCAAATCCCTACATGCTGTCTCTTTGTAGTCAACCCCTCCCAGCCCCTACCCCTGGCAACCACTGATCTGTTTTCTATTCCTGTCATTTTGCATTTTCCAGTGTCATACAAATGGAGTCATCTACACGTAGCCCTCTGAGTCTGGTTTCATTCACCCAGCATAATGCATTTCAGATTTATTAATATCTGTGTTGCCTCTTGAATCAGAATGTCTTTCTTTTTTGTTGCTGCGTAGTACTCCGTTGTTTATCCATTCAGCAGCTGAAGGGCATTTGTGTTGTTTCCAGTTTTTGGAGATTATGAATAAAGCCACTATAAATATTCACATACAGGTTTTTGTGTGAATGTAAGTTTTTATTTCTCTTGGTTAAGCACCTAACAGTAGGATTGCTGAGTTGTGTGGTAAGCCTATTTTTAACTTTATAAGAAACTGCCAAATTATTTTCCAAGTTGGCTATACCATTTTGCATTCCCACTAGCAACCTAGGAGAGTTCCAGTGGCTCTGTACCCTTGCCAACACTTGGTATTAGCCATTTTCAAAGTAAGTGTAATGATATGTAGTGGTATTGCATTGTGGGTTTTTTTGGTTTTTGTTTTTGTTTTTCTTTAAGATGGAGTCTTGCTCTGTCACCCCGGCTGGAGTGCAGTGGCGCCATCTCGGCTCAATGCAACTTCCACTTCCCTGGTGGGGAAGTGATTATCCTGCCTCAGATTCCTGAGTAGCAGGGATTACAGGTGCGCACCACCACATCCAGCTAATTTTTGTATTTTTAGTAGAGATGGGGTTTCACCATGTTGGCTGGGCTGGTCTCGAACTCCTCACCTCAGGTGATCCACCCGCGTCGGCCTCCCAAAATGCTAGGATTACGGGTGTGAGCCATCGCGCTCGGCCTGCATTGTGGTTTTAATTTGCATTTCCTTAATTACTAATAATGATGAGCACCTATCTGATTTATTTTTTTAGTGCCATCACTATTGGAGATTAACATCTTAATTTAATTATTTAAATTATTTACCTATTTATTTTCCATCTCTTCCATCACGTGTGAAAGCAGAGACCTTGGTATTTATTCCCCCAATACCTAGAATAGCATCTGGTACTGGATAATGATGATGACGATATTGGTGGTGATGATGGTTGTGGAGGTGGTGATAGCTAACATTTATAGAGCCCTTAGCATTTGCCTAGCACCATTCTGAGCGCTTTACTCATAGTAACTCACTTATTCCTCACAACCACCCCAAAAGACAGAGATGCTATCAATACTCCCATTTTACAGAAGAGAAAACTGAGGTAGAGAGAGGCAACTAGCCCAAGGTCACACAGTTAATAAGGGGCTGAGCCAGTCCTTGATCCCAGGTGTCGGAGTCAGAACACCTGACTAGGTCCTTGGCCAAGCCCTAAATGCAACACCCGTGGAGGGATCCATTGTGCTGGTAAACTCTGTATCTGGAAGCTCCCTGATTAGCTTCCCACTAGAATCCATCCTCTTCCTCACCTTCCGGACAGTGTAGATGTGATCAGGGTATTACACAGCCCATAGCAACCACTCGATATGCCCCAGGTGGAGAGAATAAACAGGAGTCACAGCCTTGGCTCTTCTGAAACCTGCCTCTGAAAATGGTCCCACGACAGCCTTTGTACCAGAGAATTTTATTGCTCACTGAATGTCAGCACATTTCCTTGGCATTTCCTCAGCCCCTTTAGAGTTAGTTGGGCCGTATGAGAAGTTCTGCCCAACGGGCTGTGAACAAAAGCAATACGTGTCATTGCTGAGCCAAAGCATTTCAGAGCCCGTGCGTAACCTCATCATTGTCTCTTCTCTGCCATGGTGACTGGAGGTCACGTGTTCTGGAGGGGGCTACAAGATGATGGAGCTCCTGGCAGCCTAGGTCCCTGAGTTGTTGTGTGGAGCAGAGCTCCACTACCCTGTCCACATCCCACACCGGGCATGGAATGTGAGTTCACGTGGTAAACGGAGCAAGGAAGAGATCCTTTGTTGCAAGAAATCACTGAGAGTTCAGAGAGTACCGGTTAGTGCAGCACAACCTGGCCTATCCTACAACATCCCCACTGCCCCTTTGTGGGCAGGTCACCTTGCTGCATTTGCTGTTAGAACATGTCTGGGTGACTTTCTGAGTGAGAGAACTAAGCCCCATTTGGGAGTTTCTAAGTAACTAAAATTTCAGTGGGGGCAGAATAATCTCAGTTCCCAAGTTCAAGAGTTCCCTATCCATGAGGAAAAGGGGGAGCTTCCAGGCCCTGCAATGGGCTCCACCAGCAGGACCTTCCCCACATGCAAAAGGGAGGTGTGAGCTGAGGCAGGTAGTGGCATCTCCATGAGAGTTGGGGCCTATGCCTACATTCGAGGGCCTGAACTTGACTTTAGAGCAAAGGCTGGGGCATCTTCAGAGCTTTATCCTTGACTTGGGTCCAGGACCAGCTCCCAGAAAGGCTCTGGGACCCTCCACTCATCTGTCCACAACTCAGGGGGATAAGGATAACTCCCACAGGGCCTTGGAGCTGCAAGCTTAATTGCCGGTTTATATTTTGAACTCACTGGTGTTTTACTTTGGCAATTATCACCTTAAATGTTGTGTGTTCCTGTGGGATAACACAAGGAACAAGGAGAAGAGGCTACCCCTTAAGATAACAGGGGCACTAGCAGGCGACCCAAGGGAAAGCCCTTCCTGTTGATAAATGCCCCTGCAACTTCTCACTTTCCCCAATAAGTAAGACTTGGCTGCAGTGGAATCCACCCACCAAGAATCAACAGGTGTGACTGATCCAGGGCAACTGAAAACAAAGTCATACCAGGAAACCAGCAGTCTCTGCTCCATTCTTTGCCTTGAGCATCTATCTACTTGGGAGTTAATTTTGATGATGAGAAATTCAAAATGGTACACTTGGTCATTTCTGTGGGTTTTTTTTTTCTTTGTAAATGAGACCTGTTTAATTGGGTGCAGGCTGAGGTTTGCACCCTGTTTGAACACCTTTTGCATCCACCATCATGGCCATAGCATCTGCTCAGATAGGCTTGAGATAAGGAACTGGTCAGGGATGCAAGGATGGCTCCTGGCTAGAGTGGAGTTGGCTAGGCTGGGGTCAGCTCAGACCCTCAGCTCCAAAGTCCACCTGAGCATCTCACTCAGGGAGGAAGGGGTTGTAGGTTTCGACTTAATGGTCTAATTCACAGAGGCCCAGGCAATGTTGGGATGAATGCACAGGCCCTTGGAAAATGCCTGACAAGAATCGCTTTGAGGGAGGAGTCCCTGAATGCAACATGAATCGTTTGCCCTTGAATGGTTTTTGCTGATTGATTGGGCTTTAGTTCACTGTCTGCCAAGGGTGTAGGGGGCTGAAAACAGAGGACAAAGGTTCAGAGGCAAATGGTGAAGGCAGCGCCTATGGGAATGGAGGAAGAGCTGGCACAGGAATGAGGGGACAGGTGGAGGGAGGGTGGAAGGGAGGGGAGTGGAGGAGGGAAAGTGGCAGACACCCAGGTGAGGGGTGAGCACCATTGCCGCTGTGGCTGTTATAATCATCACGGTCCCCATAAATCGCACCCAATGAGCCCCCTGGGCTAAGTGCTTTCCTTCTGCTAACTCATCTGCTTCCCGCACATGCCCTCGAGGCGGGTACCCTGACCATCCTGGTTTCTAGGATGGGGAAGCTGAAGCATAGAAAGATGAAATGTCTTGAGAGGAATGGGGTTGTTTCAAACCCAGGCAGTCTGGCTCCAGCACTCGTCCCTAAGAGTCCCTGATAAAATCGCAGTGATGAGGTTGGAAATGAATGGAAGCTCCTCCTCGATGCCATTGGCAGAAATTCTGTCTGTGGGTGGTCAGATCTAAGATGGAGAAAAATTCCTCTTTCTGCCACTTATTAACTCTGTGACCTTCAGCAAATTACCTACCCTTTCTGGGACTGGTTCCCTATCTCTAATGCCACACTCATATGGCAATAGAGATTAAAGTGTGTGTGTGTGTGTGTGTGTGGTGTCTCGTACAGTACTTGGTAAAGAATAGGCACTTCACAAAAACCAGACACCCACGGGGCCACGGTACAGAGGCACCAATCTCCAGAATTTCTAAGCATGTACATATGTGTGCATGTATGTGCTCCTATGTACATGTGTCCCTGCCAAGGTGACCACTCATGTGCACCTGCATGCATTTCCCTCCCTAGTCCTGTCCCCAACTAAGGGTGGTGGTGGCATCAGTCACATAGCCCCCCCCAAGCCAAACACCCAAGCATCACTCCAGAGTCCTCTCTTTCCCTCTTTCACCTCGCATCCTATCACCACAGTCAGCCAATTCCTGAATATTTCTCAAACTCATCTTCTCCCCAATTCTCCCCACCCCCTTCTGGGCACAAAGGTCTCAGCTGTTTCCTATCCTCCTGCCTGCAGTCCGCCAGCCACCCCCATCCACACAGTGGCAATCAGAACGGCCTTTCCCAGTCACAAATATGACCTCATCCCCGCTCCACTTAAAACCCGCCCAGGAAGCCTCGCCAGGCCAGACGCGAAACTCCGAAGCCCTGAGGAGCAGCCTGACAGATTTGACTAAATAAAGATCTAAAGCTTCTCTATGGCCAAAGATACCACAGACAAAGTTAAAAAAGACAAACAGCAGACTAGGGAAAGTATTTCCAACACACAAGACAGACAAAAGTTTTTAAATTCCTAATGCACTAAAAGCTCTTTTATATCAATAAGAAAAAGGCAAAAAGAAAAGAAAAATGGGCAAAGGACGTGAACAGTCCATTCACAGAGGAAGAAACACCCATGGGCAAAAACTGCACGAAAAGTCACTCAGCCTCACTGGGGAGAAGCGGAGTGAGCGTGGAGACCACAGTGAGATATTTTTCTAGATCGGCAAGTATCTGAAAGATTGAGAATGTTCAATGTGGAGGATGGTATGGGGAAACGGTCACTCTCAGATACCAAGGGGGCAGCATCAGCTGGCCCAACCTTGGGAAGAGCAAGGTTGCTATAAAAACTGAGCAAGCAGACCCTTCACCCCGGCCACTCGCATCTAGAAATCTATCCTGCAGAAAGGCTTGCGGGTGTCAGCAAGATATATATAAGGATGTTCCCCGAAGCATTATTTGCAAGAGTGAAAAATGGAAGACAATCTAAATATCCATCAACCCAGGACTAGTTACATAAATTATGCTTTGTACGAACAATGGAATATTAGGCAACGATTAAAAAGAACACGGCAGATCTGGGTGCCGTGACATTGACTGATGCCCACAATATACTGGGAAGTGAAAAATGGAACTGGTGGGGTCATAAGCATAATATGATTCCGTTTCCTTTTTTAGCAATACACGATAAATATGTTTGCAACAGCACAGAAAATGTTCTGGGAGGAAACATACCAGGCCAACAGCAGCAGGACATGGGCAGAGTGGGCTTTAAAGGCAAAGGGGGACTTTCCTACTTTACAGGACACACTTCTATATTGTTTCCGTTTTTTAATTTTGCTTGAGCAAATATTGCTTCTATGGTAAAAAAAAAAAAAATTCCTCCTCCTATAACCCCTCACAGGCTGCAGGACAAAGTTCAAACTCCCTGGCATGGCACCCTAGGATCCTGAGGACACAGCCTCTGGGCACCCCCAGCTCTGGTCTCCCCTTTTCCAGCCTTACCTTAAATCCAGACGCTCCCAACTCCCTTAAATGTCCCCCAAGCTGCCTCTAGGCCTTTGTCCTGTATGGGTCCCTCTTCCTGGAATGCCCTTTCCTGCCTTCTGTGCCTTGCCTTTTAAGTAACTGCTCAGGTGTCACCACCTTCTGGAAACTCTCCCCAAACACTCCCCCACACTCTGCCTTCATGGGCCCATTGCTCCTGTAACATGTAACAGTGGTGACAGTCGACATTTAGGAAGTGCACATTGTTCACTGGGGGCTGTGCAACGTGCCTTGCGTTATATTGACTCATTGAATCATCCTAGCAACCCTCTGAGATAGGTTTATTATCGCCTCATTTAACAGATGGGGAAACTGAGGTACAGAGAGGTTACATGACTTGCTCAAGCTCACACAGCCAGTAATTAGAGGGGGTAAGTGGACCTAAGCAGAGGGTCTTATGCAGCCTTCTACTAGTACTTAGCACACAGGGCTGAAAACCCCTGGTCCTTGTACCTGCCAGGCTCCAAGACTGGCCTGTGAGCTCAAAGCTGGGATTTGCCTTCCCCAGCAACTGCTCCCCCACCACTGCAGAAGCTGGGCATGGTGGAGGGTACACCAGGGTCTGCTGGGTTCAGAAGCCAGCCCCCGTCCCCAGCCAGCCAGGACTAAATTAGGCCCCTCGGGGCTGGTCTCCTGGGTGGGGGGCTGGGCTGGGTGTGGGGACCAGCCCCAAAACAGCCAGCTGACCCAGGACTGCCAAGGAAAGGGATGGGTTTGCAGTCTCTCCCCAGGCAAGGACCCCAGTGACCTCCCATGCACCTACTGTGTGCCAGGCCCAGGGGGCAACTGGCCCAGGAAGCTAGGGCAAAGAGACTCCCCTGCCCTCTGTGCAGCTGCCAAGTCAGACGCAGGGAGGCCAGAGCCTACAAGGCGCTGGGCAACAAGCTCGGGGCAGTGCCTGGGGAGGGCTCTGGGTTCTGACTGGGTGAGTATGCACAGGGTCTCCATGAAGGCAGTGGCACCTGGGCCCAGCCTAGAAGGATGGGGGGTGTGGGCAGATAAGAGTTGGGGGAGGGAAGCTCCAGGGGCCAGAGGCAGCTTCAGCAAGGGCCTGGAGGGGGTGGGTGTGGAGAGTAGGGGTGAGAGTCATTGGCTGTGGCTGGAGCAAGGTGGGAAGCTGCAGGGGCTGGCGTGGGTGGGTATGCTAGAGGCCTCTGGAGAAAGACTGAGGAGGAGCTGTGCCTCCAGCCCAGCAAAGAAGGGGTGATCTGTGGAGGAGGCAGCTTGACTGAGGATCTGAGGATCTGAGCTTGTCAGGCCAGCTCCGCCTTTGCAGTTAGCAGTGTGGCTGTGGCCTGCTTCCAGGACCTTGGCTCCCTCACCTGTGGACGAATAACCCAACCTCCCAGACTGCTGAGGGGACTAACTGAGACAGTGGTTTACGGCACCTGGAACCCAGGGAGGCAGTGGACATGTGTGGGTATGGTGCTTCCTGGGGATGTCTGCCTGTGTACCAGCGAGCTTGTATGCACGCATGCCCCTGAAGGCCTCCCGTCCCAGAGTAGGTATTCAAACACATAGAATCCTTGTTTAAAGTACAACTTTAGGCAGGGTGCAGTGGCTCACACCTGTAATCCCAACAGTTTGGGAGGCTGAGGCAGGAGGATGACTTGAGGCCAGGAGTTTGAGACCAGCCTGGGCAACATAATGAGATCCTGTCTTAAAAGAAAAAAAAAGCCAGGAATGGTGGTGCACCTGTAGTCCCAGTTACTTGGGAGGCTGAAGTGGGAGAATAACTTGAGCCCAGGAGGGTGAGGCTTCCGTGAGCCATGAACGCAACACTGCTCTCCAGCCTGGGTGACACAGTGAGACCCCATCTCTAAAAAATAAATAAGTAAAAGTGTAAATTCAAGATAATGGGATTTCAGACTCTTCCCCTTAAAGCAATGCAGGAGGCAGAGCCTCATGATCCTGAGCAGGTCCCTACCCTCCTGGGGCCTGGGCTTCCCCAGGTGGGTGGTGGGCGGCTGTCTGGGTGGCTTCTCCAGCCCGGCTATTCGGAAGCAGCTGGAGCGTGGCAGGAGGGCAATGGGTGTGAGTGCCTGGAAATCCAAGGAGTGGGACCCGGAGTGGGGAGGGGAAGGTGAAGGAGGCAGAAGATCCTCCTTCCTGGGCTAGTCCCAAGCCCTAAGTCTGTGGTTGGAGGCCTCAGCCTGATGTCCCCCGTTCCCCGCCTAACTGAGGCCCTCTCCACTCCCCCTGCTCTGAGAACCTCAACTGTGCTGGAAGCCCTGCCCCAGCCCTGGATGCCAGGCTGACTGGCCCAGACTCCCCTGACTGGCTCCCCTGCTCCCGCCGATGCCCAGGCTATGTTCACCCAGGCGAGAGTGGAGGAGTCATAAAGAAGCCCCCAGCTCCTACTGCAAGTTCACCCCCAGCAATACCAGCGTGCAGGCCTTGGGGCAGGCAAGACCCGGGAACATGCCCAGCCTGGCTACTTCAAGCCAAGGGGCATCAGGCAGTGCCTGTGCTTCTGTTTCTTCTTCCATGGAATGGATACACGTGCCTCCTTTGCAAGGTGTCATCATCAGCCCTCTCACAGGTAAGTCCCTTGGTTCACCATGAGCTGAGGTGGTCTGGGGGGTCACAGTCAGTTATGCTGGGAGAACACTTACCCTAGACTCCCTAAACTGCCCATGGGCACCATCCTTGCCTCTTCGGGGACCCCATCGCAGCCTCCTCACTGGCCCCTGCCTCCAGCACCTCCATCTCTCACCTGTTGCCAGAGGAACACTCTGAATGCAGAGCCATGTCCCTGCCAGTCCCCTGGGTTTCCCCTACCTCAGCTCTGATCACTTGGTGCTCTCATCACCTGTTTGCTTGTGCCCCCACTAGCCCTGTGGGCAGGGATCATGGCTGATTCATCTAGGCAATTCCAGAGCCTAGTGCAGGGCCTGGCACAGGAGCCTTGCCCAGAGACAGCAGACTTGGTAGTGGGAATGGACAAACAGGGCCATTTACCCCTTCTACCCTGGTACCTGCTTTCCTATTGGCATATCCACGACAACGCTGAGCTCAGTGTGGGGCCAGGGTCAGGGCTCGGTGTAGGACCAGGATCAAGGTTAAGTCTGTTCAGGATCAGGGCTCAGTGTGAGGCTAGGATCAAGGCTCAGTGTGTGGCTGGGGTCAGGGCTCAGTGTAGGACCAGGATCAAGGTTCAGTCTGTTCAGGATCAGGGCTCAGTGTGAGGCTCAAATCAAGGCTCTGTGTGTGGCTGGGGTCAGGGCTTAGTGTAGGACCAGAATGAAGGTTCAGTTGATTCAGGATCAGGGCTCAGTGTGAGGCTGGGATCAAGGCTCAGTGTGCAACTGAGGTCAGGGCTCATTGTAGAAGCAGGATCAAGGTTCAATCTGTCCAGGACCAGGGTTTAGTGTTGGGCTGGGGTCAGGTCTTAACGAGGGACATTTTCTGTCCCCCACTGTGAAAAGCCCAGGACTCTCTACCGCCTTACCCAGGGCTTTGACAATTAACATAACCTGCCCCCCAGGGGCCAGGGCCTGTCTCCTGAGCCCCTACTATGCCTGCCTTCTATCCTGGTTAGGCTGGTCCTATGCTCCACTCCAGGCAGCTATGCTGGGATTCCGATTCCCTCTGCCCTAGCAGAAGTGGCTCAAGCAGGGAAGCTCTTCCTTGCCTCCCCACCTAGCCTTCAAAAACACAGCGAGGACAGTCAGCCTTCTAGCGTGGATGCACTCCCAAGCCAAAGTGAAAAAGTGGGTTATCCACCCACTGCCCCATTCTATTTGCCCAGGTGATCCAGTGCCAGTGGAGGTAAACCCAGGTCTGGCTGAACATGAAAGTGAAGGTGTTGGCTGGCCCATGGCAGCACTGAGATGCACGACCCAAAATACCTCCTCCCGTCACAGGGCCTGAAATCCCTTTTTCCCAAAAGAGGGAAGCAGAACAATGCTAGTCCTGACCTTTGGAAGGCAGAGTGGGCACTGTCCTGGGGCCACCACCATCAGGCTTCAGTTTATCCTTGCGGACAGGCTCAACCCAGAGGCTCCTTGCTTTTAAGCCACACTTGCCGACGCTCCTGTCTGAAACCTCCATCCTGGTTCAGTTTTCAGCTCTCCGAGGGCATGGGCTGTTGGATCCCTGGCCCTGGGTGACCTAGGTTTGACCCAAGCCTACTCACTTACAAACCTCAGAAACAAAGGCCAATTCAGAGACTGGCCTGGATGGACATCAGAGCTGGGCTTGCCTCTGAAGACAGCAGGGCCAGGGCAGGAGGCGGCACCTGCCCCCGAGCCTCCCAACCGCCCAGCCAAGCCCCCCACTGTCTCTGCTACTCTCAAGCAGAGGGTCAAGTTGGTCTGCTGGCAAGACACATGGCTCTCATTTTAATTAATTAAAGAAAAATCTAATCACTGCATTAAACTTCTCATTACTCCACTTGAATACCCGTTAAGTAAATTTAATTACCAGAGGACTGGGTTTCCCAGCCTCTTTCATTAGCTTCTGATAAGATGGGGAGAGGGAGGGAAGAGGGCGGGCAGCAGAACAATGCTAGTCCTGACCCTTGGAGGGCAGAGTGGGCACTGTACTGGGGCCACCGCAGCAGGTTTCAGTGTTCCCTGGGGACAGGCTCAACCCTGGGCCTGGGGGAGACCCTCCCACCCGAGCTGCCCCTAGGAAAGCAAGGGCCTAGCATTTGGCTGCAGTCAGCACTGAATGCTTCATTTCCCGCCACTGTTGGTTATTTATACCCCACCTCCCTCCAAAAGAATTGGAGGCTGCTGAGAACAACAGAAGCAGCACATGCTGAAAAACAAAGGAAGAAATCAGGACAAAGGAAAAATGAGAAAGAAGAAGCCAGAGACAAGGTTATTAAGCAACTGCATGCCACAGCATCCTGGGCACTTATCAGAAATAGGCCACAAACCGAATATGAGCTTCCTGGCAGTCAAGACAAAGACAGCAATGCACTTTGGTGCTGGGATGCAGTGACCAGCAGAGTATGAATGAGGCAATGCACACTGGGCCTTGGTCTTTCATCTGTGAAAGGGTGGAGCTGGAAGATGGACTAATGCAGAAAACCACAAGCCGGGGCAGTCAGCAGAGGCTTCCTGGAGAAGAAGAGACCTGAATTGGGCCTTGAAAAGAGAGTGAGGAAGGGCATAACAGGCAGGGGGAACTGCAGGTGAAGGCTGAGAGGAGAGAAGAGGAATTACTAGAGGAGAAGCAGCAGAAGCAGAGGGCAAGTGCAGAGCCTGGGTGTGGAAGAGGTTTCTCCAAAGGAGGGGCCAAGGTCCCATCCCATCACCAGCCCCCAGGCTGGCTGCCAGCTCCCTAAGGTAGAAGGCACCGGCACTCTGGGGCAGGAGGAGCAAAAACCAGAGGAGAAAACACACTCAGGAGGTCCAGAACTGTCCAGGCTGGGACACAGGTCCCGCCTCCCTGCGCTAAAGGGTGGGCTGCCCAGACGCCCTCTATGGCTGGTGTGCTACCCTGTCCCCCAGCTGCCCAGAGGGTGGGCTGCTGCAGCTCAATGCTCCCTCTTTTCTAGAGAACTGCCCTCCACAAACGGGGGCCACCTTACCTGGGCAATCCAGGCCCTCCCATGGATGGCTCACAGCCAATGACTGATTGATACAGGGGCCCAAAAGCCCGACCTCCTTGTGGGGGGTGGGAAGGGTAATTATGTGTGTGAATTATGTTCCAGGGTCCCCTGGACCAGCCCAAGGCCCATCTTTGCCTGCGCTATCATTCCTACCCCAATTTCTTCTCTTCCTCCCTTTCCCTGAGGCCCTGCCCTCAATACAGCTCATGTACACAAATCTTCATCTCAGGCTCTGCCTCTAAGGATTCTGATCAACAATACACCCTTCTAAGCACAAACAAAAGAAACAAACAAAAAAACCAAACCAGCGATGTCCCAAACTTCCTGGAGGGGGGAGCAAGAAGGGGAAGGGAACAAGGATTTACTGAGAAACTGCTAGATGTCAGTCCTTTCTGTACATCATCTCAGGTAGTTCTCGCAGCATCCCTGCCAGGTGAGGTTCATTATCAGGTGAGAAAACTGAAGCTCAGAGAGGCATAGAGATTTGTTGAAGGACACACAGCATGTCCACATCCATCTAAGACACCATCTAGAATGATTATTTGTTATTTGCCTTCCCTAGTTGGGGAGGGGTCTCCTTTCTCCTGTCAGCAGGATCCCAAGATTCCTTTGGGAAACACTCACCCCTCATTCCTGGTCACATGGTTGGGGAAGGACAGACACTGAGCCCCAGCCCATCAGTGTTTCTAAGTCCTGTGGACCCAGTTAAAGGTTCAGGATGAGCTGAATTGAGATCAACTCGAGGACTTTCATTTGTTCTATCAGGGAAGATTTTGTCTCCACCCCCAACCCTAGTTCTAAACCTAGAAGCATGTTACCACAGAAACTGCTGCCAGGCATCTTTTGACCATGTCATGCCAAATGCCACTAAGCATGGAGCCATCACCAAGGAGAGGAATGAAGGAATACAGACAAAAACCAGGTTCTGGTTGCACTGTTTGACTCACTGGATCAAGCCCTGCCTGAAGCCCATCTTACCACTGAACACTTTGGTTACAAGAGCTGACAACTTCATTTTAATGAAGTAGGGTTTGTTTTAGTTTTTGTAGTTTGCTACTTACAATCAAAGGGACCATGATAGATACAGTGTACAGAAAGGTATCCCTTTCGTTCTGGGGATCAAGAAGGCTTGGATATCTCCAGGAGCCAGGGAATGGGTAGACAGGGGATGCCACCTACCCTGACTGCTGCTGTGTCCTGCTGGGTCCCAAAGCTTGAGGAGTCCCCTTGGCCCAGGCTGGGGTCAGGAGTAGACTTGGGAGCTGGTCCAGGAGCTGGATAGAGTCAGAGCCCTGGAGATGCAGGCTGAAGGCTATGTAGCCCCACAGACTCAAGGTAGCCAGGTCATGGTTATAAGACCCCTAGAAAGGAAGAGAAATAAGAGTGAGTAGTAGGGTTCACAAGGGGCCTGAGGGGTACAGGAAGTAGGGCAGATGGTGGCCACACCTTGGTGAAGGTGAGACCAAAGGAAGATCCCTGGAAGCATCTCTAGACCAGCACTGTTCCACAGAACTTTCTACCACGATGACAATGTTCTGCCTCTGCACCATCCAATATGGCAGCCACCAGTCATATGCGGATATTGCAATGTGGATAGTGTGATAAAAAAAAAATGACTTTTAATTTTGTTTTATTTTAATTAATTTACATTTAAGTCTAAATAGCCACATGTAACCAGTGGCTACCCCACTGGACAACACAGCTCTGGATCCACCCTTGCCTGCCTCCTGGCCACAGTACATGGGAAAAACTGAGGTCCAGAGAGGAGAAGGGATTTGCCTGAGGTCACACAGTGAGAGCGTGGCAAAGGCAAACACAGTTCCTCCAACTCCCAGCCCTGACCCTCCATAGCACCCATTGCCCTTCCCACCACGGCCTCGTGTTTTCCCATCATGCCCATCGCCAGCAGAGTGTCTTGCTGTCCTGATACCCATGCTGCCATCCCTAGGGAAGGGATGTCCCTGGGGAAGGGTGTCAGGCCACCCTTGAAGGGACCTACCTCCTCCAGTCACTGCCACTGGACCCTCCCTCAGCCCCTCTAGCAAAGCAGCCCCAATGCATGTCCTGAGATTGTCCCGGAAAACTGTCACTCAGAAGGGAAGCCTCTTGGGCACAGAGCCGTTATTTATAACAGCAAGACACTGCAGGCTGCCTAAACACTCCATAACAGAGATGACGGAGTGATTCACGGCACCCCTGCCAAGAGAGTATTACACAGCCATTAAAAATGATCAACGCAGAGACCGGTAGTGACGCCGAGTAATGTTTTCGTGACAATAACGAGGGAGAAGAAAACTGACAAAATGAGTGCAGGTCGAGGTTGGGTTGCAGGGTGTACGAGGCCCACTCCCATCTGTCACCTCCACCCACGCTGCGGCATCACAGGGTCCCGATTACAGACCCATTTTACAGGAGGAGCAGGTGCTCAGAGAAAGCAACCACATGCATGCTCCTGGCTCCATGGAGAGTGTGGGCAGAGTGGGGCTTGAACCCTTGATTTCTGATGCCAAAGACAGACTTCTACAGCTGCCCTTTGTGCCATGATGGCAGCAATACGGCTGCCCTTTCCTTCTTACTTACTCATCTTATGTAAACACATATGTACATCGTACTTATTAAGTGCCAGGAACCTTCCTCAGCACTTCACAAATTAAAAGTTAACTCATGGAATCTGCACAACAACTGGGTGAGGGAACAATGATTACCTCTATTGTTTGGACGAGGAAACTGAGGCACAGAGAGGTTAAGTAACCTGAGGCCACTTCTACTTCCCAAATATTCTGCAAGGTCTAGTACTGTCATCACAGGAAGAGGACAAGGGGGCAGGGAGGGAGTGGCTGTTGCCATGGAGGAGTGGAAACACAGATGGAGAGTTTTTCTCCTTTTTAATTTCACGGCAATCTTTTGTATGGCAATTGAATGCAGAAAGTTCAAGAAGTAAAATAAATGTAGCAAGGAAAAGGTTTTTTAAAAAACAAGCACACAAACAAAAATTAAAACTTATCAGATTGAAGTCGCGGATGCATCCGAGAGACCTCGACTGTGAATGTAATACACCTCCCAGCAGCAAAACTCTTGTCCCTAGGCTTTTCTGCCAATTTCCTGACCTGAGACCACTCCCTCCTGCCTGGGTGAGATCCTCACCTCCGAGGGCAGCAGGGAGCAGCCCTGGGCAGAGGTAAACTTCAATAAACACCTCCTGGCTCCCTCCCGCCTCCGGGGCCCCTGCTGCCTACAGTGCTCCAGCCACCGGCAAGTGCTGAACCTCAGGACGCCATGGTATCCAGGCCTCTGCCTCTAGCCCCAGCCAGCCCTATTCCACAGGTGGAGCAACGGAGGCCCAAAAGGTGAAAGACTTCACCAGAGGTCACACTGCTACTGAACACGAAACGCCTGTGTGTGTGCTTATGAGTGTGCATGAACATGGCCCACAGGGACACGTGTGTCTCCTACGCACGCAGGGCTTCAGGCCCAGGTGATTAAAAGGGCAGGTGATTCCCAGCTTACATACCCACGTGCACGTGTGCACACACACACACGCACACACACAAAACTGTCATATCATTAACTGCTACTACAGCCACAATGGCATCATCTGCTATTTCTTCTTGTTTTCTGTGTTATTTTTCATTCATCATCAAATACTTATTCGGCACTTACTATATGCTAGGTATATTATAGGGGCTAGGATTCACTGGGGTATAACACAGACAAGTTTGGTACTCTCATGCGGACAGGGGATACCAATGATAAGTAAATAAATAAGCAAATACATAAACAAGATAATTCCAAAGAGTGACATGCAATAATGATCGTAAAACCTGGTAATGTGAAAGAGAAGACTTGGGCTGGGGCTGGGGGGTTACTCAAGCTAGAGCGGCAAGGAAGGTCTTTCTGAAGCGGTCGCAATGGAATTTATTCTGTGGGAAATGAAGCTGCAGCGGGAGGCTGGGGCCCTGAGGGCCAGGGTAAGGGCTTTGGATTTCATCCCAAATGCAATGAAAAGTAACTGGAGGGTTTTAACCAGGGAAGTGCTATGATGTTTTCTTCATTGTTAACAGTTCTCTAGAGCTGCCAAGTGAAGACTGAACTCAAGGGGATCAGGCCTGGGGCAGAGGACCAGTGTCACAATCACCCAAGGACAAGAAGACAGGCTCAGCCAGGGTGATGGCACAGAGAGGGAGGAAACAGACAGATTCGGGCAGTGTGTTGTGGCAGAACCAGCTGGCTGATGAGCTGGATGTGAGGGGGTGGGGGTAAGAAAAGGAGAGTAATGAAGGAAGACTCGTAGAGTTTCTACCATAGACAGGGACTGCTTTCACAACCAGACTCCACCCCTCAAGAAACCTCGGGGGCCTGATCAGGACTTCCGGTCTCTGATGAACAGACTTGGCATGTGTGTGTCCAGAGAGCAGAGCTAGGCCTAAGGAGAAAACATTCCAGGGAAACAGATCTCTGTTCAGCATGAGAAGCAGTGAGCTTCCTGTCCTTGGAGGTATGCAAGCAGAGGTCTAGGGACCATGTGTGTTGGGTGGGGATTTGCACTAAAGGGGGAGGTTGATTTCTGCCATGAGTTTCTTTAATTCTGTCAATACATGAATCAGGGCTAGATTGCACGGATTGAAGCGGGTGTTACAGAGAGTCAAGGGAAGGCAAGGTAATGTCCAGCATAATAGTTATTATTATTATTAGGACTTTACAGATCACAGAACGCTCCCACTGGTTCTCTACCTGGATCTGCAGCCCACACTGTGAGGCAGATAGGGCAGCATGATCAGCTCAGTCTAACAGATGAGGAAACAGGCCCAGAGAGGGGGTGGGATCAGCCCAGGGTTCCACAGCACATCAGCCTCAGATTCTCTGCGGCCTCACACCTAGGGACCTTCTTCTCCCTCATCCCCGGTAGTCACCCCGCCACCCCTGCCCCGGAAGACGCAGGAATCTCCCCACTCCACCCAGGCTTCCATCCAGCTGCCAAGACTCCCATCCCTGGAGGTTAGAGGCACTCTTTGCCCTCTGCCCCAAAACTTGAGAGGGGGTTTCAGCCTAGAAGATTTCTTCCCTGGTTACACAGGCCCTGATCCTCCACTCTGTCCCCCTTTACCCCTGGTGGTTTTGCCACAGCCCCTTAAGTTGGTCCCTTCAAATTAGACCAGTGCCAAATAATAGGCTTTGCCCAGAAATGAAATAAAGTAGGGTCCCTCCCACGAGGCGTCGTTCTTACCCCACACCTACAGCTGCTGTGGGCCAGGGGCAACCAGAGCCCACCTGACCACCTTCTGACCACCTTCCCCTTTCCTACCAGACAGGCAGAGAGGGCACCTGGGCAGGTAGGAGTGTCAGGAGATGGGGTCTCCCCAGGGGGCCTGGGATTGCCAGGTGGGGAAGCTGCCACCCACTGGCACTACATCATACACTGAACACTCGGGATAATCTTTTTTTTTTTAATTTTTGACCAGCAGTTTGCCCTGACAGACCCCAGGATAGTCTTGAGGGCCAAGTGGGAGCATCTCACTTTTCAGGTGAGGCAGTGAAAGCTGGGAGAGATTAAAGAACTTGTCCAAATTAAAAATATTAAATGGAAAGAAACAGCTTGTAAGTGCTGGAGCCAGAATTTGAACCCAGGGCTGACTGATTCCAAAGATCTGGTTATGTCCCTTGCTCCCTGCTGCCTCGTGGAAGTGCCAGGCAGTTCAAAGAGGCAGCCCGGTGAGCAGATGGGGTGGGCAGGGGGAGGCAGAGAGAGGTGGCGGTTGTGGGGTGGGAGGGAGAAGGCGAGACAAAGAAAGGACAAAGAGAGCAGCAGAGACAGCTGAATGGACAGGGGAACCCTGCAGGGCCAGAAGAAGGCAGCTCTGGAAGCCACCCTCCTGATCAACGCAAGGCCTGCAAGGCCACCCTGGTGCCATCTGCCCCTCAGATCTAGCCATTAGTGTTCCCTGGGCTCATCCCCAGATGCCCAGGCCCAAGGAGCCCCCAATCATTGAGAGTGCTCCCCAATCACTAAAGGCATCCCCCACTCGTTGAAGGCCCCAGGTCAGGCCCTGTGGGCCAGCCCTGGGGCAGGGAAATGGGTTGAGGGAGTAGAGGGGCCAGCTCTGGCCCTGGGCAGGGCCATCTTCCCAGCTTCCCCCTGCCCCAGCCTGGCTGGAGTGTCCAGCCGCCCAGGCTGCCCACCATGCCGGCCGATCTGTGGCTGAGCTCTGGGCCAGCCAGGTGTTCCCGAGGCCGGCTGGCAGCCCAGCACCATCAGCCTGTCCCCAGAGCATGCAAGGTTTAAGCAACAGCCTTTCCATTGAACATTTTAGAAGAAAAATATCTTTTTTTTTTTTCAAGAGAGAGAAAGGGAGGGAGGAGGAAACTGGCAAGGGAGGAGGAGGGAAGGAGGAAGGGAGAAACCTACCCCATCACTGCAGTGAAGGTCACAGGCACCGGCACAGGGCAGGCTGGGCAAGGAGCCTTTAATCTGGGAGTTCAGGCTGAGGAAACTACACGCTTGAAGCCGGAGTACATTACTGCCCTGAATGATCTGTCGGCTTCTATTAGGCTAAATATCTCTGTATAATGGGGAATTATCCTCTGAAGAGGCAAACTGCCGGCCTCTCCAGGGAGGGGGCGGTGGGAACCTCGCATCGTGAGGGCTCTCCCACGGTGGGGAGGGGGGAGCAGGACCGACTCAGAAAGCCAACCCCATCCCACACCCCCACCCTGGAGAGTCACAGCCAGCAGCTGCTTTGATGTTTGTGGCGGGTGCCCGCCTCCCTTCCCTCCTCCCCAGACTCTCCTCTTCCTCCCTCCATAAGAGCCTGGAATGATGCCAGACCTGGGTGGAGACCTGACAAGGCCACTGGTCAGCCAGGTGACCCCAGGCAAGTCCCCGAGACTCTTGGAATCTCTGCTTTCCTGTCTCTTAGATGGAGCTAATAATACCCGCCCAAAGGCTGGCCATGCCAGGGGTGAGTGTGAAGCTGGCATGGAGCCCAGCACAGAGTGGACAGCCTGCTCTGCCCACCGCAGAGGGCCCCCCCTCCTCCTCATCCTCACCGGCTCACCCAGGGCACCACCACCTCCTCCAGGAAACCTTCCCTGCCCCCTATCTCTGGGTATCTCCCACCCTGGGCACCTACAGCCAGAACCCCACCTCTGGGCCCTCTGTTTCCAGTGGCTGAGTAGGAGCTTCAGTTTTAGGAAACTCCCCTGAGCAGAACAGACCCCTCCTCATCTTCCCAACCCCCACCCACACACTCAGGACTGGGCACCTGGGCCTGCCCCAATTTGCAGGCTTGGAGGCAGGGGTTAGGGTGATACCACAGGCATGGGCGGGGCCCACGGAGCGGTGACACTCATGGGAAGGTGGTCAGCACCAGGGTAGCCGGGCCAGGAAGCCAGAAATCCCAGGACGGGGGTCTGCGAGAGCAGGGTAATAGCTGGACCATCAGCAGGACTGGCTAAGGCACAAGGCAGGGCTTGGGGCCAGTTCAGAGGAGCAGAGAGGAGGGCAGGAGCTTGAGGCTGCAGTGAGCTGTGATCATGCCACTGCACTCCAGCCTGGGCAATAGAGCTGGGGCTCAGTGCCAGGTTCCTGGTGCAGGGCAGCGTAGGGGCTGGAGCAGCTCAGGCCAGGAAAGGTCTTGGGGGTCAGGTGGGGGCAGAACTGACTTGTGCGTGTGGGCATGAGGGTCAGATGATGGTGGCAGGGTGGGGATCAGGGCACAAGGTGACAAGGTTCTGCAGACCCCAGGCTCTGTTCTCAGGGCTCCTATGCCACCCTCAACCTGTAGTAAATCCCTGGAATGGTTCAGAACCCCTCGCTGCAGATGCAGCCACTGCTGTTGCAGGGCCTGCAGATGGGGACAATTCCAGGGCAAGATGCCTAGAGCCCAGTGGGACACACAGAAAGGAGGCCAACTCCAGGACAGGTCAGAGGCACGCTGTGTTGCCCACTCCCCTCGGTAGGCCCAAAGGTCCAGCCCAGAGTTCCCACAGCCTGGAGGAGCTGCCAGTTCACTCATTCACTCACTCATTCATTCAGCAAATGCCCTCTAATGCTTTCTGTGAACTAAGGGTACAAACACACCTGAGCAGGATGTGGGGTGGAGCATAGGAAGGTGAGAGATGACAACTCGGGGGCTATGTGAGAGCAGGAGCCTGAGGGGCTGTGGAAACAGGGTAGGGGGCATCTGATCCAGGGCTGGGGTTTGGGAAAGGCTTCCAGGGTGAAAGGATCTTTGAAGGGGTATTAAAGGAAAACGAGTTGGGTTTGGAAGCAGCGGGGAAGGGCACCGCAGACTGCACCAGTGACAAGGCCCAGTGGCTGGAGAGGGAGGCAGCCCCCTCCTTCAGGCAGGGCCTAGTAGGCACCACGAGGGATGGAGCTCTTATCCTAGGAGCCAGCAGGAGCTTGAAGTTCTAAGTGGGGAGTACCCAGAGTCCGGATTCGTGCTTCAGAAAGATCATTCCAGCCGCCACCTGGGGGAGGATGGATTTTAGGCAGGCGGAAGGACAGGAGGAAGTGAGTTAGGAATGAGGCAGTGGCCAGGGGAGAGGTGGGGTACAGCAATATAGAGGAGGGCGGATGAGGGAGGGTTCTGGGAGGTGGAAACTGCAAAGTGAGGACGGCAGTTATAATCCACAGTGCCAGCGTCCCACTGAGCATCCCCCACGCCTTCTGTCCAAACAGCATCTTTAACTCTGTAAAAAATCCATTAGTTACTTTGATCTGCACAACACTCAGGTGAGGCAGCCAGGCCAGGAATTTACCGCTTACTTAGTTCATTAATTCAACAAGCATGTGTTGAGTGCCTACTACGTTCCAGGCACCATTCTGGCCCACCCAACAGAAGGAAAAACTAAGACTCACAGATGCTGCCCAATTTCTACAGGAGTGACCAGGACCTACTACTGGTTTGGGAACCCCGATGCCCTGCATAGTTGGGGAATGGGTGGGGTCACATGCCAGGCAGGAGCTGTGGAAAGGGAATGCCTGACAGTGGGGCTGGCTCATGGTCCTCCGGGGCAGGGACGAGCCTCAGTCTGGAGGAGAAGCACCTCTTCCTCTAAGGCAGGCATGAGAAACCAGAGAGACATAGTGGGGTGGAAGGAGGCACAGTCACGGAGAGAGGCTGACCTCCATGGGCTGGAGGCTGGAAAGGGTGAGGGGACACAGATCAGGAATGGGAGGGCCATTAGGCCCAGCAGACTGCGGGCAGGGCCAGAGGGTGAGAAGGGTCGGGTGAGCACGGCAGGAGGATCGGGAGCGGGTCTGCCTCTTTGAAAGTGCCTGCAGTGAGAGGGGAGAGGTGGAGGCAGAGTCCCTGAGTCCCTGTGGACAAGAGCAGGCCCCTGGACTGCCCTAGTGGGTGCCCCGTGCAGTGGCCTCAGGCTGCTCTGTGCTCAATGGGAGGCTACGGAGCCGAGAGAAGGAAGAACTTCCTCAGAGGTGGCTCCTAAGGGCCCAGGGATGTGTCAGGAAAGGCCAAGGGCAGCCTGACTGCCTCCTGAGCTCACGCTGCCACGACAGGAGCTGCTGGTCAACTCCTTCTCTCCGTTTCCCCCAAGTCCAGCCCTATCTACTCCTAACATTAGCATTTGCTGCTGAGGACCTTGGTAGTCCCCTCGCTTCCCTGGGCCCCACTCTCTTCATTAGCAAACTGGGGTGGCTCCAACCTCACCGATGGTCAGGAAAGCACTAGCCCAGACCCCGCGCACAGTAAGTGCATACTAACCGTCATCCCTACACACAGTAAATGCATACTAACCATCATCAGCACACAATAAGCACATACTAACCATCATCCCCACACACAGTAAGTGCATCCTAACCATCCCTGCACATAGTAAACACATACTAACCACCATCTGCACACAGTAAGCACATACTAACCATCATCTCTGCACACAATAAGCACATACTAACCATCATCCCCATACACAGTAAGTGCATACTAACCATCCCCGCACACAGTAAGCACATACTAACCATCATCTGCACACAGTAAGCACATACTAACCATCCCTGCACACAGTAAGCACATACTAACCATCATCCCCACACACAGTAAGCACATATTGACCATCATCTGCACACAGTAAGCACATACTAACCATCCCTGCACACAGTAAACACAAACTAACCATCATCTGCACACAGTAAACACATACTAACCATCATCTGCACACAGTATGCACATACTAACCATCATCCCCCCACACAGTAAGTGCATCCTAACCATCCCCGCACACAGTAAACACATACTAACCATCATCTGCACATAGTATCACATACTAACCATCATCCCCACACACAGTAAGCACATACTAACCACCATCCCCACACACAGTAAGCACATACTAACCATCATTCCCACACACAGTAAGCACCTACTAACCATCATCCCTGCACACAGTAAGTGCATACTGTCATCTTTGCGCACAGTAAGCACATACTAACCATCTTCCGCACACAGTAAGTGCATACTAACCATCCCTGCACACAGTAAACACATATTAACCATCATCTGCACACAGTAATCACATACTAACCATCATCCCCACACACAGTAAGCACATACTAATCACCATCCCCACACACAGTAAGCACATACTAACCATCATCCCCATACACAGTAAGCACCTACTAACCATCATCTCTGCACACAGTAAGCACATACTAACCATCATTCCCCCCCTCCACCTCCCTGGTGGCAGGGCCCCTTAGAGCCCAGTCCTCAGCATCCCCACTGTCTCAAACACACTAAGTGCTCAATTAACTTTATGGGCTGAGTTTACCTGCTAACCAGCTGTTAGCAATGTGATCAGGTCAGAATTCTGCCCATTGGACCCAGTAGGGAAGAGGCTAAAGGAAGGAGGACTTGACAGATGCCTCAGGGGGCAAGGAAGGAGTCAGCAGAGGCCAAGGTAACAGGGATGGCAGAGGCCCTGCTGTCACCACACACATTAGCATTCTCAGGTTTCAGGAGGTGGCTGGGGAACCAACAGAGGGGAGGGCTGAGGGCAGGGCACTCCCAGGTAGAGGGTCCCTGGGCAGATCGGCCTCCTGCCCATCAAACCTGCTCCAGGCCTCCTCAGGGCACCTTCAGCCCTGAGAGCTCCTCCCCCCAACACACCTCTCCCTATCTTGGAATCTATCCCACTGTCTACCAAGCTCTCCCCTAACAAGAGCATCGCAGAGAAACTGAAAAAAGTCAGAAGGAGATGCCTACTCTGGGAGAAGGGGCAGAGCTGGGAAGATTTCACAGAGGTGGCAGCTTTTCAACTGTGTGGGCCTCACCTAGCCCCTCTGTGAAATGGGATTGCTCTACTATGATGACAACAACTCTTACTACTACTGCTACTAATAGTGAAAGCGTTTTGGGCATATACCTGTGCCGGGCTCTGTATGAGTACTCAGAGAAATGGAGGCAGAGCTGAAGCCAAACCTGACCCTCCTAACTCTTAGTTTGGCTGGACTGGCTGGTGGAGGAGGTGACTGGGGCCTGAGCCTTGGGCCAGCTGCAGGCGGGGTGGTAGGTGGGGTCGGCGTTACCAGTGGTCAAAGTCTCCGAGTTGTATTACTCCAAGTGTTTTTCACATCACTGCAAGTAGCTGCTCCTGCTAAACCTGGGTGAGCAGGGGCGGGTGGGGGAGGGAATCTTCCATAACCAAGCCGGGAGCCAGCAAGGTCAGGGGTTACAGATGGCTGCAGCAGCTCAGCTTGGTGCCCTCACCGTGTTAAAAACACTAGTGCTATGTGAGGCCTGCTACCCGTGGCCTCTCCCTTCCTGTCTTCGGCAGAACAACCTCACCCACGGGCCAGGCTTCAGCTCTTGGTCTAAACAGGCAGGGGTGGGTGGGAGGCCAGCAGCACCATGGAAGAGGGACCAGGGGCAGGAGGAAAGCGGCAGTGTCCCCTGCTATGCGCACCCCTACAATGAAACCACACACTGTGGGATAGGTGTTCTTATTCCCACTTGACAGATGAGGAAACTGAGGCTCTGAGGCATATGTTCCTTGCCCAAGGTCAGGGGAAATGACAGAGCTGGGATGCACACTTAGCACTGTCTGGTTCTAAAGGACAAGGAGATGCCAAAGGCTGAAAGGTGAATGACACAGGAGTTGGGTGCATCTCAAACATAACCAACAGGCCTGGGGGGGTCTTTTGGGGGGAATCCTTCCTGGCTTTCCTCTCAGTGGCTGCAGGTCGTTCCAAGTCCAGGGCCAAGGTGGTCTGGCAGGCTGAGGAGATGAGGAGAAAAGAGGCAGGGGAGAGTGAGAGAGGTCTCTTCTCTGGCTTCCAGCAGCTTTATACCCACCAAATTCCTGCCCCAAAGCATCCCACCTCCCTGGCGGGGTGGGAATCCGGGAGGCCCCAGGTTGATCAAGAGGCCTGAGAAGACTTGTGATATAGTTTGGGTGTCTGTCGCCTCCAAATAGCATGTTGAAATGTGACCCCCTCCCGTGTTGGAGGTGGGGCCTGGTGGAAGATGTTTGGGTCATAGGGGCAGATCATTTATGAATGGCTTGGTGCCCTTCTTGCCCTCTAACGAGTAACAAATTCTCACTCTATTAGTTCCCATGAGAACTGATTGTTAAAAAGAGCCTGGCACCTCCCTCCACCCATGGCTCCCTCACTTCCTTCCTCTTGTCATGCGATGCCAGCTCCCCTTCGCTCTCTGCCATGAGTGGAGGCTCCCTGAGGCCCCCTCCCCTGATGCAGATGCCAGCACCATGCTTGTACAGCCGCAGAACGATGACCCAAACATACTCCTTTTCTTTATAAATTACTCAGCCTCAGGTATTCCTTTAGAGTAACACACAAACAGACTAAGAGAGCTTGCATGGGGCCAGGAGTTTGGGGGTGTGGTTTAAGAGAGATGAAGGCCCAGTCGAGAGCTAGGACCCAAGCCACCTGGGGGCTGAGGCTAGTAGAGGGGGTCAGGGAGGCCCAAGAGAACAGGTGTCACAGGTGGTGCCTGAAGGCCCACACTAGAGCTTCATTCCTTTGGGTGCTCCAAGGTGTTTAGTTCCCCCAAGGCTTTTGCACCTGGGAGAGGCAACAACTAGGAATATTGGCAGTGGATGGTAGGGCTGTGGAGCTCTACCCCATCCTCCACTAACACACTGTTTCTTGGCTCAAGTGTCTTGCCCTCTCTGGTTCCTAGTCATCCTGTCTGCAACATGAAGTGTCCAGGCCTACAGGCTGGGGGACACCTGCATCAGGCGGGTGGAAAGGCTCCAGACAAGCTGCCTCTCCCCATGCCGAGGGGGAGTGCTGACCCTGTTACAGCACCTCCCATTCCTGAGGGATCATGTGCCTGGGGTCAGGTATCACAGATGACCCCACCCTCCACCCCAGGGGCCTGGGGAGGAGGCTTTGCCTCCTTCAGTTGGTGTTCCCATTTGGAAAGCCTCAACAGAACACAGGCTGCATGCTCAGCGCAACGTGCCATGGCCTTCCTGCACCCTCTCAATGAGACCGTGATGCAGGTATCAGTATTCTAATTCTCTAGGTAAGGAAACTGAGGCTCAGACCAAAGTGGCCAGAAAGAGTTGCAGACCGGCCCCATGGTGGTGGTTTGGTTCAGCACCCCGGACAGCTGCCTTCCTGACTACCTGACTACCTCCAGTCCGCCTGGGCTACACACACACACCAACGGCTAAGCTTACTCTTCCCAATCCCTGTTCCTGTGTAAACTCCACCCAGCTTTTCCCAGCAGCTTCAGCGGCATGGCTGTGTTCTGTGCCACACAGCACTGAGACTTCAACAATGCAGCTCTTGCTCCCTAATACTTCTGACTTAAATCTCATTCTCCCAGCAGCTCCTGGAGGGCAGGCGACAGTCTCTTTCCTTCTTTCTATGAGACAGTCCGGCCACACAGAGGGGACTGGGAAGAACCCACTGGCTTTGGACCAGGCAGATGTGAATGAGAACTGAGCTGGGAACTGCTGGGCACATTGCTTTGCCTCACTGAGCTTCAGATCTCCCAGCTGTGAAGCGAACTGCTCTGTCCATCTCGCAGGCTCGCAGATAAGACACGGCAAGGGGCTATTCCTTCCTCATGTCAGCAGGGGCCTCCTTCCAACTCTCCCTGAGTCCCTTCCTCCCGGAACTTCACTTAAATTCTGGACCAGCTCCCCCATGAAATTTTCCAAATGACTCACAAATGGGGGGATTCTTGTAACTGAGAAATGTCAGGAAGGCCCAAGAGAACAGCTGGTACAGTGCCTAGAGTCCCACTCTTAGAACGTGATTGTTTCGTGTCCTCGTGGGTTTTCAGTTCCTACCGGGGTTTTGAGCCAGGAGGAGGGAACACCTAGGAATATTGGCAGTGGGAGGTAGGGTTCTGGGCCCCTCCACTACTAACACACTTTGTGTCTTGGAACAAGTGTCTTTCCCTCTCTGAACCTCATCTGCAACATAAGGTGTCCAGGCCCACAGCAGGAGAGGTGGCAATCTTCCCACCACTTCCTGGAAGCAAAGGAGGAAATGCTTGTGGGGTGATGTCAGGGATGCTGGGAAGGACCCTCCAGAGCTCTAAAATGCAGGACCACCATGCTCAAAATGCCTCCAATGGGGCTGACACATTCCTTTAATCTCTAACAGAGAAGCCCGATCCTTGGGGTTTATGGGACCCTACAGACAGGCTATGCCCAGTCCCCAGCTGCTGGTGACAGGACCTGCCTGCATGCCTCAGACCTTGCAGGAAGGTCTCCTTGTCCATCCTCAGGCCTAGTTGTCCTTCCTAGGAAGTTTTGGCTTGAGTAAGGCTGAACTCACAGTCCCCAGTCTAGGCAGAAAGAGGAAGAAGATTCTATGGGGGACCCATAGGAAGAGAGCTCTGCCAAAGGTCCCTCTGGCCCAGGGAGAAATGCTGAGGGAGCCTGAAAAGGAACAAGGGGACAAGGAGTTTGAGTCCGGGCTCTCCCACCTAACTAGCTGTGACCTCAGAAAGACACTTTATCTTTTTGAGTTCCAGTTTCCTATTCTGTAAGATGAGGGCAATAATACCCACCATCAGTGGCCCACAGGGTGCCTCACACACGGCAAGTTCTGAAGGATCTGCAGAAGCTACGACCATTCAAGCTTCTGCTCATCAAGGCTCAGAGAGGTGGCATCAGCCTTGAGCACTTGACTAACAGGCCCCATGGGAGAGACAAGCAGAGAGCTCAGAGGGAGTGTGGATGAGGCAGGGCCTCCAATCTGCCCCTGAGGCTACACATAGAGCATTATGTTGAGCCCCAACCATGGCCACACATTGAGCCCCGACCCTGGTCACACACTGAACCCCGACTCTGATCACAGATTGAACCCCAACCCTGGCCACACACTGAACCCCGACCCTGGTCAGACACTGTGTCCCGACTCTGGTCAGACACTGAGCCCTGAACCTGGTCACAGACTGAGTCCTGACACTGATCACATGCTGAGCCCCGACCCTGGCCACACACTGAGCCCCAACCCTGGTCACACACTGAGCTCTGACCCTGGCAACACACTGGGCCCTGACCCTGGTCAGACACTGAGCCCCGACCCTGGTCACACACTGAGCCCCAAGACTAGTCACAGACTGGGCTCGGACCCTGGTCATACTGAGCCCCGACCCTCGTCACACACTCTAACCCTTGACACGCTAAGCAATGGTCACACAGTGCGAGCCCTAACACCAGTCATAGACAGTGTTCTGACCCTGGATACATACTGAGCCCTGACTGTGGACACTCTGAGCCCTGGTCACACCCTGAACCCTGTCTCTGGCCCCACAATGTAAATCCTGACCCTGGTTGCACACAGCCCTGACAGTCACCAGCCACCATGCCCAGTTTGTACCAGAGACCAGTGTCATGATCTAGGCCCTAGGGACGGTGGCCAGGCTCCCAACTCCTTGTGGAGCAGTTGCTGGGTTAATCTTCTGTCATATAAGCCGGCTCATCCCTGGCAGGGGCACGGGGAACCTGTGGGCCCATCCTTCTTGTTCCCAGTCCACACCCTCCCCACACCCCTTCCCTCATGGCCTCTGCCTCAAGATGTCTTCCTCCCCCTGCCACGACACACACACACACACACACACACACACACACCAGTCCACTTCCAGCACCCTGGGCCTTGCTTTCCGGGTTCCCCGACCAGTTTTATTCCCTGACCACAACTCCACAACCCAAGCCCTGGAGATGCTCCTTGGCTCCCACCTCAGAAGATAGGAAGGTGGGACTCCTGGAATGCTGGAAGGAAAGGGTGCTATGCTTCACTCGTTCCCGGGGCTCACTGTCCAAGGGGGGAACTGAGGTCACTGGGAGGTGCATGGTGGCCCCAGGGCTCCCATCCTGGTCCAGGGCTCTTTCCACCCAGTCCTCTGGCTGCCTAGGGGTTTCCCTCCTCTCAGTGCCCCCACCACCCAGCTGGCAGAGGAGGGCCCCTGTGGTGGGGGCAGGCAAGTGCCAAGCACCCTCCCAAGACCAAGAAGGTGAGGTGGCAGGGGCTGGCAAAGCCTCGGGGAGCCACCCTGTCCTGGGCTCTGCCACCCCCGGAAAGCCCTGACTTGGAGCTAATTTTTTACTTCTTCTCAGGCTGAACTATGGGATATTCTGGATCCTCTCAGGCACAATGGCGCCAAGGGGCTGAGCTGTTCCCATGCTTGCAGGGTGGCTGAGGCCTTCTGGGCTGTGTGTCCTAGGGGAGAGTCAGCCACTGACTCCAGACACAGCCCCAAGTGAAGACGACCATGGTCACACTGGAGGTGAGGGGCCCACTGATGCCTGAAATCCCACCACTCATTCACCCTGTGGGGCAAAGCACTGCTCTTCTCAAATGCAAGCTGAGATGGGGGCCAACAGCTCTGGGTCCCACCCTGGCTTGGAGTGCTGCCAGCTGTGTGGCCCGGGGTAGGCCACACTTTACCTTTCTAAGCTTTGGATTCCTTGTCTGTAAGATGGGGATAATAATATATAAATCCCATTGTTGTCACAACTAAGATCCTGATATCCTTGCCATCTCCCCTTGATGTCCCACAAACACCTCATCCTTCCTCGTCCCCAAACCACTCCTTCTCCAGGGCTCCTGCCTCAGCAAACGTCTCCACCACCAACCCAGCTGCCCAAACCAGAAACCTCGCCTCCCTGTGATATCCCCACCCAACCCGGCACCTGTCCTGGGCCAGGCCCACCACGGCCCGCCAGACCCCCTGGAGTGGCCCACCTTACTCTTCTGTGTCCCTGTGTCCCTCTGCTCTTCACCTGGCAGCCAGGGCAGCACTGTTGAACCCTAAGTTAGATTAGGTCCCTTCCCTGCTTAAAACCCTCCAGCAACTCCCTCTTTCTCTCAGACCAAAACCCACCCACCCTCCTCACTATTGGCCTCAGGCTCTGTCTGACCCAGCCCTGACCACCTACCCAGCCCCACCTCCTCTGGTTCTCTTCCTGCTACCCCACAAGTTTCCTTCCAGCTCCTCAGCACACCAAGGTTCTCCAGGACATGGGATGCTCTTCCTGCTCCTTGCACATAGCTCCTTCTTATCCATCTGATAATGGGATAAGATGCCTCCTCAGAGAAGCCCTCCCAGACTGCCCAGTCTCAGTGTGCCAGAAGCCCCCTAGCTGCATTCTCTATTGTTCTCTTGTTCCGCTCATTACAATTTGCAATTATACATTTACTTGTTTATTTACTTACTACTTGTCGCCACCCTGAACCCAAGAAGAACTGTGAGTTTCACTCGCAAAGGGGCGATGGCTGCCTTGCTCACTGTATGCCTAGCCCCTAGCACAGAACCCGGAACATAGCAGGTGCTCAAGAAGCAGGAATCCCTGCTGAGGAGCAGACCAGAGACTCCACCCTCTCTGCTTCCCCAGCCAGATCCAGAAGCTATAGCCAGAGTCCCAGAGGAGAGGCTGGCAGGAGAGACACATGGATAGGCATGGTTCTGCCTCCGTGGGCAATGCCCATGGCTGTGGCTGTGCCAGGATGCCACACAGATTCCCTGCAGGAGACAATACAGCTAGGGACTGAGCAGAGAAGGACCTGCAACTACTGAGACCATGCCAGCAGCTGCGTGTTCTCGAAGCAAATTGCCTCAGCAGGTGGCAGGCTGCAGGCAGGGATGCTGGAGGGGAACAGGATGTGCCATGTCTTCTGATGCTCCAGGAGAGAGAGAGAGAGAAAGAAGAGGGAGAAATGGTGGGGAGGAGGAGGAGAAGTCCAAATGGAAGTCTGCTCCACCCCACATTAGGCACAGAGGAGAAGAAAAGGGTCTCCATGGTCAAGCTCCCCTGGAAAGTAGAAGCAACGTAGGTTCACTTCCTGCTACATGCCCAATGATGGGCACCTGAGGCCTGTGGCCACAGACCCTGCTCACCGTGACTCTTGAAGCACAAATGATCCCAACCATTCTGCAGATGAGAAAACAGCTCAGAATGGCCACATGGCTTGCCCAAGGTGGCACCGCCAGCAAGAGATGGAGCTTAAAATCAGGTCAGCACTGGGGCACCAGGGATTTTAGCCAGACATCAAGAAAATCCCCTAAACAGGTCGGGGAAAAACCCTGATCCCAGGAAGGGCTACGGTTCCCCAGAGGCTGGTGGGCAAAAGGACTGGACAAGTGGCTGAGGGCAGGAGGCTGAACCTATTGACCTCCAGAGTCCCACCCAGCTGTGACATTCTGCAACCACTGGGCAAGCTCCAGCAGCCTCCAGGAGGGCAGGCTCAGGAAGAGGCTGGGCAGCCCTTGAGAACCCCTGGGGGAGGCTCTGACCATCAGCGTTTGCCAGGATGCCAGGCAGGAGCACAGGCACCAATCCAAGGTGGTTCTATTCTCTGTGGGAGGTCCTGGCCTTCTAGGGCCACCAACAGAAACGTGGGTGACCACAGGTCCCAGAAGAAAAGGGGCTGGGAAGGATGAGATGAGGGAGAGAAGGAGCTCTCTCCTATGGCCAAACCAGCCAGCGGGGAACCCTGTCCCACAGTTTTGACAGGCACCAGGCACCAGCTTGCCCAGAATTTCTATCTTGCGCAAGGTAATTACAGTTCTTCCTGTGTAATGAGATGGTTTTTAAAGGCCATTCAAAAGAAATTTCCTATAATGAGGTGAAGGGGTTTATAGTGTTAGACATCAAGGAAGCTGGTAATTGGTGGGACCCAGGCTGAGTCCTGGAGTGAAGCGACGAGTTTTCACATATAAAAGGCAAGAAGAGCAGGAGGGTGGATGGCAAGCCCTGGGAAAGAGGACAGACACTTTACCAGAAAAGTTTCTGTGACACCAGCAGCCCTGTGTGCCCTAAAGAGCAGAGCGGGGAATCAGGAGGCTGGAACCCTGTTGGGGCAGAGGAAACTGATGGAGCTGCGGCTGGTCAGGAGCAAGGGAAAACCCACAGGGGTGAGGCCACAGGGTGGAAGTCTGGGCTCAGAAGGAAAACGAAGGTACTAGGTTGAATAGTTCCCCCCCAAATTCATGTCCATCTGGAACCTCAGAATGTGACCTTATTTGGAAATAGGGTCTTTGCGGAGGTAATTAGTTACAAGGAGGTCATACTGGAATAGGGTGGGTCCTGATCCAACGACTGATGTTCTTATACAAGAGGTCAACTTGGCCGGGCACAGTGGCTCATGCCTGTAATCCCAGCACTTTGGGACTTTGGGAGGCCAAGGCAGGCAGATCACCTGAGGTCAAGAGTTCGAGACCGGGAGATTACTGGGTTCAAGGCAGAAGAATCGCTTGAACCCAGGAGGCGGAGGTTGCAGTGAGCAGAGATCGTACACTGCACTCCACCCTGGGTGACAGAGCGAGACCGTCTCAACAACCACAACAAAGAGGTCAACTTGGACATAGACACACTCAGGGGAGGAGACCACGTGAAGGTGGAGGCAGAGGCTGGTGCGATGCATCTTCAAGCCAAGGAATGCCAGCAACACCAGAAGCCGGGAGAGGCCAGGAACATCCTCCCCTAGAGCCCTCAGAGAAAGGACAGCCCTGCATCTTGATCTCAGACTTCCAGCCTCCAGAGCTGTGAGAGAGTAATTTCTATTGTTTTAAACCACCAGGTTTATAGTAATTTGTTATGGGAGCTCTAAAAAACTAACACGATAATCGTTCTAACAACTGCAACTATCTGGCCATGGAAAATGGCCTCAAAATGGGGTGAGCCTCCCACCTGCAGGGGTGTGCGAGCAAAGCTGGAGCATCCCCAGTGCCCCCAGTACTCTGGACAGCTCCCAAGGCAGGTTCACAGTCTCCCATTTGACCTCACTGTATGCAGGGAGCCATACAGACAGGGTCATCATTCCCCTCCCACCGATTTGGAAACTGAGGCCAAGAACCTGCTCAAGAGCACAAAGTGGCCAGTCAGGGATAGCGGCAGGCCTGGAATCCCGGCATCCTGACTGCCAGTTTGGGGCTGGTTCAGGCCCATTGCCCTGGGTCTTCCTTTTGTGCCTTCTCTGTCTCTAGATTCAACTGTGGTTCAACGTCCTGGAAGGCAGAGAAAAACCCAGCCTTCCTGCATCCGCCTGTTCCAGACTGAAAGTGGCATCACTGCTGAAAGGTCTTTCCCAACTCTCTCCTGAAGCTTTCCAGTGGCGCTGCAGGCCCACTGCTCTGATGTGCCTGTCCTGATGGAGCCACAGGCTTCTGACATGACTTGGCTTATGGAGAAGCTACACTGGCTGGCAGACCCTTGATGAGCACCTACTGTGTACAAAGCCCTGGTACAGTGGAGGGCGGGGGTAAACAGGGAAGGTGGGAGCCAACATATCAGGGACTGAGTCCATGCATATCAGACCATCCAGTGAGACCCCACACGGTGTCCCTAGACCTAGTTTGGCTTCTGACTGGGCGTCCCAGACCCTCCTCAGGAGGATGGAAAGAGATGGCAAAAGGGTGGGTCTGAGAAGGGCACTGGGGAGTTGGAGCAGAGAAGAGGAGCCCCCGTGGAGGAGCAAGGGAGAAGAGAGGGTGGCCGAGGGAAGCTGCAGCTCCTATGGCTTCTCCTGCTCCTTCCAGGCCTCTGGACCCCCAGAGGGGGCAGGGGCTGCCCTGGGCTGTCCCTCATCCCCACTGACACCCGGCACTCAGCTCCACCCTCCATGTGTCTGCCTGCATTGCTGGAGAACTTCATGAAGGCCCCTCAGCTCCGACACCAAATGAAGCAGGAGCATGGCCAAGCTTGCCAGCCCAGGCGGCCCAGCTCTAAATGCTGGTTAATTGGCGCTGAGCGGCAGAGGGACGTGAGGAATGGGCTTTGAAGTCACCTGGTGGGACTTGTCCAGCAGGAACAATGGGCCACCCGGCTGGTAGACAGTCTCGGCTCCTAATTAGGAACTGCTTTGAACATGGAGGCATCAGATTAATGAGGTTTACAGCGCTCAGTTTCACGGTGTGGCAGGCTGCCTCTGTTCTCTGATCACAGTTTGATGCCAAAACCTTGTTCTCTAAATCAAAGGTTCTCCAGAAACTCCGTTTTCTGATGCGCCTTGGATTTCTGCTGGGCGTCTCTGCCAGGGAGCTAAAAGCCTTCACCTCCATTCCTTCACTTTGCCACAGTGCTGGCTTTTGTTTTGCTGAAGAAGACTTCACAGGGCTGGAACACCTCACACAGCCCACCTGGGAGGGAGGACGGGGCGGCTGGGGTAACCCCATTTAGCAGAGCGTGCTTGCTCAAGGTCACACAGCAAGCTGGCCAACCGTGCCGGGCCGCCAGGCCCCCAGATTGCAGGGCCTCTCTGCTCTTGGCAGCTTTGATGGTGCCAGGCCATGGAGGATCCACGGGTCAATTTCCCGCTGTTGGCATCTGTTCACAGGCCTCAGGGGCCTCTGGTTCACCATTCTTGGGAGAAGATTGAGACGTCTGCAGGAGGGAGCCCGCACGGCCTTGCTTTCTGCCTCTTCCGTTCCAGTGGGGCGCCTTCTTCCCCAGCCCCCTCTCTGAGCCTTTGCTCACCCAGAGCCCTCCCTTCTTCCCCTCCAGAATGTCCCCTCTCTGATCCATTTCATTAAACTCACACCTCCGTTCAAAACCCAGCTCAACCCTTGCTCCTCCTTTGCCACCACAGTCCCTGGATCTTTCTCTTCTTCTCCAAGAACTTCAGCCCCAAATCCCTGTTTCCTTGAACAACTGCTTCTTGCCCTATGTTCCACTGTTTGACATTACTCTATTTGCTTATTATTTTGTCCTGTCTCCCCTATGAGACTGTGGCTTAAAGAGAGGCATGGTGCCTGTGTCACCTCTGTGTCCCCGACAGTGAAGACTGGCTGATAATGAAGATTCCATCCTCCTTTGGCACTCTGGGGGCCACAGGGAGAGAAGACAGCTTCCTGCCCTGTTTCCCTAACTTCCAAGTGGGCCTGAGGCCTGCATCCTGCTTCCTTCATGAGGCTGCTGAATGATTGTGGGTAAAGATGGCAGCCCTGGGGCAAAGACAGGGAGGCTGGGGTACACTGAGGCTTGGACAAGTCAATTCCTCTCTCTAAGCCTCAGGTTCCCTATCTGTAAACAGGGTTAGCCCGAGGATTCACAGGATGCATGCATTAAAACTCAATCCCCACATCCACCTTGGGAGTATGTACTGTCATTCTGCTCTATTTCACAAATGAAGAAAGGCCCAGAAAAGTTGGAGGAGGCAGTACTGAAACCCAGGCAACAGGTGGCTCTGGAACCCAGCCTCCACCACGCCACTGACTTTCAAGCAGACCTCTGCACGCTTCAGCGGAGCTTGTTCCTTCTGAAATGTGCTTACCCTCTCTGGGCCTCTGTTCTCCCCTCTGAGGGGTGGGCACACAGTGACATTCTGCAGATGATTTCTGTTTGGCCAGGACAGGCTGATGTGCTCCCTGCTCCTCGGGGCTCTTCCAGACCTCAGGTCCAAATTCCACCCATCTACAGTGGTTCTGTCCCTGTGGGGCCTAAGAGGTGGCTGTGCCTCCCCTACCTCCGCCTTCGAACTTCCTGGCCACTTCCCCTCACCCATAGAGGGCTCCTGTCTGTCCTTCCCTGCACCTCAACCCTTGCATCCTTCTAGGTGACTTCCCCATGCTGCGGGTGCCCCGACTGCCTGCCTCCAGTCACCTGCAGCTGCCATTCCCTCCAGCCTCTATCCCAGGCCACACCCTGGCCTGTCACCACCATGGCTCCTGGTCAAACCTCCCAGCTGGCCCTCCAGCTCCTCTCCTTACAATCCTCTCACTGCACCGAGACCTTCGCACCTCACCTTCCATCACTGCCCTTCTGCCCTCACTGCCCTTGGTGAGCTTGAGTTCCATGGTCCATCAGCATAATGGATGCTGAAATGCCTTGCCCCCCTCCCCCTAAGCAGTACTTTCATGAAACCTCAACCTGGATGAACCCAAAAAACATCTTGGCACTTATAGCTGGGAGGCCAAATACAGCTAGAGAAATGACCCCACCGTGCAGGCTGTGCCCTCTGTGAACTTGAATCCCAAACCTCCAGCAATTCCAGCACTGCCCAGCAGTCCCAGCTCCAGCCACCAGCCAGCTCACCTCCCCACTCTCCAACCTGGCAGTGGCCCCACCTCCACCCTCCTCCTGCCTCCCTTCCTCCATCTGACCCATCACTCTCCACTGAGACCTCACTTTGTTTTCACTGGGGAAGCAGAAGCCAGCAAATGTGAACCCCAGTCCTCTGCCCCTGCACATTCTAGAAGCCCACCAGCTTCAGCCTGCACCCCGCTTCCTGCCTGATGAGGGGTCTCGCTGTTGTTAAAGGTTAATGGCTCCACTCGGACTCTGAACCCATCCTTCTTGTCCTCAGGAATTCAGCTCCCTCCCATCATTACATTATCTTTCAACATCACCTGTCTCTCCCTCTTTTCTGGGTCTTTTGTTCTTCCCAGCAGCAAACAATTGTGTTCTGGTATCTGCCATCCTTTAAAAATCCCCTTCCTTCATTATGCTGAGGTTTTGGTTTTTTGTTTGTTAATTTGTTTGTTTTTTGAGACAGGGTCTTACTCTGTCACCCAGGCTGGAGTCAAGTGGTACAATCTTGGCTCACTGCAACCTCCACTTCCCAGGCTCAAGCAATTCTCCCACCTCAGCCTCCCAAGTAGCTGGGATTACAGGCGCGCACCATCATGCCCAGCTAGTTGTGTGTGTGTGTGTGTGTGTGTGTGTGTGTGTGTGTGTGTTTGCAGAGACAGGGTTTCACCATGTTGCCCAGGGTGGTCTTGAACTCCTGAGCTCAAGCACTCCGCCTGTCTCGGCCTCCCAAAATGCTGGGATTACAAGTATGAGCCACTGTGCCCAGCCTATATTGAGTTTTTAAAAAATCAATCTCAGAAGGTGATATACTGTATGATTCCATCTATGTAACACTCATGAAATAAAATTACAGAGGTGGACAAATTAGTAGCAGCCAAGCGGGAGGCGTGGCAGCAGGGATGGGCGGGGAGGGGTGTGCTGGCACAGGGAGTCTTGTACTATGGCGCAGATCTACGTCTCCATTGTGGTGCTGGATACACACACAGGACTATATATATAAACACACACACACACACACACACGAGTGCATGTATAACTAGTGAAATCAGAATCAGGTTCGTGGACTGTGCCAACGTCAGTGACCTGTCTCTGATATTGTCCTGGAGTTATGCGAGGCTGGGTAAAGGTATACGCATCATCATGCCCGCAGCTGACTGAGTTTGCCCTTCCTTTAGGAACCCTCTCCTGGCTTCCGGGATTCCACATCCTTTTGGCTTTCCTCGCACCCCCTAGGTGTGCCTTCCCAGCCTCTGTGAAGGTTCCTTCTCCTCCCTCAACTCTAAATGGTAGTGACCCCAGCGTCCAGGACTTGGTCCTCTCTCCACCATCCATGTTGCTTCCTGGGTGGTCCTTGGCTTTGCCCAGGTCTTTAAACACCATTTACAGCTGCTGGTTCCCATGTCCCCATCCCCTATGCAGACCTCTCCCCTGAGCTCCAGGCTTGTGACCACAACTGTCAATAGGCCACCTCTGCAGAAGGAGGTGGTGAAAAACGAACTCCTGATCCTCCACTGCACCTCCACATCTCAGAGGATGACCTCAGCGGCTCAAGCCAGGAATTGAGGATCCTTCTTGCCTTCTCCACGACCCTCTCCATGTCCCCAGTTCTGCTGCCATGATGGGGTCTGCCACCCCCATCACCATGGTTACCATTTTGACTTAGGCCTCCATCACGTCTGTCTCACTCTCTTTCCCTACTTGGCCCTTCCTGCAGCAGCTGGAGAGATCTTTTTTAAAACTTAAATCAGATTGTCACCACCCTTGCTTAACCCAAGCTCATTCACTGCCCCCTGCCCCTTGGAAAATATCCCATGGCCCCAGAGTGCCATGCAAATGCCCTCATTTGGCCCTCTCTCCCCCTGCCACTGCCCTTTGCCACACAGCCTCCTCATCTCCCTCACAGTCCTCCCACAGGTGCTCCCTCACCTGAGGGCCCTGTTGCCCCCTCTTACAAGCTGTCCCTATTCATCCCATTGCTGCACCATTAGCATTCCCTGTTTGCCCCACTGGCATGACAAGCGTGCACAGCCAGTGCCTGGAGCGTGGCAGGCACTCAGTAATGTCTGTGGAGTGAATGGGCGAGCTCTCCCTGCTCTCCTCCCTCTCAGCAGCATCCTCTCTTCCTCCCGCGATAAGGCTGGCTTGCCTGGGCATGGGGGAGGGTGCGCACGTCTCTACGCGCCCACACACTCCACTTTCCCCCAAACAATAACTGATACCCAGATGACTGGATGACATGATCATTTCCCCACGTCTTGGCTGGGAGCTGCTTCCAGTGGTAAAAGTTTGCTGTTTTATGGTCCCAAGAAGACATCAGCCATAACGTGCTAAAATTATCACCTAGTCAAGTCATCTGTTTAAATACTCTGAAAACCAAATACTCCAGGGCTGAGTGCTATTCCCAGTGGTCCTGGATGCCAATGGTGGGCCTGGTTGTCTGGAACACTGAGCTCTTGGGTCTGAGCCCACCCGAGCTTGGCCAGCCTACTCTGCAGGGTGACTGTGGTCACACGTGGGATGTGGCAATGCCACACTTCATGGCTGGCATGCTGCACGTACCCCATATGGGGTACTCTCCACCCCTTTCACACATCCATGGGGCGCTAGGAGGAAATGGGGCAGCCCTATCAGCGTGGGCCCAGCAGGCAGCCTCAGGGCTGGAGAGGGCGTGGCTTGGGGACCTAGGAGGGGTCTGAGGAGTCAGTCAGTTGTGACAACCAGATTTGGGCCCAGCCTGAACATCACTGTTGGAATGAGTGGGATTACATGAAATGTCATTAACTGTCCTGAGAGGTAGTGAGCTCCCCATCACCAGCGGTGTCCAAGCAGAGCAGGGCATTTTAGGAACAGAGTCTCCAGCCCTGTGATGCTGGGACTTAGACCACAAGAAGAGTGGAGTTCCAGAGCCAAACAGACACAAATTCAAATCCCACCTGTACCACTGACAGCTTGGGCAACCCCGGGCAAGTCACATAACAGCACTCAGATGCAGTTTCCACAAAGAAATCTCCACAAAGAAATAATGGGAAAAAGATGTCTGCATGCAGTAGGTGCCTACTAAACACTAGCCCAGCCCCCCCTGAGCTGGGGCCCATATCATTTCCTACTTCCTCCTCATAAATACCTCCACCTGGGCCTTAGTAGTCTCCAAATATCCTTTCTGCCTGTCCCCAACAGGTGCCCAGGGCCACCCTCCTCTCATCTCAGGACAAGTGCTAGGACCACTTCCTCCAGGAAGGTGTCCTTGGCTGCTCTGAAGGGGGCTGGGCTCCTCTCCACTGGCACGCTGTGCACATCAGGTGTTTGAGGCTGGTACGGCTCTGGTATCTCATGGTCAGCTGAGGGAGGGAAACATACTGTGTGTGAGTGGATGTGTCCTGCAATAATGACGACGAATACTTAACATGCATTTACTATGTGCTGGCCACTTAGCAGGCGACCAGCTCATTCAACCTGCACAACAAGTTATGAGGGAGGCACTCTTATCTCTATTTTACAGAAGGGGGAACTGAGCACAGGGAGGTTCAGTAACTTCTCCAAAGTCTCACAGCAATAAATGGCAAAGCCAGATTTGTAGCCAGGCAGTGTGGCCCCAGAGTCTCCATTCCTCTCGGCTTCTCAATACAGACACAGCTCCCCACTTTGGGCTCTTTTCTTTCTTCTTCTTCTTTTTTTTTTTTTTTTTTAGAGACAGGGTCTCACTCTGTCACCCAAGCTGGAGTGCAGTGGTGTGATCACAGCTCACTGCAACCTCCACCTCCTGGGCTCAATCAATCCTCCCATCCAAGCCTGGCAAGAAGCTAGGACTACAGGTGTGCACCACCACATCCAGCTGGGCCCTCTCACTAGTCCTGCAGGGAGTCAAGAGTCATCCTAGGTGTATGGCTATATACACTGTGATCCTGGAGTCCAAGACACGTGCAGGAATACACACACACACGCACACATACACACACATCTATGCAGCATTAGTAACACAGACTCAGGCATACACAACATGAGTGAAGAGCCATCTACTACCAGTTCATCGCCTGAGTGTCTCTGTCTCCCAACTCTCCTCCTCCCAAGCCAAGGTGGGCAGGGAGCGAATGGTGGAGACTCAGGTACTGTCCACCTCCACTGCCAAGTCTGTCCTAGATGTCAGCATTTCAAACCTCAGTCCCCCCATGTGATAAGATCCCTTTGTAATGGTGGCAACCTCGAGGCTCAGAGAGGGTTGGACACTCCCCTCAGCTCATGCAGCAAGTCAGGGCCCAGGGAGTTCCCAACAAATGCTTCCCCGTGCCTTCCCAGGGTCACCTCCAGAATCTCGGATTCCAGCCATTTCCCTTAGTCTCACTTGCTTTTAGTAGGACGTAAATAAAAAGAGAAGAGAAAACATTAAGAAAAAGAAGGGAAACAGGAAAGAGGAGAGAGACCCAGGAGGAGAGGATATGCGGAGGAGGGGAAGCCTGAGCCGCGGGGTGCTCAGCTCAGCACTCTGCTCCCCAGCGCCCCTCGCCCACAGCTGCCACCCAGAGGAGTGCAGCAAGGCGGGGGTTAACTCTCTGCCGTGGAGCAGAAAATGAGGTTCCAGTTATTAGTTGATTTATTGCTCTGTCCTCAATCTGCGCTCAGGTCCTGGAAGGAAATGTTCCACTCGAAAGCATTAAGCGTCTTCAAAGAGCAGAGGCATTAAAAATTGAAATCATAAAATAGACACGTAAATACAGTGGAGGTGGGGGGGGGGCAGCCCCCAGGCGGGCAGAGGTGGGGGTGGCAGGCCCAGATGCCAGCCAGCCTGTGGGGCCGCCACATGCATGTAGGAGCCAGTGTGTCTACCAAGGCGAGGGGGGTGTTCCTGCCCAGAACTGGCGCCCTAGCCGTGCTCACAGTGCCCAAAAGCCCTCCACTGGCACACCACGTGTGAGGGGATCAGAACTGTCCTGCCTGTGAAAGCACGTTTCCCTCTTGGCAGAGGGTCAGAAGCTCAGCCCCGATAGTTGGGGAGGAATGGGGAGGAGAGGCAGACAGGCAGGGAGGGCTCAGCCCGCTTCTACCTTAGCCGGCACTAAGAAGGAAGAGGGCCTCGGGAGCCTGGGGCAGGGCGGCCCCCACCAAGCCCAGGCCTGGGCTGTTCTGCACAGGAGGCAGCCTCAGCAGACAGGGTGCAGCGGAGGCCCACCTCAGCACGGCTCAGACCCCACTGGATACCTAGGGTCTGGCTCCACTATGGTGGGGAAAGGCCCACTCCAGCCAGGCTGGACCTCAGAGGGGCCCAAGGAGGGTCCGAGTGGACAAGGAAGGCCCCTGCTCCATCATCAGCTCATCTGGGCAGTGGAGTCATGAGGCAGGTAATACAGCCTCTGCTCCCTCTGCACAGGCAGAACTTTCCCAGGGCTGGAGGCCCAGGGAGCTGGGAGCAGGGCCGAGGCCTGCCCAGAAGCTGGTGCCCAAGAGGATGCTCACGAGCAGCTACAGAGACGGCGCCATCCCCCATGGGAGCGGGGCTCCCAGCCCAGGCCTGAGCTCACATCACTGACTCGTTACCACCCACCTAGGGAGCCACCTTCTTCCAGGGCCCACGGAGGGCCTTGCCACAGCCCTCAGCTTCACACACAGACCTACGCAGGAAGACACGTATGTGTGAACATGCAGGGACAGAGCTGGAGAAGTGCAGCACCCCAGACACACGGGTTTAACAGCCACATGTATGAATGCACATGCTCATGCATACCCACGCCCATCCCATGTATACAGAGGAGCATGCCCACGCATGGCTGTGCATGTGATATGCACACAGCGCTCACATGTATACACACGTGTCAACATGCACACCTGGATGAGCTCACACACACACGTCCATGTGTGTATGTGTGTACAGGACCACACACGTATGTATTGTGTGCCTATACATGTATAGACTCACACATCCACACATATTTGCATGGCGCATGTCCACACATACGTCCACAGGCAAGCCTCTGGACCCCAAAATTGGACCCCAGAGATGCATGCTGGGAGCCAGCCTGCAGTCTTCTCATGGGAAAGAGGCAGGGGTCTAGGGACCCACTAGCATCACTTCCTCTGGCAGTACAGACCCCTTAGTCACAACTGCGTGGCCTTGGTCACCCTCATAACCCGCCGGGGTCAGGATGCCTGGGCTCTGTGCCTGCCCCAGCCCCTGGTTCCCAGCTGTGTGACCCCAGCCCGAGCCCCTGACCCTCTTGGTCCATGTACTCTGTGGGCTACCAGGGCCTCCCTGACTGCCACAGCATCTTCCTCAACCAGGTGGTAGGGCTGAGAAGAAGCCCCTAACCTTATTTCCTCGTTTCTAGCAGCAAGAGAGGCTGGGGCTGGGCTGGGGTGGAGGGAATTGGGGAAACTGACAAGGCCCCAGTCTGTGTCTGGGGCAGAGTGTGGATCTGCCTGAGCGGCACAGCAGCCAAAGTCCTCCGTAAATGAGGAGCTTGTCCAGGCAGGGCAGAGGGTCTAGAGAGAACTGGGGCCTCCGGGAGGAGTAGGCAGTCAACTCTCCCTCCCAAGGGCACCTCCTGGGACGTCCTCCTCACTGCCTCCTTGAGAGTGAGGCCAGCTTTGCCTGAGCCCCTCTGGTCAGTGACAGGACTGAGCGGCTCCCCAGGCCTGGGGTGGCTGGGTGGTGAAGTGAGGAACCCCACAAAGTCTCCTGCCAGCACCAGCACCAAGACACTTCTACTCGGGGCTTCTGGGACCCCATCTCCATTCGGTCCCTTTAGGAGAAGGGATGGTGGTCAACTGAGTGCCCCTTCTCCATGTAAGATCATCCCCCACCTCCACCCTCACAGGCAGATCAGAGCCACACAGTGCCACGAAACACAAACGCCTCCCAGGTCAGGCTGGCATGGAGATGAGGACGGGGAAGTCACGAGAGACACACGGGGGCAGCCGCTACGCAGCCCTCGGCTCCCGCCGGCACATGCTTGCTGGGTCTCTGACTTTCCAAGAGACTCCAGAAGCCAGATTTTGATGAGAAACCTCTCAATCTTCCAACGATCTGTGGGCTGAGGTTTTTGCCACACTCTGTGGCTAGAACACACACACACACATGCTCTCATACATATGTGTACTCACATTCACACATATATACAATCTCATTCACACACTCACACAGGTAAACACATACACAAACTCTCACATTCACACACACACATGCACACTCACATGCTTTCATACATATATGTACTCACACACACGCAGACTGGCACTTATACGCACGTGCACACATACACACTCTCACACATACACACACACACACAACTATGAGACAGATTCTGCCTCTGAGCCATCACCTGTGACCTCTAACTTAGGCAAAGAGAGGAACTGAGGCTGGGGACAGTGAAGCTGTGCTCAAAGCTCTTGTTCCCTTTCACTCAGTCTCCCTGGCAGTGAAGCCCCTGCCTCACCACCCCTCCTGCTGACCTGCATCCACCTCTTGTGGCATACACACTATCACCCCCTTGGCTTCACCAAGGACCCCCGCTCCTACCACCAGCCCTACCCCACCCCTCCACTCCAGTACCGATCCTGGCCCTGGCACCTCAGTCCCCCACATGTAATTTTTCTTAATTGGGAGCTCATTAATTATCTCCATGCTTTCCAGAGGAAATAAACAGCAATTAGAGGAGTAAGTGGCGTTTTTATTCTGCAGCCGACTCAGCCAAGCGGTGCCCCGGCCTGTCCCTGCCCCAATGGCCAGTCCCGCCGCCCGCCAGGTCCACGCACCTGCCCCTCTGCCTGCATCCACCCCCACGTGTGTGAGCGCAGTGCCTGCCACCAGGCCACCCGGCAGCAGGTCGCCTCTTGGAATCTGCATGAAGAACCATAAATTGTCCAGAAAGGGCCTCCTTCCCCATGCAACAGAAGGTTAGAGTGTTTAAAGAGAGCAGTGGAACTGTTTTTATTAATCAGAACTGCTATAAAGAAAGCATTTTAATTAACATAATTATCCCAATTGAGAAAAGCAGTCCTTACCCCATAGATACTTTTCAGACTAAAGATGCAAGCTGTCACAATCAGTCATAATTAAGTCAAGTGAGCTATTTTTTTTTTTTTTTCTTGAGCTCCCTTCCCCTCTCGGGCACCCGCTCCTCCTTGGGTTAGATCTCAGAGTGGAGACCAGGCAGACGTGACAACCTCCGCGTGCTCCTGTGCTCACACCCCAGTTGCCTCTTCAGCTGCCTTCCAGAGAGGGAAGGCCCCAGGCCTAGGGCCCAGCACCATGACTCCCTCTCACAGCTGGCTCAGCAAAGCCTCCCTGCCTCCCTCATCTCTCCAGCTACGGCCGAAGGACTGTCCCTCCCAGACACCTTCCGGGACTCTCCTGGGTCAGCAGGCCTGGAGAAGATACAGGGGAACAACGGAGAGCCAGTGGGCAGCCTGACCAATACCATAGTCTGAGCCACCGCCCCTCCTGCCTCAATGCTCACATTTACCCCTACCCACTCCCCAGTCCACTCCTGACTCAAAGCCAAGGTCATTTCCTCCTGTGACAGCCAGAAATCTGTCCATACCACAAATCCAAGTGTCTAACCCTCCTGCCCCAGTCATCCCCCTTCATGGCCCTCGTGAGACCCAGCCCTAGCCCCCTCCAGCCACACCTTCCCAAGCTCACTCCACTCTAGCCACACTGGCCTTTCAGAATCCCCTGGAGCCTCTGCCACAGGGCCTTGGTATGTGCTCTTCCCTTTGCCTGCTGCCCCTCTTCCCCCAGCCACTGCCTCCCACCCTCTCGGCTCACACATTCATCCTGCAGTGCAGCCCTGGTGTCACCTCCTCCCAAAGCCCTTCCCTGCCTCCCCGACCTGGTGGGTCTCCTCTTACTCTGACAGCACCCCACATCTGCCCCTTGGTGGTAGATACACCGCAGCTTCACGACATTGTTGGCATTCTTTATTTGTCACCTCCATTCAACTACAGAAGCTCCATGAAGCACCCAGTTTGATTGACTGTATTTTTTATTTGTTTACTGTTGTATCCCCAGTGCCTACCACAGTGTTTGGCTCCTGGTCCAGGCCTGCTCTAGGTCTGAGAAAGTCTGTTTTGAGGTGGGATGAGGAGGGGCAGAGGAAGACAGGAGCACCTCCTGCATAGTGTCGGCCTTGGGCTTGGGGACCACGCTCGGGGCAGCTCTCAGGATGTGTGACCTCGCAACTTCATCCTCCCACCCCGGGTCTCAGCTTCTCCATCTGAAATGGGCAGCCTGGAGCAGGTAACTTCCCCTGCCCCCTACTTATGCCCTCACCCACCCCAACCTCTAACATGACCCCCCAAAGCATGGCCTCCCTCCTCCCGCTGCAGAGCCAGAAATGCTGACAAATCCACCTGCTCACCAAGTACCTGCTCACCTTCCGAGACCGCCTGTCAGGGGGGTGAGGCCGGGTGCTCGCTGCTCCCGCCCCTCTGCACCTGCAGGGTGACACGTGCGTAGGTGACACCATGGACATATTTCACCCCGACATGCTGCAGTTTCCTCCCCGAAAAGGTGCTTATTTTTTAGTACATCTTAAATAGGAGCCTGCAAAGTGTGTTGTCAGCGCTTTTTAAATGGCTTGTTAATGCCCCCGTAAAGCTCAGCACGCTGGCCAGGGAAGATAGCTCACTTGCAGCCCGTCTCTGAGCACACAACCTGGCTGAGCCTTGGGGCTGGACTCTCGGTTTCTCAGCAGGCCCGGGAACTAGACTGTCCCCCAACAAAAATATGCCAGGAGCTCCTTGCCCTAGGACCACAGGGCATGGCAACCCTTTGGGGATGGCAGGAGGCAAGCTGGGGCCCTGCCTGGCCGAGGAAAGAGGAATGAGCACTGGCTTTAGAGTCAAGTGGCCCAGGTTCAAATCCCTGCTTGGCCACTTACAAGCTATGTGAACTCAGGCCAGTGACTAATCCTCTCTGGGCCTCAAGTTTCCTCGTCTATAAAATGGCGATGCTAACTCCTACCTCAAGGCAATTTTTAAGAGTGATTCAGGAAGTGGATACTGTGCCAGGTAACATTTAATTTTTAAGGTGTGGTAATGGTATCACGGTTCTGTCTTTTAAAGGGTCCTCATCTTTTAGAGATATGCACTGAAATATTTATGGAAAAAATTATACAACATCAAAATAACCTGGTGGTGGTGGAGAGTGCGTGGGCATAGAGGAAACAGGGCTGGTCATAAGTTGGTGCTGGTTGACAGAGCATGGAATTTGAGAACCATCACACGGGTACCCAATGGATGCTCAGTAACCCAGGGGTGCACTCTCCAGCCCCTCACGCAGTAACCCAGGGAGGGCAGCAGCAGGGCTATGGAAGGCACCAGCAGGGTGCTCCGGGGCTGGGCCTTCACAGTGCCCCTGGAGGCTCCTGCAGTTCACAGAGTGGAGACAGACAGGTCAGGGGCCCTCAGGACCAGCACACCTGGGAGCCTCGAGTCAGGCAGCCCATCTCAGGTCCAGACTCCGTCCCAGCTGTGTGACCCAGGGCCCATCGCTTTCCTTCTCTGAGCTCTAGCTTTCTGTCTGTCGTTAAAATGGGGATGGTAACAACATCCCATCCTCCCCTTCCATCCCACCCCGCCCCCACCCCGAGGCAGGCACTGAGGGGAGTGTGAGGACCAAGACAGCCACAGAGCAGTGAGCATGGCCTGAGGCAGGGGTTTCCTCAACCTTAGAGTCCCCTGCCTTCCTCTGCGAACCTAAATACAACCGTGCCATCTATTGAATGCTGCTGTGAGCAGGCGGGCCTCCTGCCGAGCACCTGGATGCAGACCTGCTAAGAGTCATCCTGCCCTCAAGAAGCTCCTAGGGGAAGAGACATTTCTGTGGCCAGGATGAAGGTGGTGGATAATTAAAATAATAACAATGACAAAAACCGAGACTGACGTTTCTGCGTGCTTCTGACTGACGTGCCTGGCGCGCGTCCCGGGCCTTACCTGTGCCTCTCCATCAACCCTCAGCACCACCTACGAGGCAACTGGTATCACTGTCCCCTTTTAGTTGGGAAAACTGAGGTTCAGAGAGATGAAAACAAGTGAGTGCACAGCCAGGTCCTGGACTCGGGCCCCACCCTAGTCCAGGCTCAGCAGGGCAGGGAGGGACTGCCCCCCCAGGCCTGGGCATCCTGGAGAGATGAGCAGCACAAAGTGCCACACCCAAGCAAGCCCTCCCCAGGCCTCAGTTTCTTCACCTGTGACATGTGGGTGGACCGACCCCAGCCCCAGCTGGGGGCATCAGGGGAAAGTGGCACATGTGGGGGAGGGGGCAACAGTTCCAAATGGAGCCGAGGCGGCTGTGAGGTAAGTCAGGGCGCGGGGGCGGGAGGCGAGAGAAAGAGACAGATCTCTCAGGCTCAGCTCAGGCGTTGTGATATTTTTCCCCAGGTTATATTTTTAGATGGACTACTTTCTCTCCCCTCCCCCTGCCTCAGTAGGAGGAGGAACACAGAAATAGCCAGGCGTGCGTGTCTGAGCTGGGCTATATATAGTGGGCACAAACCCAGTCACCCGGGGCTTCTCCCACTCTCTGTACCCGGAGCAGGAGTGGGGAGTGGGGAGGGGGGCCCCTTCCTCTTACCCAGTGGCCCCAGGGTCTGCTCAACTCTGCCCGCTTCCTCCAGGTACCCCCATACCAGCACACACCTGTGCACACACATGCACACATACAGATGCACACGTGACTGAAGCCTATCCGCACCGACTCAGCATTGGGGCTTTCGAGGGGTCCAGAGCAACCTTAGGGGTGTGAATTGGGCAGGGAGGGTGGCGTGAGCCAGGCCAGGAGATGATTTTGGCTATGACTCTCTCAGCCTCGGTTTGCTGGTCTGTAAACGTGGGGACTTATCAGGTCTGTGGGCCCTTTACCACTTCAGAAGACACAACTAATGTCGAACACATTCCCCCAGCTGCGCCCGTCTGTGTCCCCGTTGTTGAGATGAGGAAACTGTGCTGGCACTGGCCAAGGTCACCAGCAAGCCTGCAGTGGCAGAGGCACTTTCTAGTTTCAACCTTGCCTCTCCGGGCTGTTTCCTCATCTGTGAAGTGGAGATAAGGTCAGCACCCACCTCATGGGCTATGGTGAGGACTGGATGAGGGGGAGGCACATCAAGTGCCTAACGTGGGCTTCCATAACTAGGGAGAGGGCCATGAGCACCCAGGGGCAGTAAGCACCCACGACTCTCCCTACCACCTCCCTTGGCCACAGCCCACCACTGGGCCAGGCTCCAGGCTCATGTTCAGGGGCTGAACCATACCCTCCCCCACAGTCTACTTTGGCAGGCCTTCAAGAAAAAGCCCACAGCCAAATCACCCACACCCAGCCCAGGGCAGGTATCAGCAACTGCTTCCCAAATGGTGGGTGGACCCTGCCACCGCCCCACCCCAGGAGAGCCTGAGATGAAGGCCTGGCCTCCTCCCAGGCCTCCCAGTGCTGGTCACACTAGCCGTGCTGAAGTATCAGAGCAGAAGGACCTCACTCCCATACCCACCCTTTCCTGATGGTGGGGCTCCCTTCTGGGTGTCCAAGCTGGTTTGGGTATGCCCAGTCCAGAGGCAGATCTACACTGGCTCTGCTGACTTTCTGCCCTAGGACCTGAGAAGGACAGAAAGCCCTGAATGGGGAATTCAGCCATGGGGGTTGGGGGTTTCAGTTTCCCCATCAGTACTTATTCTCCACAGAGGAATTTAAATCCATCATCTTGGCTGGGCGAGGTGGCTCATGCCTATAATCCCAACACTTTGGGAGGCCAAGGCGGGAGGATCACTCAAGCACAGGAGTTTGAGAACAGCCTGGGAAACATATCGAGACCCTGTCTCTACCAAAAAGAAAATAAAATTATCTAGGCACGGTGGCGTTGCACCCAACTACTGTAGCAACTACTGGGGAGGCTGAGGTAGGAGGATCACTTGAACCCAGGAGGTCGAGGCTGCAGTGAGCTATGATCATACCACTGCACTCTAGCCTGGGAAACAGAGCAAGACCCTCTCTCTAAATAAATAAACAAATAATCAATTATCTTGTTTAACCCTCACAACTTCCCTGAGAAAGGTACAATGGTTATTTTGCAGATGGAGAAACAGAGGCCCAGAGTGGAGAAAAGGCCTGCTGGGTCACACAGAAAGCGACAGGCAGCTCCTGTGAGAGGTAGAGCCTGCATCTGCCAGACCTGGGAAAGCCAGGATGTGAGCCGGTGGACTCCTGTGTTGAACAACTGGCTTGGAAAATTCCTGAACATGTGTCTGTGGGCTTAAGAGAGAGCTGGTTTGAGATGGCTCCAGCATAGCATGCCCAGGGGGCATACATGGAGCGGCCGCCCCACCCCTACTCCTGCATCCATTCCCTGGCCATTGAGTTTTTGAGCCCAAGTGCAAAACTTCATTTTCCTGGCTGCAGAGTTCCATTTGGTTGGTAGGTTTCAGCTCAGAGCTTCCGCCAGCCGAGCACCCACGGTGAGAACTGCCTCTCACTGGCAAATGTGGGACTCAGCACCTTCATGTGAGTCACCGGAAGATTAGGGCAGGAGGAGGCCACAGCCCTAAGCTGCCCCACTGAGACCTTTTTCTCCCCCAGACCAGTGTCCAGTGTTGACCCTTTGGGCTGTTGACCCTACACAAGTCCTCCTGAGTGAGCTGAGCACCTGTGTCTCCACCCCCTGTGTCTCATGGAGTTCCTGACCCCGCCCAGAGGTCTCCAAAGCACTGGAGATGGGTGAGGAAGAAGCCTGCATCCCTGCAGTGGGCTGCCTACCCCGCAGGCCCCCCATACTGCCTACCCCACAGGCAGCCCCATCCTGCCTACCCCGCAGGCACCCCATCCTGCCCCACCTGGCCTGGGTACAGCAAGAACCAAAGACCCAGAGGAGGAAAGACTCAGGGCCAGAGCAACAGCCATCATCAGGAGGAAGGAGCACAGGTCCTGTCCTCATTAGGGCACCCAGATATCCAGACCCTGCACAAGAAAGAATGAGCTTGCAGTTGCTATGGCCTCTGTTCAGTTTCTGGATTTCCACATGCAAAACAAATGAAGTTGGACTCTTACCTTACACCATATACAAAAATTAACTCCAAATGGGTGAAAGACCTAAACACAAAACCTGAAACTATACCACTCCTAAAATAAAACATAGGGGAGAAGCTTCATGACATTGGATTTGGCAATGATTTCTTGGACATGACACCAAAAACACAGGCAACAAAAGCAAAAATAGACAAATGGGACTACATCAAACTTAAAACCTTCTGCTTAACAAAGGAAGCAATCAACAGAGTGAAAAAGCAACCTACGGAATGGGAGGAAATGTTGGCAACCCATATATCTGAAAGGGGTTAATATCTAGAATACATAAAGAACTTCTACAACTGAACAACAAAAATAATCCAATCAAAAATTGGCAAAGGACTTGAATAGACATTTCTCAAAAGAAAATATACAAATGGCCAACAAGCAGATGGGAAGATGCTCAGCATCACTAATCATCAGGGAAATGCAAAGCAAAACCACAAGGAGGTCTCACCTCACCTCAGATAGGGACGGTCACTACCAAAAGAAAAATAAGTATTGGCAAGGACGTGGAGAAATCAGAACCTTTGTGTATTGCTAGTAGGAATGTAAAATGGGGCAGCCACTAAATTAATTGTAAAAATTAAAAATAGAATTACCATTCAATCCAGCAATCCCACTTTTGGGTGTGTGTATGTGTGTGTGCATATATATACATATCATAATTGAAAACAGGATCTCAAAGAGGTATGTGCACGCTCATGTTCATTGTAGCATTATTCACAATAGCCAAGAGATGGAAACAACCCAACTGTCTATCAACAGATGAACAGATAAACAAAATGTGGTGTATACAGATGACGGACTATTTTTCAGCCTTAAAAAAGGAAGGAAACGCTGTCACATGCCACAATATGGATGAACATAGAGGACATTATGCTATGTGAAATAAGCCAGTAACAAAAAGACACATATATATGGTTTCCTGGTATGAGCTATCTAAGGTGCTCAAACTCTTAGAAAGTAGCAGGAAGGTTGCCAGGGGCTGTGGGGACAGCCAAAGGAGCGGTTGTTGTCCAGTGGGTACAGAATTTTGGTCATGCAAGATGAAAAGGAATCTGGTGTACCGTAAGGGGCATACAGTTCACACTGCCTTACTGTGCACTTACACACGGCTAAGATGATACATTTTATATGTTTTTTAAAGTATAATTTAAAAAAAAAAAGAAAAGGAAAAAATGAGCTTCATCCCCATCCTATAGATGAGGAAACTAGCACTCAGAGAGGTGAAGTAATTTCCCCAAGGTCACACAGCTGGCAGGTGACAATATGGATTCAAAGCCCTTTTGCTTGGCTCCCGGGGACGCTACACATTCCTTTGAGAAAATGTCCAGGGCTGATACATGGGCACTCTACAACAGCTTTTGGAGGAGGCAAGTCTTAACTATGCATCCTAAAACAGGATAAATGGCTTTGCAGCACACTAAAGGGCCGTCCCTGGGAGAAGAGGAGGAGTCCCCTCTTACCAGGCCTCTTCTGAGACCCCCAGATCAGGGCTGTGTCTCCTTCCCCAGTCCAGGCCTCTTCCCTGACTGCCTGCCTGGCAGAGATGGCCCCTGGCTGCCCTCAGCCTCCTGGCCCCGCCAGGTCTGGCGGTGATCGATCCTGCCCAGGTGCAGGCATTTCAGGCAGCTGCCTCTCCTGCTGCCTGGCAGTGTGATTAATGCTCACCCTGAGAAGAGCCCATTCATCACGGACATGCCACATGCCCACCAGCTCGAGGCAGGTGGGCTGCACCAGCATCTGCTGAGTCCCAACCCCCAGAGCTCACCCTGTTCTGGCCAGGCCAGAGACCAAAGCCTCACTCGTCTCGGCTGCTGAGGGCTGGGGGCTGGGGGCTGGGAGTGGGTGCCACACACAGGGGCCATACCTGGAAGGGGGCTTTCTGTGGCCCTCACAGCCTCACTCCTACCCTCTCCTCCCAGCTTCCAGGGAGGGGTCTAAGGGCAGCTCCAGCTCCAGCTCCAGCTTGGGGATGGGATGCAGCTAATGGGAACCCCACCTCATCCACTCCCTCCCAGCTATGTGACCTCAGGCAGGCCTCCTTGTTTCTGGGCCCGTTTCCATGTCTGCAATGTGGGCATCACACTTCTCCCTCACCAGCCCTTGGGAGGAGCAATGAAGACAAATGCTTGGAATGTAGTCCAGACTGCCTGGGTTCAAATCCCCACTCTGCCACTTAAGGACTGTACTTTTGGGCAAGTTTCTCATCCTCTGTCTGCACTTCAGTTCTCTGTAGAAACAGTTCATGGATTGTAGTGAGGATTAAATAAATAACTATTTGTAAAATGCTTAGCACAACGCCTGGCACATAGCGGGCACTGAGGAAACAGGAGCTGTTATTACTCTCGGTCTGCTGTTGCTGTCCTATTTCACAGAGCTGTTTTGAGGTCTGGACTTGGCCAAGTATATCAAGGTATTCTGCAAAGTGGAAAACCCACCCTCTGGGATGGCTGAATGTCCGTTCTCTTTAACCCTCCTTCCTTGCAAGGCTTATGGCACCCACACCCACCCAAGAGCCCAGCTGGCACTAGGAGGGCCCAGCCGGCACTGGGAAGGAAGCTGGGAAGACTCCACTCTGCCTTTGGGCAGCTCGGTGCCAGTGGGAGGATGATGGAGGCACATCCAGGTTGGAGAGCACTTGCAGAGTTGGGCTAAGGAAGGGGGTGCAAAGAAGCCCCAAGGGTTGAGCTAGGCTCAGGATTGGAGATCAGAGGCCAGGTGCAGGGAGGCGCAGCCGATTATCAGCCAATGAGGAGACACTGAGGGTCCTTGAGGAGGAGGGCAGAGCAGGCAGAGCTGGTCTCAGGCCCAGGACTGCAGATGTGCAGACCCAGCTTAACCCTTGCTCCTCCCTGTGCAGACCCAGCTAGACAGGAGAATCCAGAGCTGGGAGGGCTGGGAAGCTGCTGGAGGGAGAGCACGGCAAGCATCAGGGGCTGTGGCCCAGTGCCTACCCGACCCGACCCTCCTGGCCCAGTGGTCCTTGTCCTGGGCCCCAGATCACTCTGTGCAGGAAGAGGATCTCCCTGCCTGGAGCTGGCCAGCCCCCTGACCCAGGTCAGACATCTGACTTCCACTCTCCACACTCTGAGCTGCCATGGGCTGCAGAGATGTTTGAATAGACACGGCTCTGCTCCTCCAGGAAACCTACTCCTTCTCAAGGACTATATGCTGTTTTGCTCCTGTGGACAGCACAGTTCTCGTAACTGATAGTTCCCTTTTCATTCTGACTACCAGGAGTCATAGAATCAACTATTCAGCCCAAGATTGGACCCTCTGTGTCCATGTTCTAATGCTCTCCAAGCTTTTCCTTGCTATTGCATCCTATTTTCCCCTGCCTTGGATTGTCTACCTTGGTATCACAATTATGCTTAGCTCTCACAAATACTTATTGGAATAAGGTAGGTATAAATATAAAAATAGTTAATGTGCAAAATGGCAAATCCCCTCCATCCCCCCCACATTTACCTGCTCCCCAGGGAATGAAAAACTCAGGACTGGAGGTCAGGGGTTGGGAGTGTTGTCGGGCGAGTAGGGGAAGGCTGAAGCAGGCCCCAGCCCTGTCCCTCTTGGCTCTGGCATCTAGTTGCACATAGGAGCTAGGAAGGCTCTGCTCTCACCCTAGAATGTTCTATAGCCCTGCTAATAACAATGCCAACTTTGACTAGAATTTACTGAGTGCCTACTACATGCCAAGTGTCATTCCTAGCGCAGTACCTGACTATGACATTTATCCCCTAAAAGCCCTGTGAGGTGGGTTCTGCTATCATTTTCCTGTTACCCAATGGGAAAACTGAGGCCCAGAGAGCTTAAGTAACACGTCTAAGGCCACACAGCTGGTAAGTACTGGAGCTGGGACTCATGCTATGCTGTCTGACGCCACAAACCAGGTTCTCAGTAGCTACCCATCTTGCCTCAGGGGTTCGGGCGGTGCACATGACTTTCTGAGACTGAGATGGTCCAGCGCCTGCCCCGTACCCGTCTGTGCCGGGGCTGCCCCTGCCTCTCTGTCCGTCTATATCCAGACTGGTCCAGGCTCTCTCTTTCCCTCTAGCCGCACAGGCAAGCATCAGGCCTGGGCCACAGCATCAACCTCGGGGAGATGCAGGCAGAGGGCATCAGTAGATGCCCTGGAGCAGCAAGGCAGGGGGAAAAAAGCCAGACTTCGGCATCAGAATGGCATGGGGCCCTCTTGAGCCTCAGTCTCCACATCTGTAACATGGGAACAGGAAGGACCTGCAGACAGGTTAGGCTGAGGGGAGGTGTGGCCCATTCCTCCCTCAGGCCTGGCCACAGAAAGGCTGGTAAATGACAGCTGGGGCAGGGTCCTGGCTCCTCAGCACCTTGAAGTGCTGATTCTGGGACTGCCCACTGAGAAAAACCAGAGCTGGGTCCCCCAGGACCTCTGGCCACCATTAGGGTCAGAATCCTGCCCCACAACTGCCTAGCTGTGTGGCCTTGGGCAAGTCACTCTGCCCCTCTGGCCTTGGATAACGGGAGAATGATGTTTACTCATGCTTGGCATACAATGTATTAGCTGAGAATTATTTTTATTATCCTGGGGTAACTTCCAGCCCCCCGGACACCCCTCCATCCTGGCAGGCAGGCTGGGGTGGGGGCAGAGTCATGGGAGGCACATGTGCGGGAGAACAGGCTGGGCCCAGACACCAGGCTCCAATGTAGAAGCCGCCCCCAGGTGCCAATACTGTAGGAGGTGGCAGAGAGCCGCCCCACTGCCCTAGTTTCCCAGAGAGCTTCCTTGTTGAAGTGGGGAGAGACTCAGCACACAAATGCACATGCACACGCATGCACATCCAGGCCCACGCGTGTCCCCTGCCCGGGACAGCCAGAGCCCGGCACTAGAGCCAGCCCCGCTCCTGGTGCCCTCAGCCCCTCCAGGGCACAGGACATGGGAAAGGGGATTCAATTCCAGCTCTGCCTTTTCTGTGACTTGGGTCAACTCAGCTTCCATATGTGGGCCTCCATTTTTCATAGGGAAACAGGAATCATGGCATCCCTCTCCTACGTGAGAACCAACGATGTTCCATGTGTGAAGAGCCTGTGCCAGTTCCTTCTCCTCACTCTCCTCCCTGCCACCATCCCAATGTGCCAGGCCTCTCCGCTCAACCCCAGCATTGCCACTGCTACCTCTCTGTGTCCCATTAAAGCAGCCTCCTTATTTCCTCGAGGCTCAGAGATTTCATCCCTCTGTGCCTCCCCTACCCAGGTGGCTGAAAGCTCCTGTCACTGAAGCAGGGACAAGCTCTCTCCAGCTGCACATCCAGCTCCCTCCTGTCCAGCATTATCCCTGGCAGCCCTCAGTAACTGACACCCAGAGGGAGACAGCAGGGAAGAAGCTGGAGCCGCCTCCCCCACCACAACCACAGCAGCCTGGATACATGAACCCGAATGTCACCCAGTTCAGACTGAACTGGCTCTGCTGCCCACCCCACCAGCCACCAACCACGGCAATGACAATCACAACTCCATTGACAGGCCCTCACCACGTGCCAGGTCATGCATCATCTCATCTCCTCTTCCCAATATGCCTATGAGAAAACAACTGCTGTGCCCATTTTACAGATGAGGAGACTGAAGCACAGAGAAACCATGAACCCAAGTCTAGCTCAGGACTTGAGGTCTGCACTCTACACTTTACTGCTAGGTCCACCCACAGCTCCTCAGAAATGCCCAGGACCGGAGGGCTGGCAGAAAGAGCAACGGGGCCTCCCTTCTGCACTGGACTGAGGTGAGAACCAACAGCAGTGTTTGCAGCAGACACATTTTGACCTTAAAGTTAAAAATTAAGTCCCCAAGTATAGGATGTTGTTTAGGGAACTGGCCTAACACCCACCCCCGTGGTTCTGCTCTCCTGTTTTAGAAATGAAGGTAGCGCTAGCTTGCATCCGCGTCTCAGGCTAACACAAAATGTCAGGCTGGTAAACTGTGGTGGTGATGATGGGGTGGCGAGAGGTGCCCAGCAAATGCACCCATCCAAGCAAGACCCCTTCCCCAGGCCTGCTGGGCTGTGCCAGATGGACTGAGGTCCCTTCTGGAGTGGCCTTCACATGTGCAGTCCTGTCAGATGGGTGTCCACCCCTTAGTGCTCGAGTGTGGCTTCCCCTGAGGCAGAGCTTCCGGCCAAGGCTGGCCACACCCCACGCCAGCCCTGCCTGCACACAGAGCCCGTGGTGGCTCCCTGCTCTGCACTCACAGATGCCGTTGTTGTAACTGTGGCTCCCGGGTTTGCATAATGCCTCCTTCCCGGCTCCCATGCCCTCCAGCACGCACATTCAGGCTCTGATCCAGCACACAGGCTGCTTTTATTTCAAAGATTTCACGAGGCCATCCCACGAGTTATAAATAATCAAAGGCGCTCTGACGCTGCGTCCAGGTGTGTTGACTGATAGCCCTCCCCACCGGCCGCGGCCGGCCTCCCGGATTGGAGCCTGCCCCTTCCCAGCTCTCCCCTGAATGGCACCCCTTCCACTGAAGCCTGTGTCTGTAGATCCCTGAATTGCCTGCCCACCCTCCTTCCTGTTTCCAGGCCCTCTCAGCGTGCAGCGGCCACCCCCACAGCTCCCCCATCCAGGTCGGGACAAGCGCCTGGAACTCATTCTCACTGAACCGAGTGGGGCTGGGGCCCACTCAGCCACCCACAGGATGGCAGCTGAGGGCAGTTACTGTGGGGTAGCTTCTCAGAAGAGGCACACTCCGAGCAGAGGGGGCTGTTAGTGACCAGGTGCGGAGGAGAGGAAAGAGGGCATGTCCAGGAAGGACGGACGTGCCCCAGAGACAGAGAACCCGAGAGACTAGCCCAGGGGCTCCCTCACAATCTTGCAGGCTGTGGCTGCCTGGTCCACACACACATCTTCATGGATGCAGCCTCCAGCTCCCACCCCCATGCCATGACCCTTGAGGGCCTGACCAGAGGATATGGTGGCCAAGAGCGTGGCCTCCAACCATAGCCCTCCTCTCAGGTGACCCACCACTGGGAGACAAAGTGTAGGGAGAGAGACGGATAGACCCATGGGACCTGGAGTGGAGACCAAGACCAAATCCTACCTCGCGACCGAGGCCTCAGGAAGGGAACAAAGTGCTCCCTCTCATGGGTTGCTGTTGCTAAGATTAATGAGCTAATTAAAGTATGAAGATGGTTTCTTGTACACTTAAAAAGAGATGATCAACCATCACAAATTAATCACAATTAGCAACCCTCCTCCAGGCAGTCTGCCTGGATCAGGTCCACTGAGCGTAGTTTCTCCTCTCCCAAATGACAGGAGGCTGCATTGGCCCTTGCAGGGGCATCTGAGCTGCCGAGGGCTGCACTTCTTGGATCCCCAGAGTCCTTCAAACTCCTTCCAAGGCTCTGCTGCAAAATGACTGTGTGTTTTCACATCTACTGAGCACCAACTGTGTGCCAGGCTCTTGGTACTTGGCCTTCTACACACAACACAGTGCTCAGGAGGATGAGCTATGAGGAGCTTCCTTTTACAGATACCGAAATTTGAAGCCAGAGCCCTAACTCCTGATCTCAGTTAACCCCTGCCCTGGGCCGTGCGGCAAGTTAGGCCAGGAGAGGGTGGAGGATGGACAGCCACACTCCTCCAGCCCCCACGACTTCAAATCTGCTAGTGCTGCTGCTGCAGGCTTGTGAGGAGGGGTGCCGTCTCCCCAACTTCACACCCCTTCTGCTCCCTCCTGAGCACACAGGTAAGGCTGACTCAGAAGAGACACCTGGACCCTTGACACCAAATTAAGGCCAGAATTCCAGAGAGGGAGGGAGAACATGGAATTTTTTTTTTTTTTAATTAAAATACAAAACAAAATAAAACCAGAAACCCTCCCTGTAATCATCCCCACGACAGAGGGTCCTTGGAACTGAAGTCGAGGTTGGGGGCTACTGGGGTCAGCCTTGCTGCCCCTCATCTAACAGCGATCCCCAGACACAGGAATAGTATCTGAAAAATGCTTATCACAGAGCACAACCAGGCCCTAAGGTCAGAGCCTGACCACCCAGAGCACCCCCAGATCCAACAGATTCCTGGCCTGTCCCTCACAGGCCGCCCACCTCACCTGAGTGGCCCACAGCTCTGCTCCTCCTCCAGGAGGAGCCTCCAGGATCCCCAAGTTCAAGGCTGGCTGGTGCCTGGGCCAGGCACCCACACTCCCCAGGGCCCCAGCAGTTGCTCTCCAAGGGCCCCCAGCACCTATAACCCTGACCCATCAGACCAGGGAGCTGCCTTCCTCCTTTCTCCTAAAAGCTGATCCCCAAACCTTCCCACCCCCTACCTCGCCCAGTGACTCAAAAGTGCCCCTCCCCCGGAACATGGCTGGGAAAGGGAAAGGGGGGTCCAGGAGATGGGAGAGGAGAATGAGGTGGCAGAGAGAGGGCTGCTGCTCTGCACAGACCCTTTGGCCCTGCTGCATCCACCAACACAGACAGCAGCTGCGCAACTCACTCAAGCATCGGCTCAGGGCTCAGGGCTCAGGGCTCCGGGCTCAAGATCAGGGCCTCCTCAGTGGGACACCTGCAAAGAGACAGCAGGGAAGAGGTGAGAGGACAGTCAGATTGGGGCCTGTAGACCCGTCCTGCAGTCAATCCCACCCAAGTCTCTGCCCAGCCTGGGCTTTCCCATGCACTGGGCCAGATAGAGCAAGAGGAGACCTGGACCCTGCCCTCTGGAAGCTCGCGGGCAGCCTAAAGATGCCACATTCATTCCAGAGTCAGATTGCACTTTTGGTAAAGCAAGGGCCTGGGCTACAGCAGGCTGGGATTCAGGCACCTGCACAGCCCCGGAGGAGGACACACAAACTAGACTTGCAGCGCAGCCCCCACCTATCCAAGCCTGTGTGCAGCGGAAGTCACAGTTCTCTGGTTCCTGGACACACAGGGCTGAACCTCAAATCCTCCCTCCTGAGGCCACATGTGGCTCATGGTCCCAAGGAGCACAGAGGAGCTGGTGGGAAGGGAGTACCCAGGGCCACCTTCCCATGTCTGCCTGAGGCCTTTACCTGGGCCCAGTCTCAGCTTTGTCACTGGCTCACCCTGGGACCCTCACTGTGCCTCCCATCAGTACAGGCAGGTGCAGCAGAGTTGCTGGGACTTGTGCAAACACAGCTTGCTGGGCTCCACCCCGAGAGTTTCTGACCAGCAGGTCCTGGGCGTGGGGGTGCCTGAGGATCTGCATTTCCAACAAGCTCCCAGGTAATGCTGATGCTGCTGGTTGGGGATCAGACTTTGAGAACTATTGGCCTTGAAGATGTGTCCAGCCTGGAAAGTACAAAGCCCACACTACACCCTCAAGGAGTTCACAGGCTAAATGGGAGACCACTCATACACACACATGCACGCGTGCACACACATCTCACTCCCAGTGGACACAGTGGAAATGTGGCTTCTGAACACTAAGGCAATCTGACAGGGGCGGGCTGTGGGCTGGTGCAGTCACGGAAGGCTTCCTAAAAGAGGCGAAGACCTAAATGACTACCTTCAAATATTATGGCCTTATTATGCAAATAACACATGAAAGCATTCTCTTTTTAAGAGGTTCAAATACAGTAGTCTGTACAGTAAACACTCTCATTCCCAGTCACCTCTCCAGAGGTACTGACTGCCATCCCTTTGGCATGAAACTTTAACTGTGCATTTGCACACATGTGCAAATGTGTGTGCAATCCTACCTGAAGGGGTAGGATCGCTTGAGGTGCACACAGACATGGGGATATATACCAGGGAGTACAGCCCCTGTGCTTGTGTGCACCTGCATTCCTCACTTCACAACAGATTTTTGAGACCTTTCCCTGTCCATACATAGCAATAACCATGCTTGTGCTCACTGAGCACCTACTGTGTGCCAGACCCTGGGCTGAGTGCTGTACCTCTTACCTCATCTGATTCTATTAATAGCTCCCTAAATGGGTGCTGTTTTGATCCTCATTTTGTAGATGAGAAACTGAAGTGGGCCAGGCGTGGTGGCGCACACATGTAATCCCAGCACTTTGGAGGCTGAAGGGGTAGGATCGCTTGAGCCCAGGAGTTCAAGACCAGCCTGGGTGACATAGCAAGACCCTGTCTCTACAAAAAAAAAAAAAAAATTAATTAATTTAAAAAATTAGCTGGGCATGGTGGTGTGCACCTGTGGTCCTAGTTACTCAGGAGGCTGAGGCAGGAGGATCACTTGAGCCCAGGAGGTGGAGGCTACAGCGAGCTATAATCGTGCCACTGCACTCCAGCCTAGGTGAGAGAATGAGACTTCATCTCCAAAAAAGAAAAACCAAAAAGAAAGAAAAGAAAAAAGAAAAGAAAAGAAAACTGAGGTGCGGAGTAGAGTGGTGACCAGTAAGCCGCCTGAGTGTGCAGCCAGGGCATAGTGGAGCCAAAGTTTGGATCTGGGGTGTGAAGCTCCAGCATGTTTTCCTAATGGACTGTCACAGCTGAGCTCTCATGGTGCTGCACTGAGGCATGCCAGGTGGGGTGTACCCTCACCTGTGTAATCAGGCCCCCAAGGATGAGTGCTTAGGTGTTTCTAATTTTTTATTTCAAACATTGCTGGAAAAAAACATCCTGTCTCATTGCATACATGTGTAAGTATTTCTCTGGGTGCCTTCCTAAAGGGTAGATCAAAGGGTATACACGTTTTACATGTAGATACTTGCTGCCAAGTTGACCTCCATAAAACATCTGTACTGATCTGCAACTGTCCATTTCCCCATGTGAGCCCTAAGTTAGAACAGTTCCCGTTTACTCAGCACCTGTTGTGCATCAGATCCAGTAACATCTGGGTTGTCACCTCCATTCTACAGAAAAGGAAACTGGCTCAGAGAGGTTACGCTGCTTGCCCAAAGTCACAGAGCATAGCAATTTGCCTCAATATTGTAAAAGAGAAGAGAAGGGAGGGAAGAAAGGAAAAAGGGAGGAAGGGGAGGAAGTAGGGAGAGGAAGGAGGGAGAGAAAGAGAGAGAGAGGGAGGGAGAGAAATTCCTTGACCTCACATGCCCTCCCATTTGTCTGCTTCCCTTTAATAGCAAAACTCAAGAGCTGTCTCTACTGTCTCCACCCCTTCACTTCCAGTTCCCTCTCCAATTCTGTCCCCACCACTCCACAAAACTGCTCTTATCAAGGTCCCCCAGAAACCTCAGTTTTGCCCAGCCCAATAGTCATTCTCTGTCCCGTCACTGGCCCCTGAGCTCTCAGCAGCATCTGACATGGCTGATTGCTTTCTCCATCAGGTAACATCTTATCTCTGGGTTTCCAGGACTCCACCTCTCCTGGCTGTCCTCCTACACCTTCTCCCCTTTTACCTAACTTCCCTCCAAGCATCCGAGGCCCCAGGGCTCACCAGGACCTCCTCTCCATCCCATCCTGTCTGCACACTCCTCAGCTTAAACCTCTGCTGTGCCCCCAGGTCCCTCTCACCAGCCTCAGCTCCCTCCTGAGTGCCAGCTCGTGTTCAGAGGCCTATTTGTCATCTCCGCTTGCTCATCTAACAGACCTGTCCAAAACAGAACTCTTCATTTTTATCCCCAAATTACATCTCCCTCAGCCTTGACTTCTCTCTTTCTCCCTTGGCCCTTACCCAAGCCATCAGCAAACCCTATCAGGTCTATCCCAGAACACATCCAGAACCTGACTGCTTCCCCCAGCTCCTCTGCCCCACCCTGGCCAGCTCTTGCCTGGATTATTGAAACAGCCTCCTCCCTCACTCAGCTTCTTGCCTCCACCTCTGGCCCCAAACTATCAGAGCAGCACGATGACAGAGAGAATCAGGCCCTGTGGCTCCCTGCCATAAGCCCGTGGTACAGACTGAAGTCCAAACTCTCTCCAAAGCCTTCGAGGCCCTGCCCACCTCTCAGAAATCATCTTCCAGCACAATCGGCTTCCTTCCCACACGGGCCAGTCTCAGGGTCTTTGCCCTCTCGATCCTTCTACCGAAGGTTCTTCCCCCAGACTTTCTTACCATCCCATTCAAATGAGCCCTCTTACCATCCCTAGGCACCCTACGTAAAATGCCCACCATGCACCCCAGTCTCTCCCAATTTTCTAAGCATTTCCTCCGCCTGACATTATATTGTCTATTTATGTGTGGCCTTGTTTCCTGTCTGCCTCCTCATCACAACATAAACTCCATAAGGCAGGCAGGGCCCGAAGCCACCTTGTTCACCTCTGGATTCACCTCTGTACTATGTGCAGTGCTTGGCACCCAGGAGACAGTCAATACATATTTGCTGAAGGAAGGAGGGAAGGAAAGGAAAGGAAAGGAAAGGAAAGGAAAGGAAAGGAAAGGAAAGGAAAGGAAAGGAAAGGAAGAGGAAAAGAGGAAGAGGAAGAGGAAAAGGAAAAGGCGGAAGCGAAGGAAGGGTCACAGCCAACTCTACCAGACTCCAAAGCCTGTGTTCTTACTCCCTACACGAACTGCCTCCCATACGAAGAAGCAGGCAGGAGCCAGAGGGCACGCCCAGCAGGCAGGACACACTGCAAAGGCAGGGAGGTGGAAGTGAGACTGAGGACCGGCCAGCTGGCGCAGAGGCACACACTGCACAGCAGTGGGGCCCCAGCCTCCCTGGGATAACAGGGCCAGCAGCCCCCACCCCAGGGGGTCTGCGGCTCTCACACCTGCCAACCTGTCCCATTCAGGAGGGAGCCTTGGGGGCGGCCGGCAGCTGAACGCGACTGGCGGGGGGCCAGGATGCTTGCCAACAGCTGGCGCCGCTTCCAGGCAGCCCAGTAATTGTGTTCGCAGCGGAAATTGGTCCAGGGAGTTTTTTCCTTTCACCTCCCATTTTCTTTCTCTTCCCTTCCCCCCTTGGAGCTGCAAGACCCAGAAGATTGATCTTTGCCTGAAACGGAGGAGATAACTCGATATAATGAACTCCACAGTCCCTCTTGGTGTTTGGAGCTTTTAAAAAATTTAAAAGGGCTAGGGACAAAAAAGCAAGTCCTTGGGGGCCTCGGGGGCTGCTTCCCCTCCCTCAGAAGCCCCTGGCCCTATTTCTGTGCCCCTCTGCAGCTCCCCATCTCTTTCCTTTCCCCTTCTTTTTCCCTTGGGATGCCTTGATGGAACAAAGGTTAAAAATATCCCCTTTCTCTTGCGGGCTTTAAAAATAATTTTGGTGAGGTCAGGGCTGGGTCCACCAATCACCCTGCCTCCCACGGCCCCCGCCACTGTGACCGCCCCCTCTCCCAAGAGTTACCAGCCAGCCTGGGGGTGACAAGTTGGCTCAGTCCACCTGTTCTCAAAGCATTTCAGGAGGCCCAGCCCACCCACTGAGGTGCTGCCAAAGACAGCTTTTGTTCCTGCAAGTGGTTCTTTAAAGAGCTACCTATGATACACAAAGGGAGCACAGCGCTGGCTGGCACGGCTGGAACAGAGGAGCTGCCCCTGCTTCCTGAAGGTCTGTGCCTACCCCCCAACCCATCAGCCAGCAGCCCCTCCAGCCAGTTGTTCCTGGGCTCTGTGCCCTGCATGCATTCACATATTCAGTCAGCGTTTATGGAGCACCTATCCTGTGCCAGGCACTAAGCTGAGAGCTGGCGACCCAGGGGACCACCAAACCCTTCTGATTCCTGCCCTCAGTGGCTGTAAAGCCTAGTGGCAGAGGCAGTCATTAATCAATGGCCACACTTGGGTGGGAGACACATTGGGATGAGGGCTTTAAAGGAAAAGCCAAGGAGCTCTGACAGCATGGACAGTGTGGTCAGGGAGGGCTTCCCTGAGGAAGTGTCCTTGGAGGAGAGGTCTGAAAAACAAGTATGAGACCGCTAGGCAGAGGGTGTGGGTGGAGGGCTCCAGGTATTATGGGGAGGGTCTGCTCCCAGGAGTGCACCATCCAATTAGAGCCTCTCACCTGGTGCTCTGCCTGCAGAGAAAGGCCAGGTCCCCAAATTACTTACCTGGCATTCAAGGCCTTTCCTAGCCTGATGTCTGCCCCCAAGACCCTCTTGTCTCCAGCGTTTCCTTCCAAGATGCAGCACAAATGTTGCCTCAATGGCCCCATGCTTGTGCTCCTCCCCACCCAGCACAGTCCATGCTGGCCTGTTATGGGATGTTACAGGCTCACCTGCCCACACGGGTCATGCTGTGGGGCCTCTGCATACCTGGTGCCCCACTCACAGCCAAGGGTGTGTGTCAAGGGGAAGAGAACAACTGGAAGCACCCTCAGGAGGTTTTGACTCCGATCAGCGAGGGCTGGAGGCATCAGGCAGAGCTTCCTGGAGGGGTGGGGCGGGGCTTTGAATACACAAGGACTTGGATAGTAGGGTGGGGAGTCCAGGGCAGCAGGGACAGAGGCTCAGAAAAGACCTGCAGAGGTGGGCACCTAAAGACCAAGGCCTGCCCAAGCAGATCTCTAACCTTCAACCCCCGAAAAGGCCAGGAGGAGAAGGAGAAGCTGAGGCTCCAAGAAGGCAGTGCTTCCGCCGAGCTATGCAGCCCGGCAACAGTGGCCAAAGGTGGCAGCAGCCTCCCTCCTGTCCCTAAGCAGTCATTGTCCACATATGTCCATCCCCTGGGGCTCAGGCATTCCCAGCCCCCAGCCCTGTCCTCGCCCCCAGAAGAGCTCACACACCAGGAGTCAGGCAGCTACCATACCATGTGGCCAAGGAAGGGAACCAGGATTCTGGAGGAGTAGCCAGCGGGGGCAAGAGACACCTGAAGTGCTTCTCCAGGAAGGAGACATTGGCTGGGCTGGGGAAGGCACTCTCAGCAGGGGACACCCTGCAAAAAGCCCCAGAGGTACCCCCTCTAGATTTGCTTCTTTGCCCTCTAGGCTTCTGGCCTGGCTGAGCTCCTGGGAACATGAGTCAGCAGCACCCCAAGTCTGAGCCTTTAGGGAACCAACCCCAGCCCCACCCACATTACACTGTCCTGAGAGGCTGGGAAACTCCTGGAACATTCCCTGGCCAGTCTCAGGTTTTCCGCCCTCTGCCTTTGGGCCCTGAGGACCCCTTACCCCAGCCACCTTTAGAGGATACAGCAGAGGCCAGGGCTCTTGCCCCAGGAAGGCCCCTGGCCACCCTTCCCTGATGTCTTTAGGAGCCTAGGCCCCAGCATCCCCAACAGCAGCCCTGGAAACAGGGCCTGGCCACCCAGGAGGGGCAGGCCGCAGGCCCCACAGACTATGCTGTGGCCAGCCACTCTCCCCAGGGCCCACCACTGCCAGCAGAAAACAAAACCGCTTGACCTTGTGGTTCCGCAGACAAGTAGCTTCCCGCCTCAGCTTCCCCAGTGCAGTCCCCTGAGGCTGCGGGCTCTGTGGGCATCAGGTACAGTTGGAGGTAAAGGAAGCTCTGTGCAACCAGCCCTGCCTTGCTTCTGGGGGCCAAAGAAGCCCTGGTCCCCATACATACTCAGAAAGCCTGGCCTAGAATGTTCTCACCTAGAATGTCAAAACACAAGACTTCCCAAGACCTCAGCTGAAACCAGAGAGGAGAGGGGCCAAGAGGAATCCTGGGTTCAGATGGAGAGAAAGAGATGGGCAAGGGAGAAGGGCAGAGGGGGGTTGGGCCATCCACAATGGGCAGGGCCTCCAATGCCAGGCAAAGGTGCTGAGCATCACCCTCTGTGCCCAGGAGCTCCATGGACCCATCCAAGCAGGGCGGGGCCTACTGCCAGGCACTGGTAAGATGAGAGGCCAGGCAGAGGGGCCGCTCCCAGGGAGCTAACGGACCTGGCTGAGCCCCACAAGCCTAGCTCAGGCTGGGCCAGAGAAGCTGTCGGGGACACGTGTGGAGGAGAGTGTTCTCTCCAGAGCCTCTGAAGGTGAGAAGGCCCAGGCTGGCCCCCACCCCAGCTTGCAGGCCAGCCCAGCCAGAGCTGCTCCCTGGCCTTCCTCCCCACAGCCTCTTGGAGGCAGAGGCACAGTGAACAGGGCCTCACAGAGCCACTTGATGGCCACTTCTTGAGCACTTCCAGGTGCCGGGCAGATCAGCTCACCTCCCTCTCAACAGTTTACTGAGCTGGGCACCAGTATCCCCCTTTCCAGAGGAGAAGCTAAGGTGCAGGGTTTGGATGACTCACCTAAGGCACATAGCCAGCACCTGGTGGAGGCATAATTTGAACCCAGATCTGGGTAAATCCAAAGCTGTTAACCACGAGAGCCAGAGACAGAGGGATTCTGCCTCATCCAGGATATAGAAGCCACAAAGCCTCCCTCCCAGCTAAAAACGAGAAAAAGCTGGATATTCTGCAAAACCACAACTTTCGTTCAGCCTGCTGGAGAGCTGGTGTTACAAGGCAGTCAGGGGGACTGAATTCCAAAGACTGGTGTGCTGTCCGGGGAGAGTGGGAGCACGGCCAGCTTCACCTTTGGCAGAGACTGTAGAAGAGAGCCTGCCAAAACGGCTGGAAGGATAAGAAGGAAACAGCTGGAAGGGGAGGAATTCTCAGCAGCTAGGTGTGGACCAGCCCTGGCAGTTCCAGACACAAGCTGTCCACCCTCACAGCCGGTGCATTTCCATGATGCTCCAAGAAAGCCTGGGGTGTGGCGAGAGGATGGACAGAACCCACAGTGGTGCACGGGTGCACAGGGCCCTCAGCCTGACGCCCAACCTCGCCTTCTCAGAAGTTGAGAAGAATCTGGTGAGGAAGGTGGGAGAGATGGAGTGACTGAAAGGGTGGGGGGCAGAAGGAGAGCCCTCCTGGGCTCCATGCTGCCTTGGCTCTCCTGACTACCCCCTACCCCATGCTCCCCCTGCCAGGAGGGCCTCACTGAGGAGTTGTAGGCAGCACCTTTCCCTCCTCCCTCCATCCACCTATGCCCACCTCCAGCACACCTTCACCGGGAACTCACTCTGCTTGGCACAAGCACCCAACATTCTCCAGGGGCAGGGCAGAGGGGACAGACAGCTCCAGGGCCCCTATGTTCTCTGTAAAAGGAGGGGCGTGACTCCTTTCCCCCATTACAGGGAGTCAAGGGGCTAAGAGGGGCACAGATTCTTGAGGGGACAGCGTCAGAGCCCAGGCTTCCTGGCCTCAGGCCTGTGCCCTGTACCCTACCTTAAAGACAGGTAGGCTCCAAAGACCCCCAGTCTAAAGCGGGTTGGGAGGTTTCACCCCATCCCTCCTGGAGACAGAAATCTACTCTGGGCACAGAGTAGGGAATGATTTTGTTTTTCTCTCTTCTCTAAGAACCTTTAGACAGTCAAATTACAACGCAAGATAAAAGCAGAGGCAAAAGCATCGTGTTCAGGGCTGGCTGGGGAGTTATTTCGAGTTAACAAGCAAGCGGGGAGAACCCAGGGACTCAGGAGGGAGGCTGAAGATTTGCCTCCTAGGGAGAGGCAGGCAGCTGGGTGGGCATCAAAAGGGCTGATGGGGGTGGAAGGGGGTGCTGCTGAAAGCCAGACTGTGGGGGTTGGGGAGTCCTCCCAATCTGGAACAGAAGATGGAGGTGTGAGGGGCTCCCACGGTGAGCACCAGGAGCCCTAGAAGCAACCAGGTAACCCTCCCTGCCTTCATTTATTGATCCATCTGTAGCCAAGCCACAAGTATTTCTTGAGCATCTACTATACGCCAGGCCCTGAGGGTCCCCAGTGGATACGGAAGTGAGTGAGACAGACAAGGTCCTGCTCTTAAAGAGCCTCGGGAGAGAACTCACTGTGGGCAGAGCCTGCTTTAACCTCTCCCCAAATGAGGCCTGGACACTGGCTGCATATCAGGCACCTCTGGCAGGCACCAGGGCTGCCTGGAGCAGAGGAAAGCGCATAGCTTTGGAATTAACAAGCCGTGTGTCTATGAGCAAGTCCCTAACCTCTCTGACCCTCAGTAAGAATAACAAAAGCCAGCCTGGCGCAGTGGCCCATGCCTGTAATCCTAGCACTCTGGGAGGCCAAGGTGGGCAGACTGCTTGAGTCCAAGAGTTCAAAACCAGTCTGGGCAACATAGTGAAACCCTGTCTCTATTAAAAATACAAAAAACTAGCTGGTGTGGTAGCGCACATCTGTAATCCCAGCTACTCGGGAGGCTGAGGTGGGAGAATCACCTGAGCCCCGGAGGTTGAGGCTGCACTGAGCCAAGATGGTACCACTGCACTACAGCTTGGACAACCAAAGTGAGACCCTATATCAAAATAAAAATAAAATAAAATAAAAGCCGCTAACTTGTATTAAACAGTTAATATGTAATCAGCATTATTCTAAACTTTACATGTATAAACTCATCTAATCAACACAACAAGACTGTGAGCTAGGTTCTATCAGTAGTCCCCTTTTCAGAGGAGGAAATCAAAACACAGAGAGGTCTAGTGCTTTGCCCAAGGTCATGCACATAGAGCTACTGAGTGCAGCCAGGATCACAGCTGGACAGGCTGGCTCCAGAGGCCTCACCCTTAACCACTGCACCTTGCTTAAGAAGCTGTTCCCTAGCCGGGCACAGTGGCTCACGCCTATAATCCCAGCACTTTGGTAGGCCAAAGCAGGGGGATGACTTGAAGCTAGGAATTCGAGACCAGCCTGGTCAACATGGTGAAACCCCATCTCTACTTTAAAAAAAAAAAATTAGCCGGGCATGGTGGTACCCACTTGTAATCCCAGCTACTTGAGTGGCTAAGGCATGAGAATTGCTTGAACTTGGGAGGTGGAGGTTGCAGTGAGTCGAGATTGCACCACTGCACTTCAGCACTGCAGTCTGGGCGAGAGAGCAAGACTCTGTCTTTAAAAAAAAAAAAAAAAAAAAAAAGGGCTGGGCACGGTGGCTCACGCCTGTAATCCCGGCACTTTGGGAGGCCGAGGCAGGCAGATCACGAGGTCAGGAGATCGAGACCATCCTGGCTAACATGGTGAAACCCCGTCTCTACTAAAAATACAAAAAATTTGCCAGGCGTGGTGGTGGGCGCCTGTAGTCCCAGCTACTCGGGAGGCTGAGGCAGAAGAATGATGTGAACCCGGGAGGCGGAGCTTGCAGTGAGCCAAGATCTCGCCACTGCACTCCAGCCTGGGCGACAGAGCGAGACTCCGTCTCAAAACAAAAAAAAGCTGTCCCCAGCAGAGACCCTTAGCACCATTCCATGTGTCCTGCCAAAATCCAGAACCACTGCCACCCCAATCTGGCTCTGCCCACTGAGCTGGAGCTTCTATTCATTTCCTGGAGACCATCTCAAATGTCCTTTCTTCAGTGAAACCTGCAGGTCTTTTTCAGGATGAAGGAGGAGACCCACATGCACTGGGACCCTGCTGCGGACGAGACCCTATGCCGATCACCTCATACATAATTGCTCTTCTCTTCCTCACAACCCTGGCAGGCAAGACCAGCCATCTTTATTTCATAGAAGGGGAAACCAAGGCTCAAAAGATGAAGTGGCTTATCCAAGGTGGGGCAAACTTTGCCATATTCTGCATGCCTCTAGCAGGGATGGATGTTGTGGGGGACTGTGTGATAGAGGCTGGGGTGGGGTCACCAGATAGTTCCTGAGCCACTTAGGAAGGGTAAAAGAGCACCTGAGTCTGAAAGAACAGGAAATTATAAGAACCAGGAGCTGTGCACGGTGGCTCACATCTGCAATCTCAGCACTTTAGGAGGCTCCCCAGGAGTTCGAGACTAGCCTGGGCAACAAAGTGAAACCCCAGCTCTACAAAAAGAAAAAATTATCTGGGCATGGTGGCATGCACCTGTGGCCCCAGCTACACAGGAGACTGAGGCAGGAGGATCACTTGAGCCTAGGAGATCCAGGTTGCAGTGAGCTGTGTTCACGCCACTGCACTCTAGCCTGGGAGAGAGAGCAAGACCCTGTCTCAAAAAAAAAAAAAAAAAAAAAAAAAAATGAACTGGGGACAGGATCAATCAGTCAGTCAATAAACACTGTTGCCTGGGCACCTTTCATAAGCAAAATGGGTATAAACAACGTGAGTATAAGAGTGGGACTTCCCTCACTTTGTTCCATGAATTCCATCCCTCCCTCAACGCCAATACTGAAAGCACTTAGTCTTCTTTCCACCTGTCCACTTCCTGCCTAGATACATTTTTAGGTCTAAAGCCAGTACTGCCACCTCCTTCCTCCTTTAAGAAGCCAGCCCTGATTGCCCCAGAACCCCTTAGAGCACCCTGAACCTGTGGTCTGGCTGGGGACTGGGGCAGACCTAAGGGGTAGAATTGCCCCCATGCCACACAAGTTGAGGGGCGGTCAGGTGCAGGAGCAAGGCTGGGGGCTGGGGGCGAGGAGCCCTGCCTGGAGGATAACAAGGCACCCTACCCTGCAGGAGGCTCAGGCAGGAGCCAGCTGCACCCTTGGCAGCAAAGCTAACATGATGGATGGCACCATTCAGGAAGAAATAAATCCAGAGGCTCGTGTGCCAGGTGAACTGGGGGGTGTATCCATCTTACAGATGCTTAATGAATGTGCTGGCCACAGCACACAGCAGCACATACATGTGCCTCCCACCCCTCTCTAGCTCCTTGAGCTCCAGAGACCACCCCCCACTCCCAGGAAGGAGAGTGCTGAAAGGGGCCATAGATTAGCTGGCCCAGACCAAAACCCCCATTGGACAGATGGGAAAATTTAGGCCAGGAGAGGGCAGGGACTTACCCACAGTCACACAGGAATCAGCTGCAAAATCTGGACTAGAACACAGGCACCCAGGCCCGGCCCATGGATCTCTCCCTCAGGACCTCTTCAAACCCTCCCTGCCTTTAGCTCCACTGAGTTAGCTAAGAAGAATACCCAACCACCCCATCCACAGGCCCAAGACTGCTCCTCCAGAGCTCCAATCCTCTGTCCCTTGGTCCCCTGCCCAGGCCTAGCAGGGGGCCACATCTCCTCCTCCTCCTCTCCCCTGGCAACACAGCCAGGGCTTGGGAGCACTTCTGGTAGCACTGAGTGGATGAGGGGACATTGCAAGTCGTCTGGAGTGCAGACAGGTCCTGGGGGTGGGGTGGGTGCTGTCTTAATGAACAGGTAAGATCCATCATGCTCAGCTCAGCATGCCCAGAGACTCTTCCCTGGGACAAGACCTCCAGGGTTCCCCCAAGCAGATCAATCACTCCCCCTGCAAGCCTCTTCATTCTTTTGCTATAACCTCTCACTGCCTAAAAGAGCAGAGCTCAGGCTGGCCCTGTCTGTGTCAGAATGCCCACCAATTCCCAATCTGGGCTTCTAGGAGCTGTAGAGTGAGCACACTCAGAACAGATCCCTCAATCAAATTAACGAAACACTGACCTGCCTGCAAGAGAGCAGCGTAAGCCCTGGGGGAGGGGAGTGGAAGAAGGGCCAGAGAAGGAGGCTGCACCAATGCAGAGCCAGGCGGGCCCCCGCCTCCAGAATCTCCCCACAGCTGTCACCATGCCTGAAATGTCACCATTAAAGGGAAACATCGTTCCACTGGGGTTTGGAGACATTAAAGTCTCTTATTAAAGTGAAACTATCCCAGAGAGAATCACACCCTCAGTCATTACCCACCTCCACACATCAGTGGAGGAAGGAGGCAGGGAGGAGGAGGGTGGGTGGGTGGTACCACGTGTGTACTGCGTGCCAGACAGCAGTGGCCATGCTGAGGATCGGGGTCAGGTGGTCAGCCAAAGGGCGCACAGCTGGTGTGTAGCAGAGCCAAGATTTGAACCCTGGTGCAACAGAGCCCAAAGCCAACCTTTCTCCCTCCACACAACTCTAAACAGCGACCGTGGTTGCCCCTTTGAGGCACCCTCTCCAGTGGGTTAAGACGCTGGCCACACCAACAGCCCTGCAGGGCCTCAGAGCGACTACTGCTGGGCCCCAGGGGGTGTGAACACCAGGACTGGAAACCTTTTCAGCACCACACTCTCTGAGCTGTTCCTAAGAGGGCAGTGCCTTCACCCTGCACTCTGACTATGCCGTCCTCCTCCTCCCCTTGGGCCACCAGAGTTTGCCAGTGGGCAAAGGAACTGTCTTTGGAGTCAGATGACCCAAATTCTAACCATGTCCCTCAACCTCCCTGAGCCTCGGTTTCCCCATCTATAAAATGGGGATAGTAGCACCCACTTTACAGTGTCACTGCAGGGATTCCATGAGAGAAGATCAGGAAGAAGCCTGCACAGAGCCTGGCTCAAGGCCCGCCCTCAGGGTAGCCTCTGGGCGTGGCCAACCCCTTTGATGCCCTGCAGAGCCCAGGAACCCTGAGGTGGCCCCAGCATAGTGGGCGGGACCAGGACAGTATGGGAAGAAGCAACACAGGGAGGAAGGCCGGCCCCTGCCTTTTCCTCCCCACAACCCTGCTCCAGGAGGAGGTCATGGATCCCAGTCCCAGCTCAATTTCTTTTTTTTTCTTTTTCTTTTCTTTCTTTTATTGGGGGGCAGTGTGGGGGAGAGACAGAGGTTTGCTTTGTTGCCCAGGTTGGTCTTGAACTCCTGGCTTCAAGCAATCCTCCCACCTCGGCCTCTTGAAGTGCTGGGATTATAGGCAAGAGCCACAGTGACTGGCCCCTAGCCTTATTTATTTATTTATTTTCCTTCCTTCCTTCTCTTTTTTCTTTCTTTTTTTTTTTTTTTTTTTTTTTTGGAGTCTTGCTCTGTCTCCCAGGCTGGAGTGCACTGGCATGATATTGGCTGACTGCAACCTCTGCCTACCAGGTTCAAGCTATTCTCCTGCCTCAGCCTCCTGAGTAGCTGGGATTACAGGCGCACACTACCACGCCCGGCTAATTTTTGTATTTTTAGTAGAGCCGGGGTTTCGCCATGTTGGTCAGGCTGGTCTCGAACTTCTGACCTCAGGTGATCCGCCTGCCTCGGCCTTCCAAAGTGCTGGGATTACAGGTGTGAGCCACTGAGCCTGGCCCCCCAGCCCAATTTCTATGGGGTCCCTAGAGAGAGGTCTGAGCCCAGCATCACCTGCCTGCTCCACTCCAGGCTACTCTGAGGCCCCTGCCTTCAGCCTGGCCACAGGAAGCACTGTCAGAAAACAAGCCCAATGCCGTTCCCCAGGTGGGCCCAGTGAGTACTCAGCACCTCCCACCAGCCCCATCTCCAGGCCTTAAACCTGCCTGAAGCTGTTCCCTGGTTTTATTGCTCAGTCCTTCACATCCTGGCCTCACAGCCCTGGTAAGAAAACAAAAGAGACTCAGCAGAGGCTACCAGCTTTCCCAGACTCTCCACAGCAGAGTGGGTCTGGGTCTCTAACTCCTGACCTCCTTCCTCCAAAGCCACCATGTGGCCCATGCCATGGACCCTTCTTAGGAATGTGTCATCTCCTTTGCCCACTCCCACGGCTGCTGCGTGGACCGCTCCCTGCTGCCCAGTGAAGCTGCTCCCTCCAACCCAACTCAGCCCTCCAGCTCTCCTAAGGGGTCATCCTCAAATAAGGGGCAGAAGTCAGTTATTGGCCATAGAGTTAGTCAAACATCTTCTCTCTGCCAATAAGCTGAGGGCTGGCTGGGCGTGTCCGGAGCCCAAGGGCCAGTTTGAGGGCTGGTGAGAGATAGGAGGGTGTGGAACCGGCCTTTCTGGACAAGCTGCCATGGGGCAGGCCGGCTCTCTCCAATTTAATCCTCCTAGCAGCTCTCAGGGTGGGGTGGGGAGTGGGTGATAGCACTTTACAGCTGGAGAAAGTGAGCCCGTGAAGTTAAGACACATGGATTTGAACCTGGGTCTGCCTGACTCAGGCTGGGCTCTCTCCATGACTCCCCCACACCCACCCCAGGGGCTGAGTGAACACGTGCCCTAGAGTCGGAGTAGGGGCCACGTCCCAGATGCCCCCCGAGAAAGCCTTGCCAATGGCCCCTTCCTCACTGCCCTCAGTATCCACCCCTGAGCTGGGCCCACCCCAGGGTCGGGGGACACCTGCTGCCCTCCCATGAGGCTGCCTCCTGCTCCCTTCTCTCCCCTACTCTCACTAGCAAATGAGTAAGAAGAATAGCATTGCAGTTTGGCTACATGAGAAGCAGAATTAGCAGGATTAAATATAAATAACTATTAAAAGTGCCTTATAATTAAATTCATTTTCCAGTTATTTGTTTTACACACACAGCCACCCACACACATGCACACACGCACGCGCTCCAGTCCTCAGCTCCACATGGAGTAGGTGTCAGGGCCCCCAGCTGCAAACCAGCCTTATCCCTGCTGTTGCCTCTTCCTGGGAGTTCCGGTGCGTGCCTGCTTCTCTCCCTGTCTCTCTCTCCCACCTCCTGGGTCTGCTTCTGGTCTGGTCCACCCACCCAACCCCTTCCAGAAGAATGGATGCCAACAATTACGGCTTTTGCCATTCCCCTGTGCTAAGCCTACTACGAGCCAGACACCTGACACCCTGCACCACCTCCTTTCCACCCAAAGATATTTTTTCACTCAATAAATACTTGGTTGAGTGCCAAGTACTTCATATACATGGTCTCATTTAATCCACACAATGACATTTATTCCACCACTAAACAAGTATTAGGTGAGCCCCTACTGCGTGCCAGGGCTTGGTAAGTGCCAGAAATACTTTGGCCAATGAGACTGGAGCCTCTGCCTGTGGAGCGTACACTGAAGGGACCCCAGAGTCAGAGGCAGGGCCAATCCAGTGGGAGAGATGCAGCTGGCACCTCTGAGTTGGGGCGAGGAGGAGGTCAGGAAGAACAAGGGCAGCGTGGAGGGTATTCTGCGGACCATAACCTGCTTGAGGGCCTGAGTATGTACCATCTCTCTCTCTGTGTCCAGGGCGGGGCACAGAGTGGGCATGCCATCATGATTGTCAGCCTAAACTGACCTGAGCCAGGTGTGAGCACAGGTGTGAATCTCTGCCTTTACTCATGCTATGCCCTCAAGAGGCCCCTCTCCCATTCAGGCCTCAACTTCCTTCTCTGTAAAATGGGAGTCAATCCCACCCTGTCTATCAAAAGTAAGGGAGTGATCCTTGCAGGGTGCCTTGACCTGTGCCTGGCACATGGTAAGTCCTCAGCAAGGCTGGCTGCTTTTAGGATCATTACCTTGAACACCATGACTACTGCTCCTACTATTATCCACCACGCCCATGAGGTTCACGAGTCACAGGTATGAGAAATTTAGAATACCAGAAAGCCTCACAGAGATGGGAGTGAGCAGAAGACCTGTGATAGTGGGGGGCAATGCCCTGGGAAGAACACAGTGAAAGCCTATGGGGTAGGGGGGACACAGAGAAAGAGCACCTCCAGCCCATCCCTGGAGGGCTTCCTGGAGAAGGGTCAGTGCTTCAGGCCTTCCCATCCTGGCCCTCCCTCCTCTGATCACTTGGCCTGATCTTCAGCCCCTTCCCACTAGCCTTAAGGCCTAAACTGTAGGGGAAGGAACACTTCAAATGCTTTTGCCTTTGAATACAGCCATTCAACTGGCCCCACTGCCTCCCAGTCCCTGGGAGAAGTTAGGGAAGAAGATCTCACCCTTCTACGGGGTCAGACGGGTGGAGAGCGGGGCACTTGAGCTCTAGATGAACAAGGTCCGAGCCAATAGCAAGGTAAGGCTGTGATCCTAAGTAATGAACATGAAGCCACCCACATTTCCCAAGTCCCCACTGTGTCCCGGGTGCTTTGTTCCATCATCTCACCAAGCCCAAGAGCCGCCCTCTCACATGTGACCATGCCTCCTTCAGAGGAGGTGACGCAAAACCCAGAGAGTCAGCTGTGTCTTGCCCAAGGCCACGAGGCCTGCAAGTGGCAGGGCTGGGGACAGAACCAGGATCTACGTCATCCCAAGGCCTTTCGTTACCCCATGCTGCACCTGTGCCAGGAAAATGCTGCTGGGGGACAGAAGGCCAAGGAGATAGCGTCCCTGGAAAATGTTGGCCCTGCCTGCCCCAGCCCCTCTCATCCTCCCATTGTCTCCCCCAAGGTGGACTGCCCACCCCACTGGCTCCCCGCAGAGCCTCACCACTCAGCCAGTGACGGGAGCGAACAGTAAAGACTTTTGTCCTAAAAGTAGGCAGCTGAGCTAATTAGCAAAGGCTTTCTCCTTTCCTCGGCGAAGACATTACTTCATTATCCAAAGCCAAACACAGCCCCATGGTGTCCGGCAAACCCGCTCAGGCAGCTGGCAAAAGCAACGCAAATTGATGGGCAGCAAGAGGCCTTCTCCGGCCCAGCCTCCCCACAGGGCTCTGGGGCTCTGTCCCATCTTTTTGACAAATGCCAGGGAAAAGAAAGGAGCCTGTGTTGGATGGGAAAGATTACAGGTTGGGCGATATGGCACAAAGGCCCCATAGACAACCAAAGCTTATTGTCACTTCCAGATGGAATCAGCCAACCCTAGGTAAGGGAGGGAAGGAGAGGTAGAGGCTCGGATTCTGATACCAGAGCAGGCTGTAGCACTGTAGAGGGGAGGGGAATCCCACTGTGTCCCTGTGCTGGTCAGCCTTCCCATGTGCCCACAGGACAGAGACCAGCCCCTCATGGGGCACTGCAGACCTTCCCAGGCTCATTGCCACCAGCTACCCTGAGCCCACTGGATGGACTTCTCACCATCACTCACACACAGACCAGCTTCATTCCAGCCCCCTCTTCAGCAACCAGCTTCCCCCTCCCTTCTGCCTCTCTAGGCTGGGTGCCACTTCCTCCAAGCAGCCTTCCTGAGTGCTCCATCCTACAGGGACCTGCTCTGCCTCATATCTTTCAAGTACTTCTCACAGACACCACAAAATCAAGCACATACATACTGTCATATTTGCTATCCCTGGCTCTCTCGCTGTTGTCATGGCTGTGGCTGTTGTTTCATGGGTCCCGTGTGCTGAAGAGAACAGAGACCTGACTGCCTCCAACTATCCTCCATCACCGAACCTGGTATAAAGGCAGACACACAGTAGGTGCTTGCCCAGTGTTTGCTGACCAAACACTAGGAAGTCCTTCTAAAGCCTCCTTGTAATGCAATGGGGAGTTCAGAGACCAGGGCTGTAGGTCAGCTCTAAAGCTAAGCTTCTGTGGGCCCTTGGATAAGTCACTGGCATTCTCCTGGCTTTGGTGTCTGGCTGTGGAGGTAGGGCTTGGGTCAGAACGACCTGTGGAGGCTGTGTTCGACTGGGAGGAGACTGTGGGCCCGGCTGAGACAGGCGCTGTTCATGGTGCTGAATCTGGGAACAGCCCTTCCTGGGGCTGGTGGGCACAAAAGATGAACATCGCCATGGAGACAGAGGACTGGGGTAGGGGGAGGGAAGTAGGGTGCAGCTGAGAGAGAGTTTATTTGGATTGCTGTTTCTGAGCACTGCCAAGGACTGTCAGCATGGGGCCGCTCGCTCAGTCTGGTGGAGGAGGGTCAGCCTCAGCCATCAGGGAACCAACAGCCAAAGACACAAAGCCATATTGAGAACACGGTCTGAGGGAGGAGGGGGCTGGAGGCACACACACACCAAGTGTGCACACACAAACACACACACAATGTTTATCTAAACAACGTATGGCAGAGCCTTACAAGCGTGAAACTTGCAACCCAGAGAGTGCCCTCCTGGGCACTGCCACTCACCCAAAGAGGCAGGGAACCCCTTATGTACCCATTTAACAGAGGGAAAAAGTGAGGCTCAGCTTCTGGATCCTTCCCACTTCTGGTGAGTGAGAAGCTACTGCCCAGTCTCCTCCTTCTCCAAACCTTGCCAGGTGCCTGTCTTCATGAGAGACAAGACAAAGAAGGCATTTGTTGTGGAAAAGCAGGAAACAGGCCCAGAGCTGGGAGAGGGAGTGGGAGCAGGGATGAGGGAAAGGGAGAGCAGAAAGGCAAGGCGGAAGAAAAGGCGGAAAAGGGAAAAGGAGGAAGGGAAAGAGTGGGGAGGAAGGGAGAGAGAGGGAGCAGGAGAGAGAGGATGGAAAAGAGGGAAAAAGGGAAGGAAAAGAGGAAAGCAGAAAGGGAGGGAGTGAGGGGGGAAGATGATGGCAAGAAGTGTGGAGGGAAGGGAGGGAGGGGAGAAGGAAGGAAGGGAGGAAGGGAGGAGCGGAAGGGAGGGAAGGAAGACAGATTCCCCCATTCTTGAGAAGCAGATCTTGGCAGGGCCCTGGGCTGGCCCAGCCGCCGTCCGCTTCTGAATAATTTCTCCGGCAGAAACTCCATAATTATGGATAATAACAATCACTCTGATTTGCATGTATTGAGCACCTTTCAGCCCAAGTTCTCCAAGTGCTTTGCCAACATTAATTAATTCATTAGGCACACCCACGTCCTGGGGACAGGGCGACAGGACGCTCCACCCAACTCAGCACAGCTGCCTCTGCAGTGCGCAGTGGGTGGCAGTCCCAGCCTAGGCTGTGCTGGGGGTTCTGGCGGTGGGGCTCTGAGAAGGAAGAGCCTGCAGAGTGGCCCCTCCGGCCCTAGGCCCTGCCTCTGGCAACCTCCTCAGAAGTCAGGGCTGCCCTTTGTGCCCCACAGTGCAGCGTCCCTGGCCTGGCCTGTCAGAGGGCCATGGTGAGGGTAGGTCCGGTAGGCAGAAGATGGCCTAGCCCTGCTCTGTCCTCAGTCACTGAGGACCCTGGGAAATTCACAGGCTTCCATGAAACTCAAGTGTCTTTGCCTAAAAGATGGGGCCTGGTGGTCTCCAGCTCCCAAGGCTGTTGTGAAGCTTGAGGCAGGCAATGCAGGTAAGACACTTTTTGACTTATCTGGGGGCTGTGCACACAAAAGGTATGGCCTCTCCCTCTGCCAGCCACATCTGTAGGGAAGGAGACCAAGCCACAGATGGATGCACAACTCCCTTGAGGCCAAGGCCCTCCTTCTAGGACCAGACTGGAGCACAGCCAGGTCCCCACTCAGTTCACTTCAGGAGCGCAGCAATGCCCCTCCCTCCAAAAGGCTCTCGGTACTCTGCTCCTGCCCATCCCAGGCCTGGCCCCATGCTGGCCTAGGGGAAGGGAGGTGGCCCCAGGGATCTGATGGGGAAGGAGGACGCTCCCCAGGCCAGGCACAGAGTCTTACTCAGCAGAGGGAACTCTGGGGTCAAGAGGCTCCAGCCCCAAAGCAAGCCAAATATGAAGTCCTCTCTTCCAGGCCCTCATGGTAGAAATGAGGAAAACGAGGCATGGCGGGGAAGCAGCACAGGCTTTGGCGTCAGACCTGGAATTGAATCCTAGGACCAACACTGATTTGTGCTGTCACCTTGAGCAGGCCACTACCTCCCTGACCCCCCATTTCTTTATCTGTAAAATGAAATAATACACTGGGATAATGTGTGTAGGGTGGCAGGCACAGTGCTGCCTGCACTGCAGGGGCTTAGGAAATAGAGTTGCTATCATTGTTTATGTTACAGTTACACCTTCTGGTTAACACCTTCCCAAGGTCACAAGGAAAACTCCATAACCGGACCCCCAGCTGCATTTCAGATATTTCCTGGGCACCTACTATGCGCTGGGCATTCTGCAGCCACCTCTCCAGCTCCGCGCCTTCGTCAGTGGCGCCACCCCACCTGGCTGCCTCCCTATCTCCCCCACACTCCCACCTCCTTCCTGATGTCACACATCTGCCCTTGATGTTTCCTCCTTCCTCCCCCCAGCAAAGCTAAATTCCCCCTCAATCTTCCAAAGGCTGATCCAGCCCAACGTGGTTTAACATTTAACTGCTCCCAAGTTCTTCCTCATCCTGACTCCTCGGTGGGAGCAGGGTCTCCTCCCCATCCTGTCTGGACAGTGTGGCTCAGCAAAGGCTTGCTCGTGGGAAGTAGGGGGGCGGCAGGGTGTTGAGGCCAGGCTAAGGCAAGGCTGGAGAGGCTAGAGAGTCTCAGCGACAGGGAGGGCGCGGGCCCAGGTACATGCAGAAGGGCCAGGCAGGCCCAGGCTAGACCCTGCCCCACCCAGCCCACTTTCTTCACTGCAGGGTCCTGATCTCTGCATCCCTCCTCCTGTGATCGCAGCAAATGACCCATCATCACAATGCTTTACAGTTATGGAGCCCATAACTCTCATTAAGGTCCACAAGGAAGACTGGGCCCAAAAAAGCTCAGACATTTTGACACCCACAGTCAAAAACATGTCCACACACAGAGGAATGACACAATCAAGCATGCATTCTCAGACATACACACAACAAAACACACAGTGACACACACTCAGAAATGTGTTCATATATGGTTTCACAATACACTGACATACAATGCAGACAGACACACACACACACACACACATACACATTCCTGCAGACAAGGTACCATAAACATACACACACATACCATCAAGGGAGGGCCAAGCCGGAGGTGGGAGCTCAGGCTCAGCAGCCGTGGTTGGTGAGGGAGTGAACGTGACCATTTTCCTGCATCTGGCGTCTAACTGTCTGGCTTTCAATTACTTCTGCACATTTTCATCGCAGTGTTAAGAACATCAACATGCTAACTTGAAAGACAATTGCAAAGGTGTCACTTTAGGAGAACGTGCTCAGGGGAATGACTCTGAACCCCCATGTCACCCACTCCGCCTCCCTAGAGGGCACTGAATGTCCCCACGTATGTACACCCCGATACTCCACCGCCCCCCAATGCCAACGTGCACCACCTCCCACACAGACTCATCCACGTTCACACACTCATCCCTCAGGGACACCTTGGAGCTCAGCCTTGGGGAGGGGCCCCCACCTCTGCTGTGCAGGTTTCCCCACCTATACCTTCAGCCCCTACAGTCTGGGAGAGGGAGAGGGGCAATGGGAAATGAAGCTCAAGCCTGGGAAGGATCCCACAGTCCTTGGGCAAAGTTAGATGCTGGAGGCCCTACTTCCCCGCTCCTTGGCCAAGCCACCCTGCCTTCCCCTCCCCACCAGTGTCAGTGTCCCTGATTCAAGGGCCACCTCCTTTAGGAGGCCTCTCCGGCTCCTCAGGGATCATCTTGGTTTGACATTTGAGACTTTGATATCTTTGAGACGGGTTATCTTGGGCAGTCTGCCGAAGGGGCCCAGGCTCTGGCCTGACAGGACAGAGTATCTGAGCCCCCAGAACAAGAGTGGCCAAGGCTGGGCTTGTCAGGCACTGACCATGCACAGGGGTTGACTCCAGCATCATATGGGGGGGTCCACTCAGCCACAGAAATACTGAGGTGGCTGTGGGAGCACCACAGAGGCAGAGGCTGGGCCCCCACAGGCTCACAGGGATTCCTTTCCATTTTCCTGCCTCAGTTCCTTCATTGGTCGATGGGGATACTGTGAAGACCAAGTCAAGGTGTCTTTTAATCTAAAAATATTAATACCACGTAGATGTCAAGGTCTCATGGTATTTTCCTTGCAGGGTTCTATTCCCTCCATGGGCCATGAACCAGAAAGATATCACTTCAAGTCCCCAGATAAGAGGACACAGGGTGCAGGGACAGGGCAAAGAGAGCCAGCAGGAGCAGGGAGTTGTCCTAAGGGACAGATGGAAGAGGAGGAGGAGAAGGCAAGGCACCATAGGCCTCCTAGCTTAAGCAAGGGCTGGCTGGAATGCCCCAGAACAGGGGCTCAGTCCCCAGCCCTGGCCCAGGTGCCAGACATAGGCCCCCCATAAGGAGCCCAACCTCCGGCGCATTAGCCCAGACCTGCTCGTTAATCACCGTGGGCCGCCTTTTCCTGCCTCAGCTGTGTCAGGCCATAATAATATATGAAGAACACTCATTTATTCACCAACTTCCCACTCAGGAAAAGATATATGACACTGTAGGAATGGATTTATCCTGACACCCAGCTTTCAGCAAAGTGAGGCTAATTTAAACATTTAAGTCAACGGCTCGCCCCTCCCTCGCCTCCCAATTTTTGTTTTAATGGTGGGAAGGTGAAGGATGGGAGGGAAGTTGGAAATGTGCAAGCCTGCACGGTTTGAGGGTTAGAGGCAAAGGAAAGGAAAAAGGGTCTTAGCCAGGCTCCCCTCTGGTCTCTACCCCACCATGCATCTGGGCCTGTTTCTGAAATAAAATCAATGCAACAAGTAGGTACAGAAGAAAGAGTGCTGGACTGGAGGTTGGGAGTCCGGCTTCACCCCTCACTGACTGTGCACCCCGAGGCGGGCACTCCCCATCTGCAGGCCTCCGTTTCCTTTCCAGCTTCCAAAGCCAACTCACTTGACCTCTCCTGGGTATTTCCTCTACTGTGTGGCCCATCTGCAAGCTCTGAGAGGAGAATGGCCAAGACAGCCACCCTGCAAGAGAGAGACAGCTGTACCTGGGGCAGTTCAGAGCCAGCAGGGGCAGTCAGGGTGTATGCTTCGTGGAGGAGGAGAGGCTTGAGTTTGGGCCAGGAGGACAGCCAAGCCTCATATTCTTGATGAGCACATTATCTGGAGTGAGATGCCTGGGCTCATATCCCTGCTTTCCCATTTACTCTGTGACATTGGCAAGCTGCTTACCCTCTCTGTGCCTCAGTTTCCTCATCTGAAAAACGATGAGACTGCCTCCTATATGGGGGTCTTGGGAGGATCAGACGGGGCCACCATCTATGAGAAGCCCCTCATACCATGCTTGGCAGAGAGGAAGAACTATGGCAATGAGAGGATCACCATTGTCAAGGAGAGGGCAGCCAGAAGGGGAGGAGGGAAATAGTTGGGTAAGGTCCCGAATCTCCCCAGTGCTATCCCCACTTCAGCCTGGGCCTGTCTGAGGTGTTCCAGAGTAGGGTCCACTCCACTCAGCCCATAGGGAGCCCACCAGACCCCTAACAGAGGGAGTACCTGAGACCAAACCACCCAACCCTCCCTGAGTAAGGAGTAAAATCAGGGCTTTCTCTGAAGACCTGGAGAGCACTTAACAGCACGGCAGGCAAGTAAGTAGCAGGCACCCAGGGGATGGGCATGTGACCTATGCAGAGTAAATGCCCATGTGTGTGCAGCCACCCACGCACACGCACACGCACACCCACACACTCCTTGCACATAGCTTCCCCTTCCTTCACTGGCCTCTGGCTTGAGGTTACAAGCCCCCTGTGGCCCCCAGCACCTTTGGGCCTGAGAGTGAACTGGCATGGAGGAGAGGTATGGACTCGAAAGCTCTGCCCAGATTGAAGGCTCGAGGGCAGCTGGGAGGGAGGCCAGGGGCCCGCAAGGCCTGCTAACTCGCCAACTACCAGAGCCAACTCGGTCCAAGTGGGCCTGAGGCAGCAAGCTGTGGGCAAGTTTCTCTCAGTTTCCCCACCTGAAAAAATGGAGCCAATGACACCAACCTCACAAGGTGGCTGTCAACAGTAAGTGAGGTTATATACCGAAGCACCAGGACCAGTGCCCAGCACACCATAGGTGCTCAGCAAGTGTCACCTTCACCTCGATGCCCCTTCCCCTAACTTCAGAAGTGCAGGAGAGCTGAAAGAAGTATTCGTCTCACGCCCAGCTGAGAAAGGAGACCACATTAGACAGTGACATGCTGGAGCAGGCGACTGGGGAGAAAGGTGCCAGTTTACATGGGGGCATCTACCTCTCTGTAAATCTTGCTCTAATTGAGTGTCCTATTAAAACGTGTTGATTGATAATACAGCCGTTTTAATAAAAGAATCCTGTGTTATTTTTTAAAGTCATAACTGAACAAACATGCTGAGCGCTCTGCCCTGGCCATGGCCGTGGGGAGCCTGGCACCTGAACCACACCCATAACCAGGGCACTACTGCTCACTTGGTGCCAGCCATGGCCCACCCCAGAGGGGACGTGGCCCGGAAATAAACTGCCAGGTCTCAGAGCCCCACTCACCGCCTCTCAGAGTGGGCCTGGGTGACGATTCTAAGGAGGCGGCTTTTTTTTTCTCCTTAAAAGACAGCGCGGCAGTGACTCATGCCTGTTTCCCTGCAGCAGCCGTGTTTCTGGTTGTCGTTCCACACACCTGACGACTCCCTCCTCCGTGGTGAAGGTAGCGGGGTGCCTCCCGGGGTTGGGGTAGGGAGGGGAGGGGAACATCTAACAGCCCAGGCTGAATATGGAGAGGCTAAAGGAGGTGGGAGACCAGGGGGCCTCTGGAGTGAGCCCAGCCACTAAGGGTGTCCAGGGTCCCGTCCCCCAGCCCCACCAGGCTCCAGTCCCTGTCTGCAAATGCAGGGGCTGAACCAGCAACAGGGGTTACGAACTGAGCAGCAGAATGTTTTGCTTGGCCTGCTCAGTGGTTTTTTTAAAAGATTAGAATCAGTTGCCAACTTTTGCAAATTACATAGAAATCTGGATTTCTGGTTTCTCTTGGAAAAGTTGAATCTGGCCACACAGGGCCCACATTTATTTCCACATGGTAGCAATCCGCTGGGGCTGATGGGTGGCCCTCCAGTTATCCACAGTCCTTATCAACCTGCTTTGCTCATTTCCAGCCCCTTTGCCTGGCCCCTGGGGCATCTGAGTTTGAGACCCATAGGCTAGCCACTCACTGGGAGCCAGACTCCAGTTCTGAGGTTCCAAATATCTAAATCTCCCCCTGTGTCCTGCCTGGGGCTGGAGGAATTGGGACACAGGAGGAGGAATAAATGAGTACATCCTGGGTGCTGGGAAAGGAGGTGAGGGTAATAGGACTCACCACCAGGCCCAAACTGGGAATATGGCCAGAAACAGAAACCACAGAAATTTGCTAAAAAGCTTTATTTTGTTGTGATTGTTAATAAGTATCTTTTTTTTTTTTTTTTTTTTTTTGAGACAGGGTCTCACTCTGTCACCCAGGCTGGAGTGCAGTGGCACCTCAGCTCGCTGCAACATTTGCCTCCCAGGATCAGGTGATTCTTTCACCTCAGCCTCCCAAGAAGCTGAGACTACAGGTGCATGCCACCATGCCTGGCTAATTTTTTTTTTTTTTTTTGTATTTTTAGTAGAGATGGGGTTTTGCCATGCTGCCCAGGCTAGTCTCGAACTGCTGAGCTCAAGTGATCCACCTGCCTCCCAAAGTGCTGGGATTACAGGAATGAGCCACTGCGCTTGACCCAAGTATCCATTTTTAATTCACACCTTTCTATTAAACCAAAAATTTGCTCCAGTGCATTGGGTGGGGTAATACAGGGACCCACCACCAAACTGTGAACACAATGCAAATTGTGAGGAACAAGGCCACAGCAGCCCAGTCCACAGGCACAGGACCACTTGCAACCAAAGGCTGTCCTCACAGTCTTGCTGATGGCGCAGGAGTTGGGACAGGCATTCTTTATTTTCATATTTGGGGACATAACAACCAGTTTAAAGGGCTGAGTTGTAATTGTTCAAATACCCGTAATGGGCTAAAGGGCCTTTTTCTCTGTGATTGTGCTCCTTTGAGTTAAGATGTCCAAAACTACAAATGCCATTAATCTGGTCCAAGTCAGGTACAGGACATTCCAGGTAAATCATCTCCCACCATAACTAAGTGCTCAAAGGAGAGATTCTGACAGGAGTTGCAGAAGAAAGGGCCCCAAGGGCTGGGGAGCCAAGGCAGCTTCTCAGCTTCGGGGACATGGAGTGGAGTCCCCTCACTAGGTGTCTGTAGCCTGTTCGAAAGGGTCCCCTCTCCAGGGGAATGGCATCAGAAGAGATGACCCAAAGAAGCTCATTGACGCCCTGTCACATGCCCAGCCCCTGAAGCCTCCATCCCCAGCATATGGCCTCTTTGAGCCTCAGTATTCCCATCTGTGGAGTGGACATGAGTGATGGAGTCAGGCCTGGATGTGATGTGCAACTCCACGCCAGGCCCTGACCCTTTCTGGCCCCAGGTCTCCCATCTCTAAAATGGGGCTTTATGACCTCTTGGGTCTTTTGAGACCTAGAGTTTGATGATTCGGCCCTTAATTCACCCTGGCAGGTTTGGCTGCAGCCAGAACAGCCTGAGGCTTCCTGGTACTTGAGGGTGAAAGAGAGCAAGGAGAGGCAGAGGCAGCATTAAGCAGTCCTTGCTGGGGGAAGGCACAGTGGACCAAGGGGTGGGTAGAAGCTGTGGCACGAGGACAGTGTGTGCAGGCCAGTCTTTTAGGCTCCTGGCTATGGTGGTCAGGCCTGGAGGGTGGGGCCATGGCACACACCAAGCACATGTGTGTGCTACGCTCAGAGGCTCAAATGCAAGAGCAAAATACAGAGTCTCATAGCTCCAGAGGAGCAGGCCGTGGAGAGGCCTCCTCCAGGAAGCCTATCCTGACCACCTTCTTCCCTGGATTGAGACCAAAGACCCAAATCAATTCCTAGCCAGGCCCTCAGAGTAAGATGGTGTGAGGCCCTGAGAGGAGCCAATACCTGCCCAAGGCCACCTGGTGGCCCTGGGCAGAGCCAAGGTTCTCTGAGGAGCCCCCTAAACTCCTGGGCTTCAAGGCTAAGAGATCTGGATTAGAGAGGGAAAGCACCCAGGGGTCGAGGCTTTGAACACCAGGTCTTTGGCCAAGCAGGACCACCCTCCACCCAAACTCTCAGCCGCCTCCTATCTATCTGGTGAATACTTTTCCACTTTCAACACTCAGTCCACAGATCACCTCCTCCATGAAGCCTTCCCTGATCCACCACCCGAAGAGACAAACCACTTCCTCTTTGGGACCACCCGTGCCTGCCAAGCAGCCCCCCATACCTCTTCCCTGCCCCAGGGCCTTCATTGCAATACATACTTACAAACCCACCTCCCTACAGGGCAGGGAGCTCCCTAAGGGACCCAGGCTGATTGCCCTCTGTCACCCCAGCACCAGTTCCAGGACTGTGCCTGGCACATAGTAGGTGCTTACCAGATGTCTGAGGAACGAATGGAAGACCAAAAATGAGGAGCCATCAGAGAACTGCCGAGAAAGGGAGGTGCCCACCCCGCCCTCGCCCGGCTGGTGGAAGATGCAGAATTAAGCACAAGTTATAATTAAGACGGGATGTTTGAAGAGAAACATAATCCCCGTTTCTGTGCGATCGGCGGGCACAACAGTAATTAACGTCTCATTAACATTCGCTTAATTAAGCAGTTTATGAAAGTGTATGGATTTACATACTGCCACGCCAGGCTCGCTCAGGCGCCTCAAAATTAACCCCTTAGGCCTGGGTGTGCCAGGAGGTAGAAGGCTAGCCTGGGGCCCGGAGAGGAGGAGGGACAGGGATACAAGTGAGAAGAGGCTGGGGATGGGGATGGCCCCCTGACTCTGGGGACCTAGTACCTCCCCCAGCCCTCACCCATCCCCTCTCCCCAGTCACTGGACCAAGGTCAGTTTCTCAAAAAGGACCTTTTACACGGAAATGAAGGACACTGGATCCCTCCTACCACCACTGCAGGCTTTGCCCACCCCCCACTGACTGACCCTCGAATGTGTCCCCATGCAGCCCACTGCTCTGCCGTTCTCCCAGGTGCCCACCCTTCCCCCATAGCTCTCCTCGGGGAACAGATCTTCCACCTGAGAGCACCTTTCTGGCTTCAGGAACTCTTACCTGCATTATCTAACTCAGCCCTCCAGCTCCCTGAGGGCAGCATCTGCATCATTCCCTTTCTATCCAGGAGGAGACAGGCTCAGAGAGGTCCAGAGCCTGCCTGAGGGTCTGGAGCTGTTAAGAGGCAGCACCCAGGGCTCTGTGATCCCAAAGCCCCTCCCACTTCCCCAGGCGGCACAAACACCCCATTGCCAGCAAAAACACAGGGCTTCTGCCATGGGAAAAGGTGGCCGCTCATCCCCTCTTCCCCTGGACACTAATTAACCACCCTCCCCCAAGCCTCCTCAACTCCCAGCCCAGACACCTCAGCTGGAGCTGAGCTTGAATCAAAGTCACCTGTGACCATGGCGGGAGGCCTTAGTTCTCCAAAGGAGAACAAAGACAGGGGCCTTTTAGGAGGGTGTCAAGGATCAAGTAACGCATTTTCCCCCACAGCACTTTGAAGCCTTGTGCACTGTACGCATTTTGAGTTGTTCACTAATTATCCCACTCCTGATCCCCACTCTGTCTGCGTTCATGCCCACCATATGTGCACCTGGGATGCCCGTCATCTCTCTGCCCCTTCCAAGGGCAAATTAGGACAACTTTTCTCAGTGATAATTTAGCAATATACATCAAGAGCCTTAAAAATGCTCATCCCCAACAAGTAATAAAAAGCATAAGCCATAAAGGTGAGAAATTTGACTTTGTTACCATTTAAATCATCCGTTCAACAAAAGACATTACAACGGGAAAAGACAAGCCACAGACGGACCAGAAGAATATACCTGCAGCATATATAGCTGACAAAAAAAACTGTTTCCAGGCTATATAAAGAATCCTGCAAATCAATAAGAAAAAGACAAATCACCCACTTTTTTTAAAAAGTCAAAGAATAGGAACAGGCAACTGGCAGAAGAGGAGCGCTCAAGGGCCAATAAACACGTGACAAGGCTTGCCGAAGCTCAGCAGAGTTCCGAGAAACGCCACAATCCTTCACTCATTAAGCTGGTGGACAGCTAAAAAGCCAGAGAGTGCCAGGCATCGTTGAGACCAGCCTGGCCAACATGGTGAAACCCCGTCTCTACTAAAAATACAAAAATTAGCCAGCTGCGGTGGTGCACACTTGTAATCTCAGTTACTCTGGAGGCTGAGACATGAGAATCGCTTGAACCCAGGAGGTCGAGGCTGCAAAGAGCCAAGATCGTGCCACTGCACTCCAGCCTGGGCAACAGAGCGAGACTGTGTCTCAGAAGGAAAAAAAAAAAAACAAACCAGAACTGTGAAAGCAGAGTCCTAAGCCCCTCTCCTATTAACTGGTAGAATCCAGGCTCAGGAACTGGTAGCACCAGGCACCCCTGGACACAGGAATGAAAGACTGCTTGGAAGTCTGTATGAGAAGCAGACAGACCCCAAGGAGCTCCTTCTCTACCTCTGCCCAGGGAAGACTGGTAGTGAGTTTTTTCCAGTGGGGAGGATCAAACTGAGGGTCTCTGGCCTGGAAGGCACCCAGCCCACCCAGCCTGGGTGGAGAGTGGGGACCCATACTGAAAACTGAAGGAGCAGTTGAGTTTGTACACTGAATTTCAGGTCCAGATCCCAGCCTTCCTCTCCCACTCGCTCCAGAAGAATCAGAGTCCTTCTAGGAGATGCTGCCATTGGGGGTTCTCTGTGAACTGGCCCAGGAAGATCAGCCACGGGGCAGCCATGGTTGACAGGCCCACCCCTGCACAAGGGACACCAGCCTTTAGCACCCCACTCCTAAACAGAAACAACCCACTGAGCATCGTCAAGCATTTGGATGTCAGCTCCACCAGCTCAGGGACTTCTGACCATTTGTTCAGGGCTAGAGAATGGAGCTGGCACATAGGTGGTACTCAATAAGTGTTTGCTAAGGGAATTAACTGAGGGAATCTCTACTATGAAAGACAGAGTCCCAAACAGGGAAGCAAACAGAAACAAAAGTGCAATGTGAAAAAAACAAGTGGCTGGGTCAGCCAGGCATGGTGGCGTGCACCTGTAGTCCCAGCTACTCCAGAGGCTGAGGCAGGAGGATCGCCTCAGCTTGGGAGATAGAGGCTACAACGAGCCATGACTGCACCACTGCACTCCAGCCTGGATGACAGAAGGAGACCCTGTCTCAAAAAAAAAAAAAAAACAAACAAAAAACAGAGAGAGAGAAAGAAAAGAAATGGGCAATGCAGACAGAAGGAAGCTTAAAAAAAAAAACAACCTATCCTTATTTTCCACAAAAAAACCCAAAATACGATATCCATGAATAAGAACTGATTGCAATATATTTTAAGGAGAATTGATATGATTTGGCTCTGTGTTCCCACCAAAATCTCACCTCAAATTGTAATCCCCATAATCCCCACGTGTCAAAGGCAGGACCAGGTAGAGGTAATTGGATCATGAGGATGGCTCCCCTTTCATTCTCGTGAAGTGAGTGAGTTCTCATGAGATCTGATGGTTTTATAAGCATCTGGCATTTCCCCTGCTTGCACTCACTCTGTCCTGCTGCCTTGCGAAGAAGGTTGACTTCTGCCACGATTCTAAGTTTCCTGAGGCCTTCCCAGCAATGCAGAACTGTGAGTCAATTAAACCTCTTTCCTTTATAAATTACCCAGTCTCAGATATTTCTTCATAGCAGTGTGAGAATGGACCAATACAAGAATATTCACCAAATAAAAAAGAATCTTTGAAATGTAATATTGATAAAGCAGAATTTTTTAAAAAATCCATTGGAAGGACAGATTGATAAAATTGAGGAGATTTCCTAGAAAGAGGAGAATAAATATTTTTTTAAAAAATGATAAAGGAGGGAAAAGATAAGGGAGCCAGAGTTCCCTCCAGGAAGCACAACATCTGGTTAACTGGGGTTCCAGAAAATGAGAAGAGAAAAACACAGAGGTTAGGAAACAATACAAAAACTTTTCCAGAGCGAAAAACATGGATTCCCAATTTGAAAAGGCAGACCCTCACCAAGACAGAGCACATGGTGAATTATCAGAACACAGGGAGCAAGAGAAAGTTCTAGAAGCTTCCAGAAATAAAAATTCCCAGTAGCATGCAAAGAATCAAATGTCAGAGCAACTGTGATTTCTTAACACCAGCACTGTAAGCAATGACTTTAAAGAGAGGGGCCCCTTTACAATTCTGGGGGAAAAAAGATCTCCATCTGGAATTCTACACCCAGTTAGACTGTCAGGATTCAGGAAAGAATGAAGAAGTTTTCAGATATGCAAGGTCTCAAAAATGTACCTCCCAGGCAACTTTTCTGGAAGCTATTACAGCGTGTGCTTCACAAAATGGGAGTGCAAACCAAGAGGAAGACGTGGGGTCCAGGGAGCAAGAGGGCCAATGCAAGAGTGGTGAGAGGAATCCCCAGGGTCATGGAGATGGAGATCCTGCATGTCTTCTGCACAGAGGATGTCAAAATAAACCAAATCAGAACAGCTCAGAGGCTCAGGGAGCGAGTTTCTTCAAGAAGATAACATTGGTAGAGGCTTTCATGTATTATGTTGAGAGCAGTTGTACTCAACTGGGGAAAGTTGGGAACCGAATTAGTGATTTTCAAAAAGCCTCTCTCCACCCCCCTAAAAAGACAGTCATTAACTCCGGGGAAAACCGAGTTGTCAAGAAAGGAAAAGTAATCAGAGTACATTACATAGCTCAGCCAATCAAAAATGTGGGTGAGTGGGGTGGAAGCTAAATCCTCAGCTTATATAGAAAAAGTCAATAGTCAATGCCTGAAAAAGGAAAACCAAAAACCAGCAAATAAGCCAGTTATTTAGAAGTAGGGAAGTAAACACTCAAACAATCCACAAAAATTGTTGGAAGAGGTTGCGCCAGAGGAGTAGCAAACGGTCCAGGGAAGGACAGAAGACTGTGTGTGGGTTTGTGATAAAGCAACACAGTGACCTCCCCTCCCCTCTGTGGGGCCACCCTGGGCTCCTAAACACCTGCTTTCCTGCCCTAACCTGCAAATGTTCACTGTCCTGCGTACACCCACCCACCAGGACCCCAGCCTCCCAGCAGCCCCTGCCTCCACTCCTGCGGGGTTTCCAGCGAACACCTGGGTCCCTCCCCTCCCTTCCCATAAAAGGGCCAGATGCAGGGTCCCCTGGGCAGACAGGAGGCCCTCAGCTTCCTCCTCCCTGATTGGTGCCTCCTGAAGGTGGGAGGCCCCGCCAGACGCCTAATGAACTTTTCTTTCTATTTTTCATGTGACAAATATTTTTCAAGTGCCTCCTCCGTCCCAGGCACTGGGGACAAGACTACAAAAAAGGCGGCCACAGCCTCTGTCCTCACATTAAGCAAATAAAGCAATAAATACACATTGTGAGGAGAGCCATGAAGGAAGAGAACCAGGTCTTTGAGAGGGGAGCCCTGGTTTACTCACAGGGACACTGGGGGCAGGCTGGGACAGTGACAGAGACCTGCGTGTCTGGACTTGGAGGAGGGAGGAAAGGAATATATGGGGGAGAGAGGCTCATGAATGTCCCTACCCCTCGGCTCTGTCTCTCTTCCCCTCCTTTGCTCCCCACCCCTCTCGGCAGCCAAGCCCTGGGCCTGTCAGAGGACGGCAGGAGAGAAAAATTCACGACCCAGCCCTTTAATGGAAATTGATGCCCACTCGCCAGGGTAATCTACACCCTGGATTCATCCCCCACTCAGGGTAGATGAGGCACTGCAGCCTTGCGGGGCAGCAGGGGTGTGGCCACCGGTCCCCCTGCCTGGGGTTTCTCTCAGCCCACTGCAGCCCCATCACTGCAGGGCCTTCCGCCCTGTCCCCTCCATAGAACCCTGCTGTCATCCCAGCCTCCACTGCCCAGGACCCTTCAATGGCTCCTGCTGCTGTCAGGGACAATTTATGGGCCCTGGTGTGCAACCCTTACCTGAGTCTCTGGCCTCCCTGCTCCAGACCCTGGCCGCAGCCAGCACCAGGCCAGGCTCAGGGCCTCAGGGCCACAGAGCCACAGAAGAGGCTATCCATGACAGGGTGGGGCCCAGGGTGGGAAGCCCCCATTGGCTGCCTCAAGGCAGCAAAGCCCTCCAGCGGAGCTGTACCAAGGCTGAGGCTTGGATGAGCAGAAATTTGCCAGGAGCTCAAAGAGAGGAAGAAAACCCCACTTGTCTCATCCCCACCTCTGGCAGGGCCACCTGTCTTCTCCTACCTACCCACAGTAACTATCTTCAAGTCCCGCCAAGGTCCCCTGCCAGCCTCCCCTGTGACTGGGCCCTTTCTTGCCTCCCGCTCGCACACCCTGGGACGTGCTCTGGCAGATCTGATGGCTGATGGAGTGGCCAGGGTCAGCCAGGGAGTGAGAAGGCACATTCCCATGGGAGGAGCTATCAGGGTTTGGCTCTCCCCATATCCAGCCATACCCCAGGTTGGACTGGGCAATGTCGAAGCCAACTGGAGGCAACGATGGAGGCAGGAGGACTGCCATGGAGAGAGGCTGGGGGAAGACAGCCAAGCACCTCAGCCCCCACCCACCCCTGGGGGACAGGGACCCCACCCGACAGTGCTGGACGGCTATTTATCTACTCACCTCATGCCCCAACCCCACACCATGGGCAGAGGCATTCCCTGGAAAAGGAGCCAGGGAGGGAGGACCTGAAAGAGCAGCCATCAGCAAGTCTCTCCCAGTGTGGGCACCTCACAAAGACCTGCCGTGTCCTACGTGTGCAGCACACATGAGCCTGTGCAATTCTGAGACCTGATCTGCCCCATTTTCAGGTGAAGAAACCAAGACGCAGTGTGGTTTCGTGATTTGTCCACAGAAACACTGCAGTAAATGGTGGGCCAGGACCTGAGGCCAAATATGCTGTCCTGGGGAGCTCTTCTTCCCGGGGTCCACCTGAGATGGGGGTCCCTGGGATAGAAAGACATAACTTGGGGCCTGAGTCCCAGGAAGCAAACAAGCCTTAGTGCCCTCAGCTGGAGAGGGGGACCCTATGGTGTTCCCAGGCTCACCCCAGAGCAGCGAGCTCTGAAACCAATGCCTTCTTTCCAAGGAGAGACCCTACTAAGTACCAGGCGCTGGGTGGGGCTCTACTGACTGGATCTGGTTGAATCCTCACCACTGCCCAGAGGAGTGGATTGTTGCTACCACTTAAAGATGTGGCAACTCGATGGGCGCAGTGGCTCAAGCCTGTAATCCCAGCACTTTGGGAGGCTGAGGCAGGTGGATCACCTGAGATCAGGAGTTTGAGACCAGCCTGACCAACATGGAGAAATCCCGTCTCTACTAAAAATACAAAATTAGTCAGGCGAGGTGGTGCATGCCTGTAATCTCAGCTACTCGGGAGACTGAGGCAGGAGAATTGCTTGAACCCAGGAGGTGGAGGTTGCGGTGAGCAGGGATCGTGCCACTGCACTCCAGCCTGGGTGACAAAGCGAGACTCTGTCTCAAAAAAAAAAAAAAAAAAGGTGGAAACTGAGGCTCTGAGATCTTAAGAAAGCCACCCAGGCCTCACTCCAGGAAGAGGGGGTTTAAATCCAAGCCCAACTCCAGATCCAGGGACCCTTCAGGACACAATGCATTCTCCTCACTTCAACAGGGATCAACAGGCCCTCCTAAGCCCTAGACTGGCCAGGGCCAGGGACACAGGAGAAGGGAACTCCCAGTCTGGCCTGGCAGGCTGCCTTCCAGGGCCAGAGAGAGCACCCGGATGCCCACCGCCTACCCAGCCTCCTGCCTAGGCCAGTCAGGGAAGTGGGTGTGGAAGCAGTGGGCTGGTCCCCATCTTCAGGACCCTGAGTAGTGACTGTGACCCTTCTCTGGGCTCAAATCACTCAGAAAGCTGAACCCCACCTCTGACATAGCACCTCTCCATGCACCAGCACCTCAAAGTGAGGCAGGGTGAGAGAGAGGAGGGGTCAAACAGAGATGGGATGACAGCATCACAGACCTGGAGGAGGAGAAGCCCTTCTCCAGGGAGAGTTGAACCCGCAGCTCATAAGGTTCCTCCCGACCTCCCCCTGGACCTCCAAACGTCTGGGATTCTAAGATGTCATGATCCTGGGAATTTTATATCTGCAACCACTTTTGAGCACTGACTACACATGCAATATCATTACAGCATCACATTCACACCTTTCCCAACTCCAGCAGGACATGGCATTCTTCACCCATTTTCCAGATGAGGGAACGAGACTTGCCCAAGGTCCCCAGTGATAAGGGCCAGGGCTGGGGTCTGACTCCGGCACATTGATGTGGAGCCACTGGACACTGACCCCACAGTCTAGTGTCCCCATGCTTCACACTATCCCAGGTCAGGGCAAGAGTCTTCAATAGACTCCTCTGACCTAGAAAACCAAGGGTCTGAGAGCCACTGAATTCCCAGTCCTAGGATTCTCCACAGCAAGTTCTCGGATCATGGGAAGGAAGCCTCCAACCTGGTCCCGGCCTCCAAGACCCCCACCGAGTTCTGTAGATAAGTCAGTGCTCATGGGGATACCTGAGGAGGAGGAGATCCCTGGAAGCTAGGCTAGGAGGCTGGGGTGGGGCCCAGGAAGGAATGGGACTCTGGGAACTCCAGAAGCCATGGCCACTCCCTGCCTGCATGTTGACAGGGTGTTGTGGGAAACTCCACAGGGGCAGCAACTAGGGAAGGGGCAGGCCTGGGCTCAGCTCCGCATGCCTGTGTACAGGATACCTGCTCCCCTTCCTGACTCTGGTCCTGGCAGGCCCCGAGGTCGCCTGCCCTCAATGGCCCTGAGTTTCTCCTCGTTCAGAGGTTGGGCCATCCCCCTCCAGCCTGGCTCCAAGGTCTGGTAGACTCATTGGAGGGACCACTCTCTGATTTAGAGACAGCAGGGAAGATGGGACACCCACCTCCACTGTGCACCCCACCTCTAGGCCTGCAGCAAATGCCATCCAAGCAGTACCCTCCATACAGAAAGAGGAACCTTGGGCCTCCTCCCGGGCCAGTGCAGCCACAGGTGCTCCAGGGCCAGGGCTGGCCAGGGCTGGTAGACTCTACCTGGCTTATCGAACCTGAGCTTCCTTTCCCTGTCCCTGAGAGTGACCTGGGTGGACAGTCTCCCACCAGAGTCAGGCAGTGAGATGAAGTGCTAAGAGTATGGAGTTTGGTGTCAGGCAGCCTGGGTTCCAACCTCATCCGCCAACCCTTAAAATTCCAGGGCAATTTAGGGCAAGTCTTTTAACTTCCTGTAACCTTGGTTTCCTCATCCGTAGGAGGAGGGTGCAAGCACTGGCCTCCAGCATCCCTGAGTGTGCAGGAGCGCAGCATGTGAGCAGGGAGACGCTGCGGCTCTGAAGGTGGGAATTCTGACTGCTCCTTGAGCAGTCAGCCTCCCCAGGTCCTGCCAACTTGACACCTCGGCTTCCGCTGTCAACGCCCCAAATCCACAGACTCGGCTGGGGGCTGGGGTGGGGGTCTATGGTTTAAAATAAAGTGGAATCTGCCTCTCATTAAAATGAAATTTGTCACCTCTATCATAAATTGTCCTTCTCAGCTGCAGAAAAAGGTCCATTAACACATTTTTTTCCTTCTCCAAATGAGGCGAGAGTGGGTAAGTTTGAAAATCCCTGTGGACAGTAATAAAGCCAGAAAAGCCCTCTTTCCCCCCACCTCCAGCTGCCTGCCCCCAGCAGCCAAAAACATCATTGTAATTATCTGTCTGGGAGCAGGCTCAGGGGGAGTGCCTTAGCATGGTTCGTTAAGGCGCTAATTAGCAGGAACCAGCTTCGGCTCTGGGGACTCGGGGGCCAGGGGAGTGGGCTTCAGTCTTTCCCTCACCTCCTACCATCCCTCAGCCTACTACCCACTCAGCCTCACCTGGTCTATGGGCATCTGCTCTTGGGTGACACCTGGTCAAGAGCCAAGGTGGGCGTTCCCCATGGCAACGGAGAATAGGCTCATGAAGGGAGGAGAAGGTGGCTGTGGAAAGGCCAGAGAAGAGACTGCCAAAATGGAGGCCCCAGAGCCCAGGTCCCTGCCATAGCCCTATCCTATAAGGCCTCAGTCTCCACATCTGAGCAATGGGAGGCTGGACCATGTGGCTGCTGAAGATCCATGGGACTCCTGGGAGGCTTTGGCATGTTGCAGCAGGCTGTGGGGGAAGGGAGTTGCCAGGAGCTCTGAGCAATTTCAATTCCAGCGTTATAACAATGTGGCCAGCATGAATGAACACCCACTGTGTGCCAGGCTTGAGTGAAATGACTCACTTGACCTTGACACAGCAGCCCCTGATATTGGCAGAGTCCCGACTTTACAGATGAGGCTGGTCCAGTGAAGTTAGGTGACAGCTGGTAGGTGAGATTTGAACCAATGCAGTCCAAACCGTGCCTGGCCTCCTGTGCCCCTCCACCACCCTGGAAGCCCATCCATCCCAGCCCTGGAGTCCAGCCTCAGCTCCCTCACCACACAAGAAGGCAGGCATGACTCCAGCCTGGGCACCTCTCAGCACAAGCGACCCTGGAGACAGAAGCTGACCAAGGCCGCCCAGCACTGATACACAGGCTCGAAGGCACTTGCCTGGGGTCACACAGTCTGGGCAGTGAAGATTTTAAGCATATGACCTCTCTGTGACTTCACAGCCCTGGAAACTCACTCTGGGGCCAGTCAGCCCCCAGAGGCCCTGCCCAGGGCAAAGCTTCTCCTCTAAAGCCCTCAGTCTGGGGACCTTCCCAAGGGGCAGCGGCCTTCTCTGGCTGTCCTACCTACTCAGGGGTCTCTGGCTCCCCACTCTCTCCCTTAAATCCTGAGAACACCCCCTCAGGCTCCTGCTGGTCCTCACAAACAACATCCCTCCTCAGTCCCACACCTCCATGGCTCCAAAGGGGACACGGGGTCAGGAGTTCCTGGAGGGGAGCAGCAGTTGCAAGACCCCACATGGGGAGCCCCTACCCACCCACTGCCCTCCTTGGCTGCACAGCTCCAGAGGACAGAGGCTCCAGGGATGCTGTGGGCCTGCTGATGCCCTCCACAGGGAGAATGGGTGAGCCCTACACCTCCCCCAGGTGCAGGGGCACAGCCTAGAGGGTGGTGAGTGTGCAGGGAGGAAGTTAACTCAGATCCACAGCTGAGCAGGGGAATGGGGGTCTTCGTTCACGTGAAACAGCTGGCACTGGCTTCGCCTGACTGCCAGATGCCCACTTGGGTCCCCAGCCAGACTCTGCCAACAGCCTTCAGCCCTCCGCCCACCTCTCCCAGGGCCCATCTCCCCTCAAGCACCTTCCGATCAGATTCCACCTCAGAATCGAGGAGCAGCCTCCACCAATTCCACTCCCAGCCCCCAGACACCACAGGCAGCAGGGCATCCTACAGGAGCCCTCTCCAACCCCGCCAGGAGCCCCACGGGAACTCCACGGGCTGCCCTGTGAGATCAAGCAAGGCTGCCCACACTCAGTGCACACACACACTCACACACACAATCCCGGGTGCCTGATCCCCAGCAGAGCATGAGCCCAGCGGCGCAGCCTACCCACCACACAGAGCCCATCAGCCCACCCAGTTTGGGCCCCAGGGTGGTGATGTCAGTAATGAGAGCAGCAGGCTAACAGGGTTGATGGCCATGCAGCAGAAGGAGATGAAAAGAAGCCTGCTGACCCCGTACTGGGTCCTGACCCTGGTCACAAGGTCATCAGTGGGTGCGCCTGGATTTCTATCCACCTACAGAGAAGAGTGTCCAAAAGGAGCTGGACTCAGCACCCAGCCTCAGTGCCCAGTGTTCTCCCTCCACAGCCCTGCACCTTCACAGCCTCAGTGCTCCTGCATCCTGCCCTGGAGAGGCCAAGAGCTCCAGCTAAAGTCACACAGCAAGTCAGAATCTGGCTGGGACTAGAACCCACACCTCCCATCACCTGGGGCTGGGGCTCAGAGGAGATGCATGTTGAGGGCGGCAGAGCCACAGGCCTGATGCTGACATGGGTCATCCTACTGCAGGGAACTGGAGATGGCAGCACCTCAGGGCTAGAGGGACAGGCCTCCAACCCGCCCCTTTCTCCACCAAGAACTCCTTCTCCAGTCTCCTTGGCCATGGCCTTCAAGCTCCCACTTGATGACAGCAAGCACACCTCCACCCAAGGCAGCCCATCCATCTGCAGCTCTAATTGAGATTCCCCTCCCTGGACCTGGCTCTGCCCTGCAGCAGTGGGTGCCCACTGCAGGCCCAAGTTTGGGGCAAGGGTTCCAGGCCCTTAGACATTCCTAGACAGCAAGTGCAGCCCCTGAGCCTACCAGTACCCAGTTTGCAGGTCCCGGTCCCTCCTGCCTGCCACCTTCTGTTAGTGTCCCTGTGGGCTTAGGTGGGGCTCAGACTGGAGCATCAACTGGCTGGGTGGCTGAAGGCCAGCTCCTCCCTCTCTCTGAAATGAGACAACTTAAGGAAAGCCTTGGCCCCAGCAGCTCTGGTAGTGTGGGCCCACCACACCCAGCTCTTGACAGGGTCGTGCACAGCAGGCATGACTGGGTCATCCCCTGCTTCATATCACACTCGTTGCTCCTTGTCATACAGCCTCCCATGCCTGAGCCGAGGCTCTCTAGCCCTCCTCCCTCTGTCTGTGCCTCTCTAGACCCAGCCCAACATGGCTAAAGAGTTAGTTTCCTAAGTCTGAAAATATCTCCCAGCCATCTTGGCCTGTCTCTGAGGTTGGCCCTGGGCCATAAGCCAGAGGCTGGAGGGTCTCCCCAAACCCCACACAGCAGCGGGCACCCCACTGCCCCACACACACCCAGTTCCAGGCCTTCGTTCCTCCGTCAGCATCCCCCGCCCCTTGCCCTCATTAGCACAACTTGATGTCTCTGAGCCCCAGGCCTGGTGAGTTACAGTCCATCCATCCCTCTCAATGTCCTCGTCACCGCCTCCATGGACCCATATTACAGCGTGCACATCTGTCAGCCTGTGGCCGCCACCACCACGGCTGTTTCCAGGGAGACAGTCTCCGTTTATGACATTATCCAAAAGCCCAGCCCTTCCCTCCCCCTCCCAGCTCCTCCCCCTGCCTCCCTTTATGGGGACGGAGACTTGGGCTGTAAATATTACCACGTCTTCCCTGCAGATTCTAATGGGGCCTGAATACATTGCTGTTCCCGAGGTCATCACAACCATGAATGCACCGCCACAGCTGTTTGGGCGCATTAAGGCATCACTCTGACTGCCCTGGCCACCCTCCCTGCCATGCCCAGGGCCCTCCCAGCACCCCTTCCACCATGGATTCCCTCCTGCCCTGAAAGCCTTAAGACAGAATCTGCTCATGGTGGAGGTGGTCTGGGGAGCAGGTCACCTGTCCCGGGGCTTTAGCAGGAAGGAAGGAAGGAAGGGAGCTGACTCTGGCTGAACCCTCAACTTTGGGGCCCCAATATGATAAGCCCTTTGCATATCAGCCACCATGTCCTCCATGGCTGTGCAGGGGGCTGGTGTTACCAAGAAGAAAACAAGCCTCTTGTCCAGGGTCCCACACCCGGCTTGAGGCAATCTGGGATTTGAACCCAGATCTTTGGACTGCAAAGCTCCTTCTACCACAGCCTCGGCCCTCAAGGCCAGAGGGTTAAGAGCTGACACATTCTAAGCGTTGTACATATTTTAACTAATATAAGCCTCACTAGACCCCATGAGGTCAGCACTGCTAATACACTCATTTTACAGATACGACACTGAGGCATAGCCAAGGCCACCCAGCTTCTAGGTGGAAAAGCAGGATTCAAAGTCAGGCAGGCTGGACCCAGAGCCTGGCTCTAAAGACTTTGCTTAGAGCCACTACCAGCCTGGCCAGGTGGGGCATTCCCACCATCTAGGCAAATCTCAGTCCCGTGCCAGGGCCCACCCTGCAGAGATGACCCTCATTGCTGACACAGCACTACGGGAGGAAGCCCAGGAGCTGGGCCTGCCACATGGAAGGTGCTCACTCCAGCCTTTCCCCAGCCCCAGCCTCAATTACAGGGGATAGTGAGGATCAAATATTTACGGTGTGGTCAACCAGCCAGTGGTATGTGGTGGTATTATTGATTACTGTCGTTGTTACCACGGTGGGGGGTCTGACCCCATCATTGTAGGCCTTCTGACTTCACACGCCACTGCAAAGGCACACACACTTGCCCCTCCCATACACACACATACACACATACACATATATACACACAAATATACACACCACACCCACATATGCACACACACTCACACAACTGGGTTTTGGCCCAGTGAAACAGATTTTGGACTTATACAGATTTTGGACATATACACACACGTGCACACACAAACATACACACACACACAGCCTCGGAATACAGTGTGAGTGCACGCCATTCACTCTCCCTTCAGGCCTGTCACTGTATTAGTGTCCTAGTGTTGCTGTAACAAATCACCACACACTTGGTGGCTTAAAAACAAAAAATTTTATAAACAGAAATTTATTCTCAGCCAGGCTCAGTGGCTCATGCCTGTAATCCTAGCACTTTGGGAGCCCGAGGCAGGAGGATTCTTAAGGTCAGGAGTTTGAGGCCAGCCTAGGAAACTTAGACCCCATCTCTCCAAAAAGTAAAATAAACTAGCCAGGTATGGTGGCACAGACCTGTGGTCCCAGCTACTCAGGAGGCTGAGGTGAGAGGATCACTTGAGCCAGCGAGGTTGAGGTTGCCATGAGCCATGATTGTGCCACTGTACTCCCTGCCTGGGCAGCAGAGCAAGACCTTGTCTCAAAAGAAAAGAGGAAGGAAGGAAGGAATGAAGGAAGGGAGGGAGGGAGGCAGTAAGGGAGCGAGGGAAGGGAGGGGAGGAAAGAAGGAAAGAAATTTATTCTTTCACAATTCTAGAGGCTAGAAGTCCAAAATCTGTTTCACTGGGCCAAAACCAAGTGTTGGGGGGACTGGCTCCTGCCATAGACTCCAGAAGCATATCGTTCCTGGCCTCTTCCAGCTTTTGGTGACCACGGTCATTCCTTGGCTTGTGGCCACATCACTCCAATCTGCCTCTGTGGTCACATGGCCTTCTCCTCCCTTGCAGTCAAATCTCCCTCTGCCTCCCTCTTATATGGACACTAGTGATTGCATTCAGGGCCCACCCAGGTGATCCAGAATCATCTCCCCAGCTCAAGATACTTAACCATCACTCTGCAAAGACATTTTCCAGGTAAGGTAGATTTCACAGGTTCCAGGGATGCGGGCCTGGATATCATTGAAAGCCACTGTTTTGCCTGCCACAGTTACCTGCTCAACACCGCATCTCAGACAACTAACGGGCACATCAAACTTCACATGACCACAGCTGAGTGCCTCATTTCACCCCAGCTGATTTTGCTGACTTCCCCTCTCAGATCAGATAGGTTACCCCCATCTTTCCAGCTGCCCAAGCCAAAAACTGTGGGGCCAATTCTTTCTCTCATCCTGCAGCAGATCTGCCATCAGCAAAGCCTGTTTGTTGAACTTTCAAAATCTATCCAGAATCAACCACTTCTCACCACTCCACGGCCACCATCACAGACCAAGCCACCATCTCCCTCCGGGATTATTGCAACAGCCTCCCTCTAGGGCTTCCTACTTCTGTCCTGCCTCCCACAGTGTCCTCCACATAGCAGCCAGAGGAATCCTTAAAACCCAAGTCACGGCGTGTCACTCCCTTGCTAAAACCCTGCGATGACTCCAGTCTCACTCAGAGCAAAAGCCAAAGCCCTGAGAGCGATCTCCAAGTTCTGGACCCATCTGCTCCTTGACAACAATTCCTCCCCTCTCTTACCACTCACCCCCACCGCCTTCTCCACCCATTCTGGCCTCCTCCTTCTCCCCTGGCTGCTCCTCACACAGGCCAGGCACATGCCCACCTGGATGCCCCTGTTTCCTCTGCTTTGAATGGTCTCCCCAGGCTTCCATGTGGCTCCCTGACCTCAACACCCCACTTTGCCTAAAAGTCTCCTTCTCAGGGAGGCACCCCCACTGCTGACATTTCCTTTCCCCACTTCTCCTTGTATTTGTTTCTCCTTGACATGATCACTACCTAACACAGTATATATTTTGCTTATTTATCTTGTTTAATATCTCTCTCCCCTACTGCAGCAGTCCCCAACCTTTTTGGCACCAGGGACCAGTTTTGTGGAAGACAATTTTTCCACAGCCCAGGGTTAGGGGGATGGTTTCGGGATGATTCAAGTGCATTACATATATTGTGCACTTGATTTCTATTATTATTATATTGTCATATATAATGAAATAATTATACAACTCACCACAATGTAGACTCAGTGGGAGCCCTGAGCTTGTTTTCCTGCAACTAGATGTTCCCATCTGGGGATGATGGCAGACAGTGACAGATCATCAGGCATTAGATTCTCATAAGGAGAGTGCAACCTAGATCCCTCACATGCACAGTTCACAATAGGGTTCTTGCTCCTATGAAAATCTAAAGGCTCCACTGATCTTATGGGGGCACAGCTCTGGCCATAATGCAAGCGATGAGGAGTGGCTGTAAGGACAGATGAAGCTTCACTCGCTCATTGCTGCTCATCTCCTGCTGTGTGGCCCAGTTCCTAACAGGGCCGGTCCCCAGGGATTGTGGACCCCGGCCCTACTGGAAAGCAAGCCCCATGATGACAGCCTCCCAGATCCTAAAACAGTGCCTGCACTAGTAGGTGCTCAGTAACTATTCACCCATCCATTCACCCTGTAGGCTAGCATGGAGCCAGGCACCAGGAGGATACTGGAACCCAGTGGTGAGCCAGATACCACCCCTGATAAGGACCATCCAGGGTCTTACACACAGTGATGGGGAAGCCCAGAGTGCCACAGGAGCTCAGAGGGAGAGATCAACTCAGCCCAGGGGGCTGGGGACAGCCATGCTGAGGAGGGCTTTACAGGATAAGTAGGAGTTCACTGGCTGGAAGAGACAGCTTTGCAGCTGGCAGGTGGAATGGCAGGGATGAACACCAGGAACAAAATAGTAGGATGTGTTCTTGACACAGGGGAGGGTACAAGAAGTGAGGCCAGTGGGCTGGGCAGGAAGTATTTGAGGGCCTTGGAGAGCAGGCCAGGGGGGTTGAGCTTCTCCCCATGGACAATGGTGGGCCACTGAAAGGGAGAACATGGCAGGTGTGTGGGTCTGAAGGCTCCCCACTCAGATGGCCAACACGCAGCCTAGGCATGGGGAGAGGCTGAGGTATAGGGCCCACCTATCATACACCAAGGTAAGCGGTTGGAAATGCCCCCAAGTGCAGCCTCATCTGGGAAGCAGCTCAAGCTACAGTGTCATTATGGAGTGTCTAGTATGCCCAGGCCTGTGCTGGGAGGAGACCTTGGGGAATACTAAACCAAATAGTTTGCAACACAATGCCAGCCTGTGTGGATGCAATATAGCCAGGGGACAGGAGTACAGGGGTAGCATTATGGACTAAACTCTGTCCTGGCAAATTTATACGTCCAGGTCCAAACCCCCAATGAGACTGTATTTGGAGTAAGGAGGTAATTAAGGTTAAATGAGGTCACAAGGATGGAGCCCCAATCTGAGAAGATTAGTGTCCTTATAAGAAGAGGCACCACATAACACTTGCTCTCCTCCCCCTACCCCCACCATATGAGGACACAGCAAGAAGGTGGCCATAGGCAAGCCAGGAAGAGAGCCCTCCCTCTGACCCTGACCATGCCAGCACCCTGATCGCAGACTTCCAGCCTCCAGAACTGCGCTTGTGTGGTTCAAGCCCCCGAGTCTTGGTATGCTATTGTCACAGCCTGCATGGACTAAGATAGATGAAGAAGTCAAGGAGAGCTTCCTGAAGGAGATGAGGTTTTGGGCTGTCATAGCAAAGAAGACAAGCCTGGGCTGACTGTACCTTGGACACCGCAGACCTGGCCAAGGCCCATCCTTCAGCCGGCCCACAAATCCTCAGTGATTTCTTTGGGATTTAATTTCTCTGCTGAGGAGCACAGGGGCAGTCCCCAGATTGATAGAACTTTTCATCTTGCATAAAGTCCAGCCGGTTCCCTGAAGGCATGGGTAGGGGGCTGGAATTTCTGGCTCCTGAGCACTGGATTCCAGTTTTCCTCTTCTGCCTCCAGCAAAGGTAACTCAGCCAGGCTGGAGCCAGCCAGGAATCAATGTGCAAAAGCCTCCCTCTCACCCAGCTCCCACGCCTAAGGAGGCTGCTTGGAAGTGGGGATCTGAGCTGGGCTCTGAATGGCAGCAATGATCAGGAATGCAGTGAGAAGCTCTATAAATAAATATACATTTTCATAAGACATGTTTAATTAAAGTGGATTAAAATTAATTTGCTTTAAGAAAATTAGAAGTGCCCTAGAGGATTTCAGAAGCAGGCCAAGAGTCCCTGAATCTAAAGGCTCCTTAGAATGCTTGGGGGTGGGAGGCCCCCCAGTCACTGCACGTGGTGCCTCAGAAGGAAGCAGCTCACATCTACATCACACTCCGCACTCCATACACCACCAGGCATGTTCACATGGAGATGGCAGGTGTGATCAGCCCCGTGTTTGCCAGGCAGAAACTGAAGCTGAGAGGGGGTAGTGACTTGCCCAAGGTCACACAGTGGTCTGTGGCAGGCCCAGTGGGGAGCTGCCGGTGTTTTCTGCCAGTCCTGGACATTTCATTCATGCTCCACACACCGAAAGCCTCTCTTGCCCTCAGGGCCCCCGGCCGGAGCTGCCGCCTCCCAGGTTCCTCCCATCTGCAAAATGGTAGCCCTGGAGCTGTGACAATCTGGCTCCTCAGAGGCCCTGCACGGGAAGGCGGAGGGAAGCAGCCTGGGGGTTGGGGACAGGAGCCAGAAAGGGAAAGGACCCGAAATCAACAAGCGTTCCAGAATTTTAAGCAGTTTTTGGAGGAAAACGAGGAGCAGGTTCAGCTGTAGCAATTTGCTCCAGGGGAAAATTATGTTCCCGTGCTCTATTATACAGAACAGAAGGAACATTTGGTGGGTTGAATACTTGTTAATTTATTTCTCTGTTTGTTAATGGGCTCCACACGATGCTCAAGTGTGTGCACGCGTACACACATACACACACACACGTGCCCGCATACACATGTGCGTCAGCAGGAGGTGGCTCTAGGCTCCCACTCCCCGAGTTTTCCTGCCACCTTCCTATCAGGCACCACTCAGGGTCTTGCTTTCTCCGCCCCACGCCAGGGGTCTGAAAGAAGGCCACGTGCGGTCTAAGGACTGAGGTGAGCCCCTCAGTGTCTTCATCTGAAAAATGGGCTGGCAATGAGATGACCCACATATTAGGGCAAAGCCTTTGACCTTGGACCAGAAGTGAGAAGGTCCCCGATGCTGACCAAAGGCCTGATGCTCCACTTGCATGGCTTACTGGCTCCTCAAACCTGGCAAGTCTAAACCAGGATGCCTGCACCTCCACCTGTGCTATATTCCCCATCTCAGAAAACGGTGCCACTCGGGCCAAACTGACCCCGCCCCGACCAGGACTCTCAGCCTTCCCACCCCATGGCCACTCTCCAACCCCTCCCCCAGCCACCCACTCTTCACCATCTGCACCCCCACCCTGTGGCCACGACCCCACCTCCCCTCAAGGCTCCCTCTCTCCCTGCCATGGCCTCTTAATCCATTCTCTCCACCCAGAGGCCAGAAAGGAATTTGGAAAGCACAAATCAGGCCCTGTCACTCACTGGCTTAATCCCCTCCAGAGCACCCCCCTGCTCCTCAGCAGGGCGGCTAAGGCTCTGTTTCCCACCCCTGTCCCCGCTCTCTCCCTCACTCCCCACCCACCAGCCACACTGTCTTCCTCCTGGTCTCCAGACACAGCCAGCTACTTCCCACCTCCCAGCCTTTGCCTTGACATTCAGCCCCTTCAGCCTCAAAGTCACCTCTTCAGAGAGGCCTGCCTGGATGCCCATCGGAGCCGCTCATCCCGCCCCAGCCACTCCCTATTCCACGGCCCTGTCATTTCCCTCCCGAGCTCAGCACAGTCTGAGGTTACCCAAATTACTTGTTTGCCGTGCTGTCGCTCCCTCAAGACGGGAAGCTACCTGAGGGGAGGCGCAGTGTGCATAACGTTCTAGCTGCTGGGGATACAGCACTTCGTAGGTGTTGCATCAACACTTGATGAGCGGGTGAATGAAGGAGTGAATGAAAGGGCAGTCTGGCTCCAAGCCAGACGGGACAGGTGAGAAGGATCAGGGTCCCTGCTCCCAAAGTCTCCTGCCCCTACCTTGGTAGGGCCTCAGCACCTCTTCTGCTCAGGAAAGGGAGTAGGTGGGGCCGACATTCATGGAGCAGAATCTATAATCAGGGCCCTTTTCTCTAAACAACTTCACGAAGCAGCTACAAGGAAGCAGAGAGAACCAGGCTTCACCTCTCTGAGCCTGGTTTCTTCGTCCGTTTAATGGGGATAATCCCAGGTCCCAACTTCTAGGACTGCTGTGTGGATGGATGAGACTGTATCTCAAAACCGTGAGATGCTGCTGCCGCTGCTAAAACAAATCCGATCTCTTATAGAGGAAGAAGCTGGAGAGATTGTGGGAGTTGCCTGGAGTCCCAGAGTCAGAAAGCAGGGAAGCTAGACCCAAATCCAGGCTCGCCTGACTCAGGAGCCAGTGCTTTTTTTCCTCTGTGCTGGACCCACTCCAGCCGGGAGTGGGAGGTGGGATACAGGAAGCCTTTCTCCGTTTGCACCTCAGTGGTGTTCATTTATGTTCCTGGGCACAGACTGACTTTGCCTCGCCTTTCCTCCAGGTTTGGCACAGAGACACTAGGAAGCTGGGAGAGCTGGCCAGGGAGGACGGTGCTGCCCCCACCCCACTCATTCCCGAGGCAAGGGAGCTGGGGAGGAGGCAGCTGCCCAAGCCTGGGACAGGTAAACTGAGGCATGCTGAGAGACAATCTGTCAGGACCCTCCTTTGGGTGGTCTGAGGTAGGGGGACTGGCAGGCCAGGGTCTCCTGGAGGTCCCAAAAGGAAGAGTTGGTTCGCATAGCAGAGGAGGAGGAATTGGCCTCCAGCCAGCACCTTCCCCGCCCTAGCCAAAGGCACAGAGCCAGCAGGAGAGAGCAGAACTCAGAAGGCCATGGGGCTCTAAGGACACACGCAGGGCCCACTCAGTCCCACTCAGGCCAGCTTGTGAGGTTGGAAGGTTGTCACTGAGGGCCAAGAGGCTTACAGGTAAGGCTGCCCTAGCAGAGACCCTGCCCAGAGCGCGGCTGATGAGGGATCATGCTGCAGGCAGCCAAGGTAGCTTCCCCTTGCAGCCAGTGCACATTAAGAATTATTCCTCTTGTGAGCAAACAATTTGTTACAATATCCGCTGCACACTTTTCCCGGCTGGGCGCCCTCCCATACATCCTGAATTAATCCCTGAAGTCACTCCATTCATTTAGGACATGCCTGAGTGTGCCTCTCCTTTTATTAGGGAAATTTTTCATTGTTTTGAGGAGCTCATAGGTTTTAATTTGGGGCTGAGATTTTAAAGCCTCTCTCAGTGGCTCAGAGGCACGAGTAGTCTTATATCTGGGAAGGTCCCCTGGGTTCCTAGACCTGGTAGGGCTTGGCTGGGGCCAACAGACCCCAGGGAGAAGGGATCATGGCACATGCCCTCCAGGGAGCCAGGTACTGCAGACCCCAGCGCTGTGTGGCATTGGGTCACTCCCTCGACCTCTCTGAGCCTCCCTAAGACAGGCAAAGCCAAGGAAGACTGCGTACTTGGGTATAGCTCTTCCAAGCCTGCCCAGGGAAGTCCGGGATCATCACCTCTAAAAACCACAGCCCTGGGGAGTAGCATGGGGCCACTGAAAAAGCATGATGTGTGGAGTTCAATTTGAAACACAGCCAGGGCAGGCCAGTCATTCGCCTCTCCCAGTTTCCAGCTCCTTAGAATGAGTCTAAGAGCCAGCGCCATCTCCAGGCTGTCATGCAAATTATACAAACCCAACTTGGGAGCAAGTCTGACTCAGGGCCTGGCACACAGTGGGTGCTCCACAAGGGTGAGCCTCCCAGCCCTCTCAGCCCACTGCAGACCCCTCCCACATCTCCCTCTCTTGGCCCTCAAGCAGCCAGAGCCCCTGGTTCACACATTTTGGCTGAAGGCGGCCCGCAGGCTGACCTCCACAAGTGGGGTCCTGCCAGTTTGGGCAGCAGCCACCAGCCTCTTCCCAGGCCTTACACAGGCCCTTGCACTGCCCATCTGAGGCCCTGGAGTGTGAGCAGTCCTGTCCACAGACCCTATGCTAAATCCTGCCCCTCCCTGCAGCCCCTAGGTAAGGCTGTGTCCCAGGACCCTGGCTGCATGTTTGCTGTCCCTCTGCCCTTAGTCAAGAGACAGTGGTTCCACCCCCAACTCCTGGTCCTCTACCCCCACCAGGGCTCCAGGGCTGGGACCTCTCAGGGCTCTGACCCCTAGCCCCCAGCAGCTCTCGGACAGCTCATGCCCTGTCCTGGGCTTGCTCCTCCTACCTGGTCTTTGTTCACACTTTGCCCAACCACACGTGCTCTCTGTCACTCTCTCCCACCCCCAGCTTCCCCAAATCCTCCTGAGCTCTAAGGACCAGACATCTCCAGGAAGCCCTCCCTGACTTCCCCAGCTTTTATCTTGTTCCCTTTCCTGAGGCTCACAGCATTTCTCCTTGATCCCTCTAACTTCATGTTGCTACCCAGAGGCAAGGACCATGTCACCTACTCATGATGTGGCGGCCAACCCCAGGCAAATCCCACTGTGTACCTAGGGAGGACAGGCTCATTCAGTGATGCGGGGGAAGGGCACAGAGGACTCCCGCTGAGGGAGTACAATGCCTCCGTGAGGTAGGTGTCATTATGTCTATTGCGCATATGGGAAACTGAGACTAGGCGAAAGGAATCACTTGCAAGAAGCAGGCAGGGATGGGACAGGAACCAGCACCACCAAACAGTGCCATTAAGACACAGCCCACAAATCCAGGTTCCACATGCAAGACCCACCAGCCCTGGGCCCAGCAAGTTCACCTGTGCCATCCTATCTGATCCTCACCACCCCTCAGGAAGTTTACTGTGCCACTTGGGAGGAAAAAGAGGTCCAGAGAGGCTGAGTCACTTGCTCAAGGCCACCCAGTAAGTGGCAGGGCTGGGACTTGAATACAAATTATTTCAGCTCCCGCTTGGTCAGGGCAGCCAATCAGGACACCTCACCTCATCCCGCCCACGACCCCTGGGGTCTGCAGGATCCATTCTTCCCTCCCTGGTAGCCCAGACTGCTAGATAGCGCCATCCCTGTCCCCAACCCCAGGCCTCTGGGGAGTGCCTGCATGGCTATTTGACCTTTTGGAGGGGCCAGGCTCCTACAGTTCTGGGTATTTACACAGAGGGCCTCAGCTGCGATGGCGCCTGGAAAGTAGGCCACGCAGAGGAGGGAGGGGATGGCAGGTGTGGGCTACAAACACTCCCACCGCCCTCCATGCTGCCTGGACAGAGGAGCCACCCATGGCATCATCTCCTCAAATGACCTTGGCAACTGCTGGGGCAGCCCCTATTAGGGCAGAGTCAAAGCCTGGGCTGGCCACTGAGGGGAGGGGCTTGGCCAATGTCTCCAATTCCTCTTTGCTTAGTGACCAGGAAGGCCCTGGAGGACACAGGATGACAAGTCCTTTCAGCAAGAACCCCTCTCTGCATAAAGGGTCACCTCACTTCACAGAGCCTCCGCTTCCCATTCTATAAGAAGGGCAGTGGTAGCTGCCTCTCAGGTGCTGTGAAGATGGGAAGCACCCAGCCGGGCCTGGCACTTTCAGGGTACTCTGCACACTGGTCAGCCCCGCAGGACCTGAGGCTGAGCCTCTCGTGGGACACCCGCAGACACTCAGCTCCAACTGGGACAGACCCAAGAGTCTCCCAGGAAACCAGCTGGATCACACTGGGTGGGGGTGCCCGGCTGAAGGCAGGTAGACATACCCAACAAATAGCAACAAAACCACCCCTGTGAGAGCACAGCCTAGCAGGTGTGGCATGGGCAGGGAGCTGGGGTCTCAGAAGCCAAGAGGACGCTGCCCCCATCCAGAGCGCACGGTCGGGCCTGCGTCCACCGCTGCATACCATCCTTAGCAAATCCCAATTCACCTCTCCCACCTGCCCCGTCCTCTCTCCTGGCTTGAGGGGAAGAGCCAGAGGAGCCTGGCAGGGTGCTCCCGGGATAGCTGAGTGTCAGGAAGTGGTCAGGCACTGATAAAACCGAGAGCCAGGCAGGACAAGAAACACAGCTGCAGGGAGCCTCCAGGAAGTGTGCAGAGGCTAAGCACAGGGCGTGGGCCAGAAGGACACAGGGGTCCCGGTGGAGGGGTCCCATGCATGCGGCTCAGGCTGGGGACTGGAAGTGGCTTCAGGGCTGTGCAGGGTGGGGGTGGGAACAGTCCCCTCCTCTCTGCCCTCCCCATGCCAACCTCCCTGCCAACCGCTGAGCGGAAAAGCATTCCACTCCTTTGCCACCCCATCCCACACGAGGCCGGTGTGCCCATCTTCAGCGTCCCCACCTCCTTGCCGGCAGCTTAGGCTCCACTCCAACCCCAGCTCAGCCTTTTTATTATTCAGAAGAGCCTCTTGATTGAAAAGGCCTCTAAGGCATCTCACAAATAAGAATCCTTTAATTGGGAAGTTGTTAACTTCTCAAAGAGGAATTTTAATTTTGCTTCCTCACCATCTCCTCTCCCCAGAACCTGCAGACTAAACGTAAAGGCTAACAAAGCCAAGCACCAGGCACCAGCTGCCAACCTCCCAAGACGTGGAGCTGTCCAGGGGCAGAGACAGGAGAGGCAGCCTTGAGCCACCGCATAGAACCCGGGAGCCACACAGACCCCCGGAGCTCCACCAACTGTGAGGAGGCTCCTGCCTCTCCCCATGGGCATGCCTGCTCCATACCCCTCCTCATCACCCCAACCCACAGCGGGACACTTGGAGTAGAGGGCGGCAAGCAGCTCAAAGATGAAGGCGATGCCAGCCCCACCCTGCCCTGCCTGGGCCACCATGTTTGTCGGGTTCCAAGAGCCTAAATTCAATGATTCAATGATTGCCCCCCATAACCCCCTCTGCAGCCCTCTATCATGCTCCCCTTGACTGGCCACTCATATTTATCAAGCATTTACTATGTGCCAGACACGGCTCTAAGCCCTTTACATGCCTCAACCTACTTTATCCACGCAGGGTAGACGTTCTCATTATTCCCAGTCAGATGATGAAGAGACTGAGACCCAAAGGCCTTAGGGAAATTGTCTAAATTCACACCACTGACGCATGGCAGAGCTGCGACTGAGTCCCGGCAGTCTGGCTCCAGAGTGGTCATAACTTCAACTACCACCTATACCTGCTGCCCCACCCATGGCCTCTGTACTCCTTGAGGGCCAGGACCAGGACCATCTCTGTGTCCCTGGGGACAGCACAGGGCCTAGCATGCAGCTGAGCTTAGTAATTGTTTGTAAGGTGAATACACACAAAAAAGAACAAAAACAAAGCACCTTCTTATTCATTCTCTCCTGTGAGCCTAACCATAGGCCTGTGACAAAAACAGGCAGGCAGACTAGTCCCCAGTTCAGTCCGGTAGACAGAGGCCCAGAAGTGGAAGCCACTACCTGAGGGCACCCTGCTAAGAGGCGGCAGAGCCCAGGGGTTCTTCCTCCTAACCCAGTGATGGGAACCTGCCTTTCACCCAAAGGATACGGGGACTGGATCACGACAAGTACACACCATGTACCATGTTCCTGGGCCCCAATTAACACCCCAGGCTGAAACTGGTCTCAGGGAAGCCCCGGTCCTGGCCATGAGGTAGGAACCTCCTCTCCATGTTCCTGACAGCTTAGGGTGGCCTCGATACGCCTCCTGTGCACCCCACGGCATGAGATGCTCACCACCGCCAAGGCTGCCAAGGGACAGTTCACTGCTGTGGAAATCATAGCTCTAGCCGCCTGCTGTTACGGATTGAATTGTGTGCCTCCAAAAATGACGTGCTTAAATTCTAACCCCAATACCTCAGTACGTGATCTTATTTGGAAATTGGGCCATTTGAGATATAATTAGCTAATTAGGATGAGGTCATACTGGAGTAGGGTGGCCCCTTAATCCAATACGACTATTGTGCCCATAAGAAGGAGGGATTTGGAGATACAGTCTAAATTGTTAAATACTGGCTGGGTGCAGTGGCTCACAATGGCCGGGCGCAGTGGCTCATGCCTGTAATCCCAGCACTTTGGGAGGCTGAGGCAAGTGGATCATCTGCAGTCAGGAGTTCAAGACCAGCCTGGTCAACATGATGAAACCCCATCTCTACTAAAAATACAAAAATTAGCTGGGTGTGGTGGCACATGCCTGTAGTCCCAGCTATGCAGGAGGCTGAGGCACGAGAATTGATTGAACCCAGGAGGCAGAGGCTGCAGTGAGCTGAGATAGAGCCACTGGACTCCAGCCTGGGTGACAGAGTGAGACACCATCTCAAAAAAAAAATAAATGATTAAATAGTTAAATATTGTATGGAGAACAATTTGGCAATGTGGCTGTGTAAAGAGACACAGGGTAGCCATCTACAAGCCAAGGAGAGAGGCCTGAAACAGATCATCCTTCACAGCCTTTGGAGGCAACCAGCCCTACTGACACCTTGGGGTTTGGGGATTTGGGGCTTTGGGGTTTTTTTGAGACAGGGTATTGCTCTTCACCCAGGCTGGAGTACAGTGGTTCAATCATAGCCCATTGCAGCCTCAGCTTCTCAGGCTCATGTGGCCTCCTGAGTAGCTGGGACCACAGGTGTGCGCCACCACGACTAGCTATTTTTTTTTTTTATCTTTTGTAGAGACCATGTCTCGCCATGTTGCCCAGGCTGGTCTCAAACTCCTGGGCTCAAGCAATCCTCCTGTCTCAACCTCCTAAAGTGCTAGGATTACAGGCACGAGCCATAGTGCCCAGCCCCTGCCGACACCTTGATTTCAGACTTCCAGCTTCTAGAACTGTGAGACGATCCATTTCTGTTTAAGCTACCCAGTTTGTGGTACTTAGCTATAGCAGCCTAGCAAACTAATACACCCACAGACCTGGGTTTTAGTGCTGACTTGGCCCCTCACACTGGGACACTGGACACGCCCCTGCCCCTCTCTAAACCCTAGTTTGTTCAACTTATCCCCAGAATACTGCTTGGCACATAGTAGGTGCTTAGTAAATGCTGGCTGGAAGAATGAACAGGAATGGCAGCATCCACCTTCAATGTGGCTGTGATAAGGAGGAGATGGGATGTAGGATGGGCTGTGTTCTGGAAATACTAAAGCTCTCGACACCTGTGGCGATGGCTGGAACAACAGACACACAGAGGGGCTGGGTGGTGTGGCCCCAGCCAGGGCCTGAGGGTAAGGGTGGGGGAGGGGGGTCTTCCAAGCCCTGCACTGCTCCGTGAGTTCTCTTCTTTAAGAGAAGACTGGGGAGGCACAGATGAGAACAATGCCCTGGGGAGGCCCCAGGAAGGCAGGGGTGGAGGGAGGCAGGTCCTCCACCAAGCCACAGACATTGCCGAAATCCCCACCAGGTGCTCGGCCCCCCGCTGGGCTTGGGGGGGTGGAAAAGGAGAGCTTCCAGATGCTAAACATAGCTCCTGCCCCATGTGGACCCTAAAGCCATCCATGGAGACTTCAGGGAGGCAGATTCAGCTCAGTCAGTATAAGGAAGAGCCATATAAGAGCTCCCTCCATGGCCTGAGCTGCCTTGGAGAGAGTGAGGTTCCTGTCCCTGAAGGTGTGCAAGTAAAGGTCAGAGGACCATGATCTCAAGGATACCTATACTCCCTCATCATGAGCTTGGGTTGGGCCAATGGGTCCCAACCTGGCTGACCATCAAAAGGTGACTATGGGGCTGTGAACCATGCAGATTCCTGGGTTCTCCCAGCAACCCTGGATCAGAAGGTCTGGGTGGACCTCAGATGATTCCTGTCTCTAATAACATCGCTGGGTGGTCCTGATGCAGAGCCAGGCTTGGGCACCCTGGCCCACAGAGCACCATGGTTTGAATGGGATTCTGTTTGGGAAGAGCTTTGACAACAGTACTTGAGGGTGGGGCAGTATGCAGACAGGAGACATGAGGGACAAGAGGATGAGGAGGGCAAAGAGGAAGACAAGCTGAGGATCACGACATCGATGAGTTGGGGTGACCTGACAGGATAGCTCACCACAAGCCATGAGGCCTGGGGGAACAGGCGAAAGGCACACGTGGACATGCAAGGAGGCTGAGGGAGGTGGGGGGTCAGGGAAGACATTCTGGAAAATGTGAGATTTGCTGGTGGTTAAGAAAGCATTCTACATGGAAGGTGAGGCTGAGCCTGGTGTGTGGGGGATGGAGGAGGAGAGTCACCTGCTGGAAAGAAGGGCGGGAAGAAAGCATGGGTTTGAGGCAGAACATGAAAGGCCTTGTACAAGCAGGAGAAGGATTCTTGATGTCAACCTTAAACAACAGGGAGCCACTGAAGGTTCTTGAGGGGGAACATGACCTGGAGGAAGGTCTGCAGTAATCACCACTAGTAGGGCTCAGAAGGGCCTGGGCTGCTCCAGACTCACCAGTTAAGAGTCCCTTGCAAGAGGAAAGGGTGAGAGGATTAGGCCTAGTATCAGCCCCACACTTCCTGCCGACAGCAGCCCTGACAAGCGTTACAGAATGATGGTGCCAGCCATTAGGCCAATTGGGAGGAGCAGCTGGGAGGGCGAGCTGGTAGCAGTTTCTCCAGGCTGGTAAATCTGGGGACCTTGTCTGCAAAGTTAGAGTAACAGCCCACCCATAAGCAGGAAGCTCCCCAGGGGTGGATTCACCCCAAGCAATGAGGCCTGGATTTCTTCTCTACATCATCTCATCCAGGCTCAGAGGCTTCAGAAACCACCCAGATGCTGACTCCCCCCACAACTGCCTCTCCAGCCCAGCTCTTCCCACAACTGCAGGCTGACTGTCTGTGCAGCCTCCCCTCATGATGCCGGCACCTGAAACACTTCCAAGCAGGATCTTGCTTCTCCCTCCAAACCCACACTCCACTCCTGTTCCTCGGCTCCGGCCAAGGCTCCAGTGCCCGCCCCGTTCCCAGGCTGGCCCTCTCCCAGTCCACAGCCCATCCTTCAGCAACCCCTTTGAAGTCTCCAAACGCAAGCCCTCCTCCCGCCCAGGCCCAGCCCCACCATCTGTGGTCTGGACTGATGCTGGGGTCTCCCACTGGCCTGCCAGCTTCTACTCTTGCCCACCCACCCCACAGTCCTTTCTCCAGTAGGCATCACTCTGTAACTCCTGGCCCTGCATGCCTCGTTTCTCAGCCCCTCCTCCTCAAGGGCTGCCCAGCTGTGAGGGCCTCTGTGCTGGACCCAGCTCAAAGCCCATCCAGAGCTCCACAGGGCCTGCTCCCTCTCCTCAGGCCTCTGCTGAAATGGCCCCTCATTCGAGAGGCCTTTCCTGAGAAGGGCTCCAGAGAAGGGCTCCAGAGAAGAGCTCCGATTTCATGCCTGCCCCCTTTTCCAACCTTATTTTTCTCTGCGGCATTTATTACTCCCTAATCTTATATTATGGATTTACTTATCTGGTTTCTTCTGTCTACTCTGTTATAATTTAGGCTCTATGAGGGCAATGCCATGGTCTAACCTATTCACCCATGGATGCCATGCTGGGCACATAGAACAATGCCTCATGTGTAGCAGGCGCTCAGTGAGTATGGGCTGAAGGAAGAATGAACAAACCACTGCACATTCATCCTTGGGAGAAACAGGCCCACACTCACGGGTGATCCCAACCCAGCACGACAGCAGTGCTGGGGCCAACAGATGTGCACAGGGAGGGCGGCACTAGGGAGAGGCCACCAGCTCTACCCAGAGGTCAGGGGAGCTTCCTAGAAGAAACGACAAACCACCTCCAGCCTCCTCCCTGGCCCTCCAGAGTCCCTGTCATAAGCCAACCCCCAGTGAGGGGATGAAGGAGAGGCTGGTCTGACCAGCTGCGCTGACCCAGGAATCCATAAGTATTCAGAGCTGGTGCCTGCATCCCTCCTGCCTGGCAGGAGGAGACCTGGGCAAGGCTCCCCAGAGAGCAGAGGGGCTTGGTTTAAACACCACAGATCCCACCACTGAGGGAGAGGTCATCTGGGACCCCCAGCTTTGCCTGCCCTTTCCTCCCAAACACACAGCATCCTGCCTCCTCCCCTCTAATCACTGGAGCACCGAGGGAGGGAGCAAAGGAAGCAGGGGCAGCAAGGACAAACCTGAGCTTCCTCCAGGAGCTTAGAGCTTTGCTGAGTGAACCTCCAATTCCTCAGCCTCCGGTGCAAGCCTCCGGTGCTCCATGCCAGCCCTGGCCCCTTCTGGCCCCACCACTCCCCAGACACACTCCAAACTCCCCTACCACTGCATCTTTCCTCAGGCTGGGCCTACCCTGCCGCCCTAAGCCTTCCCTGCCCATCACAACCCTACATCCATGACTCTCTTCATTCAGGCATTATTTATAATGACAGAACATCAGAAACCATCAAAATACACAACAGAGAATTGGCTAAACACACTATGGTACACGCAGGCTGAAACACTACACTGCCATTAAAAATCACATTATAGAAGAATATTTAATGATGGGAAAATGATCTTGGTATGGGATTAAGTGTAAAAGGCAAGTTAGAAAACAGTAAGTACAGCTTGATCCCAATTATGTCATAAATACATGTTTTGTAGAAGACTGACGGGCTAAACACCCAAGCGCTCACACTTTTCTATAGAGAACACACATTACTTTTTTTATAACCAGAAAAATAAAATGTTTGAAAAGCACCTTACAGACTTCAAGGCTTAGCCCAGGTGTCACCTGTTCCAACAAGTCCTGCCAGACCCCCAGCTGACTGTGGCCCTCCTGCCCTGTGTCAGCTCTCGCCTGCATCTCCCCACCCACTGAGCTCCCAATGCCCCCAGGCTGTGGTGCCTGTGGGTGCCGACGTCTGCCTGGGCAGTGGGGAGGCTGCTCACGCCCCTGCCCCCTGCCCTTGTCACCCCAGTTGCTGCACAGACAACCCTGACCCCATCCTCTCACCCATCTCCCAGCAGCAATTACAGGTTAAACTGGATGGACTAATTAGCTGCTCATTCTACCCAGAGCCAATTAATTAGCAGAAATATATATATATTGTTTGTTTTGTTTGTTTGTTTGTTTGTTTTTGAGACGGAGTCTCACTCTGTCGCCCAGGCTGGAGTGCAGTGGCGTGATCTCGGCTCACTGCAAGTTCCACCTCCCAGGTTCACGCCATTCCCCTGCCTCAGCCTCCCAAGTAGCTGGGACTACAGGCGCCCACCACCACGCCCTGCTAATTTTTTGTATTTATTTTTAGTAGAGATGGGGTTTCACCATGTTAGCCAGGATGGTCTTGATCTCCTGACCTTGTGATCCGCCTGCCTCAGCTTCCCAAAGCAGAAATGTTTTGATGGTGCTAACTGGGCTTCGGAGCAAGGCCTAGTGTCTGGGAAGGAAATCCAGGCCTCCGCTCCCACCAGCTTCCCAGTGTGAGGACAGGGCTGGCTAAGCCTCAGCCACATACAACCGTCACCCTACCCCTCAGGAGAAGGGAGTCCAAGCCTGCCACCAGGCTTCTTCTTCTGAAAAATGAGGACAATATGCCAAGCCAGCCTGCTGCCCCGAGCCCACCCCACCGTTCCCTCTGTTTAGCAAAGTCCCTCTGCAGCCCTCTTATGGGTGACAGAGGCCTGTTGAGAACAGGGGATTGGCCCAGATATGGGGTAGAGGTGACTTGTCCAAGGTCATGAGCAAGCCAGGGGTCAAGCCAGGCAGCAACCCAGGTCCCCCTCCTTCCCCATCTCCCACTTCTCTGGGACATGCTGTCGTTTCTCCACATCCCCTCACACGGACGATGAAGTGAGAGGACCTGTCACCTCCCACATTCTGGGGGTCCTGCTCCTCGTGATACAGTCCAAGAACACATCTCCTCTGTTCACAGACAGCCAAGGTCACCTGGCTTCCAGTGCCTGTCGCACAAACACACCTGGGTTCTGAGCCTCATCCCGCCCTGAAGGTGTCTGGACCCTCATGTTGTCTCTGGTGTGGAGCCCTGTTAAACTCCACACATTACAGCCAATGTCAGCCTCTTGACAGTTTCTTGGACCCTGATTGTCTCAGTCCACATGTTCTGGCTCCCTCCCGACCTGAAGTCAGGCACGCATTTGGTCAACAATGTGACAGGATCAAGGACAGAGCCCTGCAGCCTGCCCTTAGAGACCTTCCATGCCACGCGGGAACCCATTAGCCGGCACAGTCCGTGAAACCCACTTGCTGGGAAGAATGCCCCACGCTTCCAAGCTGCCTGCCGGAGCCCTGCTTCAGCCAGAGCTGGCAGCAAGTGGCACCGCCACAGCAAACCTCCTGGACGTGGCTGCATGTGGGGAGGGATTGATGAGGAGATCCCCAGAAAGAGGGCCCCATGACAGCCTCCCCTACAGACTCCACACCCTCCATGCCCTGCCACCCAGAGTGGCATCTTACCTCGGGTTGGGTGGGTGTCTGGGGAGTACAGCTGGGCAGGGCTCAGCCTGGGCTGGACTCAGTCGCCCTCTCTGCCTGTGGGCACTGGAGCCTCAGGGCCTGTGGGTGCCAGAGGCTGTGGGGAGAAAGAAGAGGTGGCTGTCAGCTAGAGCAGGGCAGCCAGTGGTTGGGGTGCAGTGGGGGCCACGCCTGCAAATGGGGTCTGATCCCGCCTGGCTGAGCCATTAAAAACTCATACATCCCCCACACACACTCTCTGACACACACACACTTGCACATACTCACACATGTACTCTCATTCACTGGCAAACTCATGCTTACACACATAGATGTGTTGTCAGTTGTGCATGCCTGTACGTGCATGCATGCACGCGCACACACACACACACACACTCGTGGCACTCGCTGGGGGCAGGCAGGGCTCTGGGAAGGGCAGAGTTTGTGGCCCCAGGCAGGCTGGAGTCTGACTATGCCTCTCCCACCAACCGGCTCTATGGCCCTGGGAAAGCCACTTCTCTTATCCATAAAAGAGAGATACCATCTCTCCTGCCAGGACTGCTGGGAAGATAGAGAGAAGGCACACATGGCCTGGCTCACAGTAGGTGTCCAGCCAATGCCACTGCCTGCCTTCCTCCCCAGCCAGTTCCCAGGAGGCAGGCCCCAGGCTGACCCCTGAGAGGGGATGATGGGCAGCACCAGGGTGCCTCTCCCTGGGCCTGAGCCTCAACTTCTCAACCCCCCCACCTACTCACCCTCCCATTCCCCAGCCTCTCCTGCCATTTTTTTTTTAAGAGGCAGAGTCTTGCTCTGCCACCCAGGCTGGGCTGGAATGCAGTGGTGCCAACATAGTTCACTGTAGCCCAAACTCCTGGGCTCAAGCAATCCTCCCACCTCAGCCTCCCAAGGAGCTGGGACTACAGTTGTGTGTATCACCACGCCTGGCTAATTTTTAAATTTTTTTGTAAACTATGTTGCCCAGGCTGGTCTCAAACTCCTGGCCTCAAGCAGTCCTCCTGCCTTGACTTCCCGCAGTGCTGGGATTATCGGCGGAGCCATCATGCCCAGCCATCCTGCTTTATTTCTTCATCATATATTCTCCAAGGGTTCCTCTAGACCAGAACCTCCATCCTCTGTGAGTAGGGGAGGGCACTAGGAAGTTCTGGCTACTTGGCAAGGCTCTGAGGCCTCCATGGTGCAGCACATAACCTCAGCTCAAAGTCCAAGGAGGCGGGTTAACTCCTAGCTCTCCCTCCTCCTGGCCAGGTGGCCCCGGGCAAAGCTTCTTCCTCTGTACCTCAGTTTCCTCAACCTCTCAGACCAAGTCCTAAATATCTTTCTGAGCTGCTGCCGAGAGGTTTCAATCAGATCTGTGTTTCCCAAAGAAGGAAAAGTGTGTGCACTTTTAGGAGTGCACAAGGGGATTTCGTGGTGTGCAGACAAATGTTTTCGTTTTCATAGTTACGTGTTTCTCTTTCTGTGTATTGGAAAAAAAAAACATGACAGGCACATCACAGGTGTGATTTCCTGGATGTGTGCTTAGGGAGCATCATGGTAATCCACCTTCAAACGTAAGTCAACACAAAGACAAAGATTAAGAAAACACGAGTGCAGGTGGTGCCCAGGGGTGGCTTCAACTGTGATGGTGAAAGGGAAGCTCAGGAAGCTGGCATCGAACCCAGCACCTGGCTCCCAGCAGCCCTTGGGAGGGCAAGCAGCTTCTGTCTTCCCTGGAGGGCCAGGCCAGCCCCCGCTTTCTGCTCGATTCCCTGTTGGGTGCCGTCCGGCACAGGCCTAGGACCCCAGGGGCATTCACAAGGCCTTCCGGATGGGATAGATGGAAGGATGGGTGGATGGGGCTCCCAGGTGACTGCTATAATATGGGCAGAAGATGGAAAAGCCTTCAGGGTCCCTCCCAGAATCAACATTCTAACAAATCTAAGATGCAAATGTTGGAATTTCTAGCCGCATGGTAGGTGAAGACGTAGGAGATGCTTTGGGGCCAGGGTCTTCCTATATTATGGGCTGCAGACTTCTCCAAGGAGGCAGAGAAGTGGGTGCTGAGCAAGCTCCAGGGCCCACTTTGGCTTTCCAATCCTAACAACAGAGCCACGAAGCAGCCCAGACCAGTGAAGAGAGGCCTGCCCAGTCCCACGGTTCACCAGCCCCAAACTAGGCCCCTGTTGCCAGCTGGCCCTGGGTGCATCCCACTGGTTGTTGATCCTGGAGGACAGGACAGAACATAGTGGTGCCAACCTGGGACAGAGGGGTAGCAGAGCCTGGGCAGCTTCTCAGGCCCGGGTACCCCAAGCCAGGTCTAGTCAGACAGGGGCGCTGTCAGCGGCCTCCCGAGCCAGATCCCGATAGATTGGCACGAGCCAGCCAGGCCCAGGCCAACCCGGGCAGCCCTATCCCTGGAAGGCCTCCAGACCACCTGGCTGGCAGCCCTGAGCCCAGCTCCACCTGAGCTGGCAGGGTAAGCCATCCCCACAGTGCCATTCCGGGCCCCCAGTGGCCATGCTCCAAGACAATGAATGGGCCTCCCGCTCCCTTCCCCCCAAACCTTCCAAACCTTCCTAAAGCTCCCACTCTCCTCTGTGGCATCACAAGGAGTTGCTATGGAAATGGGACCACAGGCAAAGCATGACAATGATTTGGGGCAGGGGAGGAGACGCAGTGGGAGCCGGGCACTCTCCTGGACATGAGGTCTGCCAATGTGCCAGGTCCCAAGAAAGACATGAAACTCCAACTGCAGGCCTCACAGCCAAGGAGGATGGAGGGGGCTGCAGCCAAGGTTGGGGGCCTCTTATCTGCCCTCTTGGCTCCTTGCCACCTCAGTGGAGCCCAGGGAGCTCTCAGCCTGCGTAGTCTGTGTGTTCAGCAGAATGAACAAATGCCCCGGAGAACGTGAGACCTCCACAGAAACAGCTATTCAAGGACTCTGACAAAGTGGGTTCAGCACTGAGCAGGGCTGGCACCCGGTATACACTCAGCAAACACTGATCAGAAAGCAGGGCCCTGGCATGTGTGCTGTGTGGGTATGTCACATAGGCCTGTGCCTGCTCTGGACAACATGGTGCATAATCACAGAGCTTGAGAGGCCCACGCCCACTGTACAGATGGGGAGACTGAGGTCCAACCAGGGTCAGGGTCACACAGAAAGTCAACCAAAAAGCCAAGTCCAGAGCCCAGGTCTCCTCTTCCCCAGACCTGAGCCCTCTGATCAATACCCCTAGCTATTTCCTCATTATTCATTCTACTTTTGTTAAGTACCTACCATGTGCTTGGTCACTGGAACAGAGAGATATAAAGGACACTGCTCTTGCTCAGAGGAGACAGACCGTCATGATCAGAGGGTGGGCGCCAGGCCAGAAGGCCAGGGACTGCAGGTGCCCAGGGAAGGGTCCCTCAGAGTTTTAGGTTATGCACTTCTGAGCCATGCTTCTAAGAGACTCTGAGTTTCCCCAGCTTTTCTCCCAGCTGCTCCCCAAGCCCAAGGCCCCCTTACACTCCACCCGGGGCCCACGCCTCCAGGAGGTAAAGGTGGGTATTTCTCATTAGCACCCCAGGCCCCAGGAATGAGGGACTGTGAAGAAAGTGCCTTGCTACCCAGGAGTAACTCAAAGAATGTGGGCCCCAGACTTGCCTCCTCCTCCCCCAGCCTCAGCAGTTCCCGCTTTGTTCATTAGGTCCTTGCCCTTTCTCTCTCTCTTTCCTGGGCACCTCCCATAAGCCAGGCATGACATTGCACCTGGGGTGAGCAGAGAACCAGTAAGCCCTGCTGGCCACCATCCTGACGGAAGGAACACAAGTCCCTATCTCTTTGTCAGCAGCATGCAAGCTCTCCCCTGTGATTTTTAGTGGGTTTTGTTTTGAGGGATGGGGCTGTATTGAGAGAGTAAGAGGGAACACCTTCCAGAGTTTAGCTTGGAAACCCACCAGCTCTGTGTGTACCATGCCTCCCAGCAGCTGCGACAGCTGCCCAGGACCTATGTTACACAGGTGGAAACCAAGGCCCTGAGAGGTGGCCAGGTGGACTCCAGGCAGCTCAGCACTGAGAAGGCAGGACGGGGAAAGACCCACAAGGAAAGAAGGGAGGGCCAGGTTCAGAGCTGTGGGAAGGGAGGAAGAAGCTGTCTTGGAAGGCTTCCTGATGCAGGAGGGACTAGGACTGGCTCAGAGCCCTCCCTTGCGCTCTGGCAGGAAAAGAGTCTCTTCCAGAGAGAGAACCAGGCTAGGGCCTCCCCTTCCAGCCCACATGACTTGGTGCTAGGCTGGCAGGTAGAGGGCAAGGGGGGCACATTCTGTCCCCAACCCACTAAGGGCTGCCACCACTGCCACCTCACGTCCCTAGTTACTGCTGCCTGATGGGAAACCAGCTGGGGACAGGAAAACAGCTGAGACAGAGGAGTGGAGGCAGAGCATACGAGAGATAGAGGCTCTGAAAGAGACAGAGCAGCAGTGACCCCAAAGCCAGCTGGACAGAGGGAGAGTAGAGAGCTGAAGATGGAGATGGAGCATGGATGGATGGGGCCACCCCTCCCCTCCCCCAGAGCCAGGCCTGCAGCTGCCAAGAGGAACAGACACACAGCTGGGAAGGAGCCTACAAACCAGGGCTGTGCAAAGATTTTTCAGCAATAAAATTCTTATTTGAAATGAAATCTGATGCAGTGGAGGAAGCGTTTCTATGCCAGACATTAAATCCAGAAGCCATAAAGTGAAAATTCAACAAATCCAACTACTGTACATAAATGTGTAAAACATCCGTACAGCAAAAGACACACAAACAAAGTTAAAAGGCAAATGAGACAATGGAAGAAAATGCTGCTAGTATGCAAAGAGCCCCTACAAATCAATAAGAAAAAAGACAAAAGAAGAGAAAAATTGGCAGTGAATTAGAAATCTGCAGAGGAGGAATTAAATTGGCCAATAAATGCATGAAAAGATGTTCTATCTCACTAGCAATCGGGGAAATGCAAATGAAAGCAACATGCTACCATTTTTTGCCTATCAGATTGGGAAAAATTTAAATGATTGATAACAAGCAGTGCTGGCGAGGATGTGGGGAAATGAGCACTCCCAGACCATTGGATGGAGGGGGAATTGGCTCAACCTTTGGAAGGGTAATTTGGCAACATTGATTAACAGTTTAACCCAAACACTCTACAACCTAGTAATTTCACTTCTGGGAGCCTCTCCCATGAAATAATAGCACAAGCATTCATGTATACACACCCAAGGATGCTCATGGAAACATTGCTGGTAAGACTGAAAAAGAAATTGGAAACGGCCTAAACGTTTATCAATAAGGGAAAGTTCAAATAAAATATAGCATGTCCACGCTATGGAACACTCTGCAGCCATCTGACAGAGTGAGGCACGTCTATGTATAACAACAGAGAAAAAAATCAAGCTGTAAAATGCTATTTCAGCATGAGCCTATTTCTGTAATTAACGATTTGTTGCTATATGCCCCAAAAGGCTGGAGGACAATACGCCAGGCTTTACAGCAATCACCTCCGAGCGGTGGGACAGGGGGTTTTCAGGGCCTATTTTCCACAAATGTATTGTTGGGTCTTCTGTTGTAATCAGAAAAACAAAATCAATAAAGAGTTAATGGGTTTTTTTTAATCCTTATCAGACCCTAATAGGAAATGCAGATCTAAGCAGGGCTGCTCTGGTTGAAGGGGGAGGGGACCAACATCCATCTATTCAGCCCCATCCAGCTCCAGCCCCACCCTCGTATCCCTGAGGCCCCTTCTGGAAACGCTAGGGCTCTAGGACCAGTTTGAGAACCTCAGCTGGAGACTGTGGAACCCATGCCTACGCTCCCCCAGGCCAAGGTCGACAGGGGCAGGAGGTCGCTCAAGGTACGCCGGCAGCCAGGGCCTGTGGCTCCTCAGCAAGGCTCCAGCTCTCCCAGGTGAGGGTCAGGGATTTCTCTAGGTGTCCAGAAAACCCTGAGATGGTCACCGCCCTGGGGAACCCAGAACTGGGGCTGAGGGATAAAGGGAACATAGAAAGGGCCTTTGCAGAAAACTCCAGGAAAGGGGGGCTTCAAGGCTCCAGTGCTGCAGGGAGGGAGAGAGAGAGGGAGGAAAAGAGGGAGAAGCTGGGGTGTGTTTCTCCCTATACGTACAGAGAGTGGGGGGGATGAGCCCATGGGGTGCGTGGAGGTGACTGGGGCATGCAGGTATGTGGTGCTTACAGATAGAGGGCACATGTGGGTCTGCAGAGGTGAACTCTGGAGGGTATGTGGGTTCCAAGTGGTGCAGAGGCGTGTCTGTAATCTAGAATCAGTGTGTGTGTATGTGTGTTGTCACTCTCAGGGATGACAGCAAAGAGACAGCATGTGTGTGTCTGGAGGGAGAGGAACACAGCAGACCCATGTATATGTGTGCATAGTGTGTGTGTGGTGTGTCGTGTTCCCCAAGGTGTGTGTGTGTGTGTTTGTGTGTATGTTAGTAGGTATAGGCAGCCAGCAGGCCTGCAGAGGGGCCAGGAGCAGGTGGCAAACTGCAGAGATCAGGCCATGCTGGAAATGCCCCTCCCACTTGTGAGTCAATCAACAAATTCAGAGAAAACTGCCCAGAAGGAGCATAAAGCCCCCTCCAGTTCCAGAAGGCCCCCTTCCCTTGAACAACTGTTTGCACAGCTCGTGTTCCACCTTCCTCCAAGAAGCAGGGACTACAGGGACCAGCAAACTCCTCCTGATGAGTGGTGAATGACACTCTCTACCTGGGTCTGAGCCACAACTAACACAGCTTCCTGGAGGTCTCCTGTCCCCACCTCCACACTCACCCATGTTCCATCTGCAGCTGCCAGGGGAGCACTCCAAAATGCAGATCCAAACACATGGCTGCCTGCTCCACACCCTTCTAAGGCTCCCTATTGCTCCCTGCCCGCACTCCTTACTGGGACCACCAGGCCCCCTGGGGCCCATCCCCAAGTGGCCTTCAGCTTCATGCCTGACCCCAGTGCCTCCCAATACTACCCCCCAATCAGACTGGGCCTCCTGTGTTCCTCAACAGAACTGAGCCTCCAAACCTTTGCACCTTCTGTTCCCCCTGAGGGATGCCTGTCCTCCCTGACCAGTCCCCACCATCCTCTAAGAAGCCTCTCCCTACAGGGCTGGGGTGAAGCCCCTCTGGTACACCTACCCTGTGCTCACCTCTGTCCCACCCTCATCCCCTAAGCTGTGACTGCTGACAGGTCTGACTTCCCCAGGGGTAGGGGCTGGGTCTTGCTCTTCTCTGTACCCTAGAAACCAGCCTAGGCCTAGCACAGAGGAGGCATTGGGCACAAATGTTATAGACTGAGCCAGGAGTGGTGGCACACACCTCTAGTCCCAGCTACTCAGGAGGCTGAGGTGGCAGGATCGCTTGAGCCCAGGAGTTTGAAGCTGCACTGAGCTAAGACCACACCGCTGCACTCCCTGGGCGACAGAGCGAGACCCCATCTCCAAACAAAACAAACAGACAAAAAATCTGAAAAAAAAAAAAAAAAAAAAAAAGATGTTTATAGAATGAATGAATGGGTTCTCACAGTGATATAGTTTGGACATCCCCTCCAAATCTAATGGTGAAAGGTAATTCCCAGTGTTGGAGGTGGGGCCTAGTGGGAGGTGGCTGGGTCATGGGGGTGGATCCCTCACGACTTGGTGCTGTCCTCGTGATAGTGAGTTCTCAATAGATCTGAGATCTGGCCATTTGAAAGTGTGTGGCACTCCCCCATCTCTCTCACTCCTACTTTCACCCTGTGAAGTGCCTGTTCCCGCTTCACCTTCTGCCATGAGTAAAAGCTCCTGAGGCCTCCCCAGAAGCTGAGCAGATGTTGCCACCATGCTTCCAATACAGCCTGCAGATCCATGAGCCAATTAAACCTCTTTTCTTTATAAATTACCCAGTCTCAGGAATTTCTTTATAGCAACACAAGAACAGCCTAATACACAGCTCTCAGCCCCTAAGCCACACACAGTGGGACCTTCTTAAGGCAGCAGGGTAGAGCAGAAAGGGTGTGGCCTGGGGGCTGGGACACCTTGCATCTCATCCTAGGTAGCACAACAGGTGACATTAATTATGTCACCTGGGGAATGAGTAAAGCAGGAGTTCCCAACAGGGTTCCCAGGGAGGGAAGACTACAGAGGTCTGTGAGCCCCGAAACTGCACAAAACTGGCTATGACGATACACATGCAGGAGGGGCTGGGCCGCCGTCTCTAACACAGGGCCATGGCTTTCATCAGATTCCTCCAGGGGCCCCCAGCCCAAAGATCCAGAAGCACCAGGCAGAACAGGGCAAGGCTAACCCCCATAGGAACGCAGACTCCAGGCACGATATGCGCTGCACATCAGGAGAGAGTGCTGGGGGGAGGGACTAGGACAAGTCCTGTGGCCCCGGGCCCCAAGCCAGGATCCATGTGTGAGTCACTAGAAGTAGATGGCCAGAGAGGGGAGGGAGCTGTCCAAGGCAGGCAAGCTGTCTGGGTAAGGGGTGAGCTCCCCTCCCCATCGGGGAGGGCGAGAGCACAGGCTGGATGGGCAGAGGTCAGAGTGAGTGAGCAACAACCCTGAGTCTCACTAGACAAGGAGGTTCACGTGAGTCTGAGTGTGTGCAAGGATGTGCAGGGCTGTGGCTGGCCTGGCCCCGGCTCCAGGCTGGAGGGCTGAGAGGTCTGTGCAGTCTGCCCACCCAGCAGCGGCCTGAGGCCCACTTCTCTCATCCTCCTGCTTCCCAGCTGCAGCAGGCTACTGGCTGCCTGGGCTGTCCCACACTGCTAAGTGAGCCTGCAGAGCCCCAGGTCCCTCCTGGGTACTACGATTACCACCTCCCACGTTATAGTGACCATAGAGATGACAGGAGTGAGAGGGTTCATTATGAGCCTGGGGCCAAGGGAGCCCAGCGGCTGGATGGGAGTGCTGAGCACGGCTGGCAGCCAAGCCCACGCCACATGGCCTCAGTGGCCCCCCACCAACTGCTCCTGACCCCTCCAGGGGCCTCCCTCAGCCTGGCCTGGGTCACACAGGGGGTTGGTGGTATATTTGAGCCAGGATCCCAGGCCTCGCACCCTCGGCTGGGCTTACTCTGGGCACAAATGCAACTTGTCCCCTTTGGATGATTCTGTGCATGCCTCAGCACCCCCTAATCCTGCCAGAAAGAGATGGCCAGCATCGGGGTTCCAACAGACTAATTCAAATGCAGGCCTGCAGTGTTCCCTGGATCCAGCCACCTGAGCCTGTTTCCTCCTCTCTAAAACAGAGTACAAAAATTGCCCTCCTACTCCTGCTGGGAAGATTAATAAGGGCAGGGGTGCACCATATAACAGAACAGAACAGAGACCTTCCACCCACCCTCCATCTCTGGGCCTCAATTTCCCCATCTCTAAGCAAGAGGGTTACTCTGAGTGATACCCCAGGTCCACAGAGTCTAATGCTTTGTGGGAGGCCTGCCCAGGTGCCCAGCCCATGCCTAGCTGGGCCTGCCGTGGAAGGACAAGCTGCAGGGCAAAGACCGGGGCCTGCCCTCAGGGGGCTCTCTGCTAGTTGGCAGATGAGAGCTGCGGCTGTGGAGCAAGGGCACTGTCTACTTAGCAAAACTGTGTGGAAGTGCCCATGGTAGGGCTTCCAAACTGGTGGTCCTGGTGCCTCCGTGTTGCCACAGTCTCTATCACCCCATATTGCATCACACCCAGCCAGCTGCATGCATTTCCTCCATGCATTTCCTGCCGGGCCCCTATAGGCTCCAAAGGCCACAAGAAGCTTAAAAATGGGAACAAGTGTGAGCTGGGCATTGATCAAGGAAGGTTTCTTGAAGGAGACAGGACAAGAGGGCCAAGGACTCACAGGAGGCCTTGAATACCCAGATGAGGATCACACAGACACCCAGAACCACTGATGGTCTTCCATGTACCCCCTCTCCTCAGGCAGGGATACCTGACCCCACCCGGGGCTGACCTAAGAGCTGTGACCCCAACAGAGGGCTTTGGCGGGAGTGGGGACCTAAGCTTGAGGTTCCCTCCACCTCTCCTCGGCAGCCATGGACTGTGAGTCCATCCTGGAGAAATCAGTCCTGGTTGGTGATGTCCAGCAGCTGCCGAAGCCTCATTACAAACAGCGTTGCCGCTGGTGAGTGCCATCTGACCACGGAGGGCTTCCCGGCAGATTAAGAGCAATGCTGGCCCCAGACTCATTCATATTCCGGTCTGGCTGCCAGCTTCAATATGGCTGAGAGACGCGAGGGCAGAGGCGGCCCTCCGAGAATGCCCAGCGATGATTCCTCTCCGATTCCAATTTATTTTCTATCATTAATTCTTTTGAAAAGCCCCACATTCTCTGCAAACAGGGAAGAAGCACAGGGCTCAGGAGGAGAGGTGAGGAAGAGGGTCGAGGGCGGAGGGGTACTCAGCAGAAGTGGAGCAGGCAGCAGCCTGGGTTCAAATCCCCTCCCCAGCTCCACCTGCCTTCAGGGCCCTGGGGCGAGCTTGACCTACATCTGTCCACAGGGGATGGGTATCCTGCTCTGCCCACCCCAGGAGACTGTTTTCAGATCTACCTAGGGATCAGAGGTGAGTGGGCTTTACAAACTGTAAAGGGCTATACACTTGAGGAACAGAGAATGAAGCAAACCCAACCATAGCGGCAGAGGCCTATGAACTGGACGCCTGCTTCCCCAGATACTCTAGGGGACCCCGACCCCCCAGTCCAGGGAAGACCTGGAGTGCCTCTCCCCACAGCACAGGCAGAGGAGGTGAGTGCCAGGATCTGGGTCTCCAGGCTTGTTTCAAATTCACACTACCATCCTCCCATCTCCCCCCAGGCTCGTGGTGACCAGCCTCCTAGCCAGCATCTCTCCTCCCCTATCATCCACACTGTGGAGCCAAAGGGATCTTCCCTGCATGAGTCTCCTGCTTGGAACCCTTCCAGGGCTGCCCGTTACCTTGAGATCACGTCCAAACTCCCCACCTACCATGCAAAGCTCTCCCTAGCAGCTCAGGCCCATCTGGGCAGCCTCGGCTCCAGCCACACCCAGCTTCTCAGAGGTCACCCTTGCCTGCCTTCGCATGCTGTTTCCTGCCTGGAATTCCTTCCTCCTTGGCCCAGTTCATCCCATCTCCTACCCCTTCTTCAAGGCGCAGTCCAAATGCTTCTCTTTCCTGCAGCTTTTCCCGAGTCCCCCGGCATGCCCTGCTCTGGGCTCCTCATACCCAGGACCCACCTGTAGTGCAACTCAGTAATGCAGTGATTATATTTGTGTGGTGGTGCCCCTCTAATCAGTGAGCTCTCCTGGGCAGGGGCTGCCTCAGATTCATCCTGCACATTCCCAGTGCTTGGCAAAGTGCCTGGCTGCCAGTGGAGCTGTTTATCCAACTGGCCAAACTTAATGGAACACCCACTATGTGTCAGGCAGCAGCCAGTCCTGGCCCTCAAGTTGCTTCAAATGGATGTGCTCAGGGAACCTCTAGGGAATGAATCAATGGACATATAATCACTTTGTAATGGGGAAACTGAGGTGCAAAGAGGCAAAATGCCCTGTTTGTGGGTGTTCCTGCCTCCCTGCACACGTCTCTTCTACTCCATTTCTCTCCCAGGACCACAGCAGCAGTGCAGAGAACTCAAAACGAAAGGTTAGAGTCAAAACGGGGGGGAAGAAAGGAAGAAGAAAATCTGGTGGATTTTCCCCTTTCCTCCATAATGTAAAGAAAACTGCTTTTGCCAACTATCACAGCTTAAAAGCAATTAGAGTTTTTGGAGGGGACTCTGGGCATGAGCAGAAGCAACAGAGTGAGCGCCCGGCACGGAATTTTTCCAGCGTTCGTTTGTATCAAGCAAAAGAAAAAAGGCGTTAAGAGCAGCAATTTCCAGCAGCAGAGATGGTGGAGACAAAATATTTACAGTCTCTGAGGGAGGGGCCTGGAAGGGGCCAAGGACCTCCTCTGCTCCCCACCCAGCTCCACATTCTAGGAGGCAAGGAATGGGATGGAAAGAATCGAAGATATGGAGATGAGCCTTACCCATGCAGGCTTGGAGCAAGAGGGAGAGAAGCCCCCAGCTGCCCCCTGCTAACTCACCCCTTCCCCACCACCCATGGCCCCCAGCCACCAGAGATCCATCCTGTAAACCTCAGACCTGGACACAATTCTCCCCTGCTCAAAATCCAGAGAACATCCACCACTGCAGGCTGGCACTGGAGGCCTGCACAGCCTGGGCCCCTCTCCAGCCTCATCTGCAGATGCTCCCCAATGTGGCACACTGCCCTGACTGTCTTCTGAGCAGCCACAGTCAGTCTCACCGCAAGGCCTTTGCCCAGATATAGGAGCATAAGGATGCATTCCTGTATCCGGACAAAGGCCTTGAGAGGGAGGTGAGGCAGGTTTGAGGATCTGGATCCAGTGAAGGGAAGCTGAGCCAAGATCACACAGCCCTAGACCCGAATGCTGGCCTGCCAGCCAGGCCTCTGCTGCTGAATCCCTCCTTCACCTGGACTTTCGCTGGACCCTTGACCTCCTCCCTCCAAATACAGAGCAGACACCTCTTCCTGAAACCGCACTGCCTTCGTCCCAGCTGCAGCACAGACTCCCCTGCCTGGCACACAGACACAGCCTCCTGTAGAAGCAATGCTCCTATGTTCAAATGCCAGCTCCTCCATTCATTAGCTGCATGATCTCCAGCAAGTCCCTCAATCTCTCTGAGCCTCAGTTTCCTCATCTGTTAAATGGGGATAGTAATAGTGCACATCTCATGGGGTTGCTGTTAGGATTAAATGAGGTAATACAGGTAAAGCATCTGGCACTTGCCCAACACTTAACAGGGGTTCAGTGAACTCTCCTCTGCCCTATTTCACGCTCAACCCTCAGGTGTGACTCCCCAGGCCCCGATGGCCCATATATGCGCACTCAGGCTCCCACTCCACATGCAGTCACCCAATAAATGCTCACTTGGAAGGCACGTGCCGTCTAGGAGCAAAGGGCACTGGAGGCTCTAAGAGCTTTGCACACACATGGAGGCCCAATCCCTGAGCACAGGGCCAGGATCCTCCCATTTTGTTTGGCTTAGGAAGGATTCCTCCGAGAATGCTGGTAAGCCTCAGCCAGAGCTCTTAGAATCTGCCAGGCCAGGTGGAGGAGGTGAATGGAGGTTCAGCCTCCCAGAGAGACGAAGAGCACGCCTTCCCTCCAGCCCGAGGCCTGCAAGTCAGCCCTCAGCCATCCTCCCAGCCCTACTGGACAAAGGCAAGCACCAAGACCCAGCAGGCAGTGATGAGGATGAGAGCAGAAACCAGGCCTCAAAGACAGCGGGATCTGGGGAAGCCAGGCAGTCCTGAGCTCAAATCTCACCCCCAGCCCTAACCAGGCGGATGACCACCCTGAGCCTCCGTTTCCTCATTTGTAAAATGGAGTCGATAATGCCCACCTTGCAGAACAGCTGTGCACACAAATCAGGGTAACGTTCTTCCAGGTCCCTCTGGGATCTAGCATATAGTCACTGACCCCTGATTCCTGGACCGTAAGCATGGTGCCCTCCCCCCACTCCCACAGCACTGGGAGAACAGAGGGAAGGCCTGGCGGGCTGAGGGGACACCAAGG